>NC_090733.1:67724676-67727176 GCF_036898095.1 Palaemon carinicauda
CTATAACAGAGCCATCTCTGTTTTTTATTAGTATCTGCTTCTTCTTCTTTGCCCCTGTCGAGATTTCATTAATAATTCTATAAGCAAAGCTTACATCATAGCCACTTCCTGAATTCATAGCTTTGTCAGCCTCATCGGTTTTGCTATCTAAATATTCTATCCAGTCATTCTTGGCTTTTCTTTTGACCTCGCTATCAATACTGGAATACTTAGCATGCTCAACCTTGTAATTTTCCTCACTTCCTCGAAAACATTCAACAATCAATTTCTGTCTTTGTGTCCTTTTTATAGTATCCTAAGTATCATTTGATATCCATGGCTTTCTCCTTGTAACTTCGTTTCCCAAGACTCCACTACCAACTGACTGATATATGTTTTTTATATCACACCATTTTTTTTTTCATTGATTGTCTGTTCTTCGTCTCTTAAAGTGTCTAGGACTGCAAATCGGTTCCTATATTTAATTGCAAATGTTTCTTTGTGCTCTTTTTCTGAAAGCTTCCTTTAAAAGCTTATATATATATATATATATATATATATATATATATATATATATATATATATATATATATGTGTGTGTGTGTGTGTGTGTGTGTGTGTGTATGTAATCGTTATACATATTTCATTCATCCGAATGAAAATCATCTACATAAAATCATTTGCACTACAATCTAAAAGTGGATTAAAGTCCTATGTATCCAATGAATCATCTCTGAAAGTTCCCGCTTCAATATCAGTGAACATCAAAGTTTACATAGCAAATTTTGATAACAAGGATTCAGTTACTCAACACTTGACCTTTTACGACCCAGCGTCTTATATCTACAAACTCCTAAAATACCATTTCGGTTTTTCCTAATTATTTGCAACGAACAAGCACGCATTCATAGCAGCAATGATTCCGGGTATTCCCAGTCTCAGCACTCAGTTTTATGAAGAATTCTATGAATCTTCTCTTTCACCCATTGCCATTTTAGTCTATGAATGTTTATTTCGAGAAGAGTTACTTCATTTCCAAAGCAACACATTTATCTTTGCACAAACTCTCTCTCTCTCTCTCTCTCTCTCTCTCTCTCTCTCTCTCTCTCTCTCTCTCTCTCTCTCTCTCTCTCTCTCTGTGTGAGAATCCCCAAAGATAGATGGTTCAAATTGTTTGTTTCATTCGCTTTTCCATTTGCTTATCCTGTCTCAAAACGTTCCGTTTCCTAGAAAGGACTACTAGGTTTAACTGCTGATGATGCAAAGGAAATGAACTAACGTTTGTACGTACGTGATGTTAGATTTAGTGTTTGATGTAATCCTGTGATATATATATATATATATATATATATATATATATATATATATATATATATATATATATATATATATATATATATATATATATATATATATATATATATATATATATATATATATATATATATATATATATATATATATGTATATATATATATATATATATATATATATATATATATATATATATATAATATATATATATATATATATATATATATATATATATATATATATATATATATATATATATATATATATATATATATATATATATATATATATATATATATATATATATATATATATATATATATATATATATACAGAGAGAGAGAGAGAGAGAGAGAGAGAGAGAGAGAGAGAGAGAGAGAGAGAGAGAGAGAGAGAGATGTTCTTTCTATGTCAGTCTATAACAGAAAAATTTCTCAACACGTCAATCTATTGTCTTCTCTTCCATTCATGGCTTCTTTGGCAATCTCTAGGGATCCATTCTGTTATTAATAATGTCCATCTGTTATTTACCATATTCATTATATGTCCTGCCTATGTCCATTTCTTTCTTTTTCCTACAAGTTGTTAGAATATCTTCTACTTTCGTGTGCTCTCGTATCCATGTTGCTCTTTTTCTGTCTCTTTGCGCTGTTATTATTATTCTTCCCACAGCTCTTTGGGTTGTCACTTGCTTGTGTTCTAAGGCTTTAACAAGGCTCCAAGCTTCCGATGTATAAGTTAACACTAGTAGGACCATCTGATTAAATACTTTACTTTTTAAAGTAAATGGCATCATATTTCTCTCAATCCTCATTTGGTTTACCAAAAGATAAGTCTTCCCACGTTTATCCTATTAATTTCAGTGTCAATTCCTGGGGAAGCACGGTCTGGCTTAAATACTTATATTCATTAAGAATCTCAAGATTTTCGTCCCTAATCATTATTTGCTATATCTTGATTTTCATTGAACATTATCTTAGTTTTCGTCATATTCATTTTCAGTCCGGAAATTTTGTGTTATTTATTTAAACCTTCTTTTATCTTTTGTAATTCCTCACGTGATAAACTGAATAGAACTACGTCCTCTGCAAGTCTTATGTTTTTAAGGTATTCCCCATTAATGTTAATTCCTACCTTTTCTCAATCTTAATTCTCAAAAACTTTCTCTAGGCATGGTGTGACTAATTTCGGAGAGAAGAGGTCGCCC
>NC_090733.1:67738914-67741414 GCF_036898095.1 Palaemon carinicauda
CCTACACTCCCCGTCTCTCCCCTCACCCCCTCTCCCTCTGTCTAGACTCTAGAGTCTAGAGTACTCTAGACCCTCCTTCTATCCCTCCAGTAACCACAATTCCTAGTCTCTCCGGTGTCGCTTACTCTACCTTTTCTGTAACCTGTTATATTTGTTGATAACGAATGGAATAGATATGTTAGATTTTTGTTTTAATTCTTATCAAGTTTTCTTGATATTGTTGTATTTCATCAGGGTGTATAAGGATTTTATAGCCTTTAGCCTGTTTATCCAACTTGATAAACCTGCCCTGAGGACTTCTTTCGACTGTGTAAAAATAATGAAGCACACATTTTTCAATATCAGGATTGATGAGCTTTATTTCCTTGAAAGGTAGCGTAAATGTAATCAAGTGTTATATAAGTTGTCCGAAAATTTTACGGGATATTTGCTCACTTTACCATTAACAATCATAATTTGGGTATCTACTGTCGTTTGTACCTTAGCAGTTTGTTGTCTTAGTGTTTTTTTTACTGAGGAGGTTTTCCCATCTTATTCATGACTGCCATGTTAACTTGCCCCGGTAAATGCAGAAATGCATTTGAATTACGTCTCCATTCCATATACAAAACGGAACAAGTGAACAATGAACTAAGGGTTAGCCTTAACAGGTAGGAAAAACTTCAGGTTTGTTGGACACACACAATAACAATGTATATATATATATATATATATATATATATATATATATATATATATATATATATATATATTATATATATATATATATATATATATATATAATATATATAAATATATATATGTATATATATATATATATATATATATATATATATATATATATATATATATATATATATATATATATACTAGTAGTAATATTATTATCACTACTTGGTAAGGCATAACCCTAGTTGGAAAAGCAGGATGCTATAAGCCCAGGTACTCCAGATGAGAAAACAGCCCAGTGAGAAAAAGGAAACGAGTAAAATAAAGATATTTCAAAAAGAGTAACAACATTAAAATAAATATCTCCTATACAAACAACAAAATCTTTAACAAAACAAGAGGAAGAGAAATAGGATAGAATATTGTGCCTGAGTGTATTCTCAAGCAAGATGGTGTGTGTTTGTAATTGTGTATATCAACCCCCAAAATTATGTAGTTTGTAGATTTTTTATAATAGTTTTAAATACTATAATTAGTTGTGTCACAGTATAATTCTTTTTATATTCTACACCTATTGTTTATTCCACTCAGACTTTTCAAGGAGGTAAAGCCCATCAATTCTGCCTTTAGAAAACGTGTTTCACAATGTAAACACAGTTGAAAGAAACCATCAGGGCAGGTTCATCAAGTTGGATAAATAGGCTAAAGGCTATAAACTCCTTATACACCCTGACGAAATACAACAATATCAAAAAAACTTAATAAGAATTATAACAAGAATCCAACATATCTATTCCATTAGTTATCAACAAATATAGCAGGCTACAGAAAAGGCAGAGTAAGTGACGCCGAAAAGACTAGGAATTGGGGTTACTAGAGGGATAGAAGGAGGGCCTAGACAGCGGGAGAAGGGTGAGGGGAGAGACCGGGAGTGTAGATATTTGAACTGCTTCACCTACTTACCCGATTCACTTTTCTAGGGCTCTATTATGACAGGAGTAAACGCCTCAATTAACGAGATTTGCCAATGCATTAAAGCATCAAAAATTAGGGGGAGGTGTTTAGAATGCTGTTTCAAAGTGCCATTCTGATCAAGTAATTAGTTTGGGGAAAAAAAAAAATTGCCAGAAATGCATGATAGTTTAGCTCTTCATTTCCGTGAAATTAAAATGCTTGTTGAATCTTGATGCTACAGAGAAGATGGAGATATACACCCAAAAGACATTTTCCTTTGTTCTTTATAAAGACATCTTATTTCTTAGTTCCTAAGAAGTCTGTTATTTCTCACTGATTAGGTAGAAGTTCCCTATGAAATTGTTGGAGAATTAGCAATGTTAGACAGGTGTATTTGTGGTTGCTGCTCTAGCTCTTCTCATTATAACCCAGTATACATAATTCCCATTTTTAATATTTTTAATGCCTTTTGGAATCATCTAAATAGGTATGCTGTAGGTAGTTTACTGTTTGGCTTCTAGAAAGGTATTAGTCTAGAATTTTCAAGCATCTTCCAAACACGTGGAAACATGATGCAATCCATAGCGTGTGTGTCATACAGCATACCTTTTAACAAGTTTACATAGGAATTCATAAAAAACTTTGTGAAATAAAGAATTTAGTTCTTCAAAATGATGTAAATTTGCACATACAGAATTGAAAGAAAATACAATTAATAATAATAATAATAATAATAATCTTTATTTCAGCAGAAGCCATATAAGGAGTGACGACAGACTTATGTAATTTACATACATTTCTTAATCCTGCGTGAGGGGAACTCACCTTACGAGCTGGCTATACATCTCTTAAATACACAAATAAAATATGTGAATAT
>NC_090733.1:67746414-67748914 GCF_036898095.1 Palaemon carinicauda
TTTGATGTAAACACGCTGATTCTTATGAAAATCATGCTGAAATCCTTCAAGCTGTTATCCCTTATAACGAATATATCATAAAAATATCTTAGCTATAACATATATTGAGGTTTGATTAAAGAAATAATTTTGATTTCAGAGTTTGTTACAGAGGTTTGTTGCTGCATAGGGGAGAGGATTATCAAAACATTTAAATTAATATTGATTTTGATGGGTGCTTTGATAATCTAACAAATGTTTGGTCATAAAAGGACTAGTAATATTTTTCCCATAAATTCTACTTTAATTTACCACTCTAAAAAGCTAACACTTGGTGTAGTAAAACTTTCGTGAATATGATTCCATACCTTAACTCGAAACATTAGTGTTATTTACATGGATATGTTAAGGATTATTTCTTTAATATCCCTTATATGTATTACTTTGCCCTCAATCCCGAGCTAATGGTCCTATGAGAGGGGCCTAGGTTGCTATACCACAATGCTTTGATGCTATAACAGGCCCTAGAGAGAAAGTGTCTAGGTACATGTGGGTAACATTCTGCAAGTGTCAGTAAACGTTGCTTGCAATGCTAGTGAATCACCACCATTTTTGATATGATGTGCTGTTGCTTAAGCCCTTCACGTAGAGGAGGGAAATGGAGGTGAAAGGTGTATTTTGTAACTCTCTTCCTCACACGTCCCGTACTAACAAATAGGTGCTGCAGGCTAGATGTGATTGCTTGAGTTTGTTTAAGATAGTGCCTCAAAGCTCTCCCAGGACACAAAATCAACTGATCAAGATCATCAGTTATTTCGTGAAGGCTAGCTGCCTAAAAGATAAAAACCTAGAATCCGGAACTGACGGGTATTGGGTTTTAGCAATGAACTAAGAAAAGTAGGTGAATGACAACTGCATATAATCCCTTGAAGGAGTGATATCGAAAGAGACCTTGGAGCTCACTAACACATTTTACCGAAGCCAAAGTGAGCAAGAAACCCTTTTTATGGTATGATTTCTATCTGAGGCTCGACCCAACATTTCATGAGGTGCCCTTTTCAAGGACTTCTGGACTTTCATTACGTTCCAGGGGTGAAGTCTCACTTCATCTTGAAGACAGGTCAGTTCCAAAGTTTGTATAAGCGTCGAAATTTCTACCAACGAAGAAAAATCTATTCCTCTTAGTCAAAAGGTTTAGCTTAAGTCTGAATGATAGCCTTTTATCACTGAAACGGAGTAGTTTCTTCTTGCGGAGTTAAAGTAAAAAATATGCTATGAGCGGAATAGCTCCAAGAGGAGAGGCACTCCTACAACACCACAACATAAGATGGCTCACTTGGCCAGATACACAGTAAAGGACCCCAGATATCTCGCGTAAATATGCACGAAAAATCCTTTCTATGACTGGAGATGCTGGATAACCACCGTGCATGAGACCACAGGGATCCCACTGCTTTGTGGAAGATACTGTAATGTGGTTAGTACAACATGTTGGGAGGGTGGCAATTCCCTTGGAGTCCCTATCAGCAGAAATAGAAGATCGGTGTAAAACTTTTATTCGGGCAATTTAGGGGCCATGACAGTCAGATTGAGGTTGGGCGTTACTCAAAATCAATTCAGTAGGCTTCTGATGAGGCAAAAGGGTAGAAGCACATGGGTATTGAGACATACCATGGGCGCTGGAATGCATCTTCAAACACAACTCTTGAGTTGTGTTCAGAGACTTTGCAAACAGGTCTCTTGTGGGTGAACCCCACAAAGTCAGGATCTGAACTAACTTCTTAAGCCCTTCTGCTCAAGTTTTCCGCCACTACATTTCTCCTGCTGCAAAAGAAACAAGCTGTCGGGTCATTGGAATCAAGGTTCCCCCACTCTAAAACTTCCAATTGCTAGTTGGCAGAGAAGAAGTGACATAGTACCTGCTTGGTTGTTGACAGTGGTATTGTCGGTCATCAACACTACGGAGTGATCTAAAAAAGAGGTCCTATTGATATGGTTCTGGTGTTTTAGTGATGACCACAGACCTGACAGCATGTGCTGAAGGAGAAGTGCTCTTCAACCTTCCCTGGGTGCATCGGTGAAGAGAAGGAATTCTGGTGGACGAACTTGCAGTAGGACTCCCTAAAACAGGAGTCCCACATATGTCTACACTTACGCTTATCATTATACTAATTCAAAAGAGGAAGACACAAAAGACCTGCGAAATTACTGCTGATAAAGTTTATTGTCACTAATAGATAAAATATTTTAAAAGATCATATTAGGGCGAATAGGAAGGCAGTTAGACTTAAGATAACCAAGAGAGCAGGCTGGCTTTAGAAGTGGCTATTTGACAACTGACCATATCCATGTAATTAACCTGCTCATGGAAAAATCTACAGAGTATGACAAGCCTCTATATATGACATTTATAGATTATGAGAACAGTTTTGATTCTATCAAAACATCAGAAGCAACAAAAATTCTACAAAAACAAGGAATAGAGGAATCTTGTGTTAAAACATTTAAAGCTATCTATACA
>NC_090733.1:67753914-67756414 GCF_036898095.1 Palaemon carinicauda
AAGGTTAAGTTGATTATCTATTATCAGACCAACAAGACATGGTCCCTCATCATGAGGAGCAACACAGCCCCACCGACTCAGGAAATCCTCAGACAAACATATGTGATTCATTCCTACTTATGCCCTTTTCCAGGATGCTCTGGACGTTACGTAGGAATGACCACCATGCGTTTTTTCCAAGAGACTGTCCTATCACGTTCAACAAGGCACCATAAGATTTCATGCCCTCCACGTCCATAGCAACAACACCAGGATAATGGGCCTTACTCCAGATAACAGAAGACTTTGAATACTTGAAGCTCTACTTATAAAGAGAAAAAACCAGGCACTTAACACAACCACGGAAATGTTTCTTCTCCCCTCCTGTCCAATAAACAACACACTGAGGAGTAACCCTAAAAACCATGACATCTCCAGCCAAGACAACTCTACCGATCAAGACACTAGCGACCAAGACAGCTTTTCTCAGCGACTGTACAGCATGCCTAGTCTTGATACCCTCTCGGCCAGTGCTCCCACCAATCAGAACCCAGGTGCTAGAGGAGAAGATGGCGACTCATCACCCATGAGGGAGTGTGAAGGCAGTCTGACTAAACTACAGCCGCTCTTAGCAAGTGGCTTAGCCAATGATGACCCGCCGTTCTAACAATCCCACTATTCACTCCGACCATGAGGCCCGAGGTAGACAATGTAAATTCGTGGCCTCTCTGCATAAGCCAGAATTCGCATATATAAGGACATAGCTGTAATTGTTTCCACCACTCAAGCTGTTCACTGTATTATTTTACCCGACTTGTAAATTTCACCTAACTCGTAAACTTTTCATTAAGACCTTGACTAGCCAAGTATCCCTTAATTTGACTACCCAACATAAATGAAGACCTTTGCCCAATAACTGGTTGTAACCGGTAATCTTGTAAAGACATAAAAGCCACTGAGAAGAGAGATAATAAGCTCAATGCAACTAAGGCAGCCATTATTATTATTATTATTATTATTATTATTATTATTATTATTATTATTATTATTATTATTTCTATTATTATAATCATTATTATTATTATTATTATTATTATTATTATTATTATTATTATCATCTTCTTCATCATCAGCATCCTCATTATTATTATTATTATTATTATTATTATTATTATTATTATTATTATTGTTGTTGTTTTTGTTGTTATTATTATTATCATTATTATTATTATTATTATTATTATTATTATTATTATTATTATTATTATTATTATTATTATTATCACAATTATTATTATTATTATTATTATCACAATTATTATTATTATTATTATTATTATTATTATAATTATTATTTCTATTATTATTATTATCATTTATTATCATTATTATTAAAATTATTATTATTATTAATATTATTATTCTTGTCATTATTATCATTAATATTATTATTATCCTTACTATGATATTATTTATTATTATTATTACAATTTTTATTATTATGAAGATTATTATTATTATTATTATTATTATTATTATTATTATTATCATCATTTTTATTATTATTATTATTTTGAAGAATGGCTGCAGAGAAGTATGAAAGATATAGAGAGAAAAATGTGGAAGTAAAGCGCAATGTAAGTGAGGCAAAGACGGCAGCTGACCTGAGTTGGGGTCAGGGATTGGATCATTCATATGAACAGAATAAGAAGAAGTTTTGGAAAGAAGTGAAGAGACTAAGGAAGGCTGGTTCAAGAATTGAAGAGACAGTAAAAGATAGAAATGGAAGGTTGTTAAAAGGAGAGGAGGCAAGGAAAAGGTGGGCGAAATATTTTGAAAGTTTACTGAATGTTGAGGATAATAGGGAGGCAGATATAATTGCTGTTGCAGGTGTTGAGGTGCCGGTGATGGAAGATGAGAATGAGAGAGAGATTACAAGAGAGCAATTGAGGAGAGCACTAGATGAAACGAGAGTAGGAAAAGCATTTGGTATGGATGGTATGAGAGCTGAGATGTTGAAGGAAGGGAGTGTGACTGTACTTGAATGGTTGGTGAGATTATTTGATATGTGTTTTGTGTTGTCAATGGTACCAGTAGATTGGGTTTTTGCGTGCATTGTACCACTGTATAAGGGTAAGGGAGATGTGCATGAGTGATGTAATTCAAGGGGTAATTCAAGGGAAAAGTGTATGGTAGAGTACGGATTAATAGGATTAAGGATAAAACAGAGAATGCAATCTTAGAAGTACAGGGTGGTTTTAGAAGAGGTAGGGGTTGTATGAATCAGATTTTTACAGTAAGGCAAATATACGAGAAATGTAAGGAGGTGTATGTTGCGTTTATGGATCTGGAGAAAGCGTATGATAGAGTTGATAGGGAAGCAATGTGGAATGTGATGAGGTTATATGGAGTTGGTGGAAGGTTGTTGCAAGCAGTGAAAAGTTTCTACAAAGATAGTAAAGCATGTGTTAGGATAGGAAATGATGTGAGCGATTGGTTTCCGGTGAGAGTGTCGGCGTTG
>NC_090733.1:67763914-67771414 GCF_036898095.1 Palaemon carinicauda
AGTCCTTCCTTAACTTCTTGCAAAAGGACTGCTTTAATCCCATTGTTCGATGCATC
The DNA here is from genome assembly GCF_036898095.1 of Palaemon carinicauda. NCBI lineage: Eukaryota > Metazoa > Arthropoda > Malacostraca > Decapoda > Palaemonidae > Palaemon > Palaemon carinicauda. The sequence goes on from NC_090733.1 coordinate 67,763,971, forward strand.
CACTTGGATAAGAAATTTTTTGTTGAAATCCGGTGCTTGCAGTATCGGGTTTGAAGTTAATATGGCCTTTATCCTGCCGGAGGGCTCCTAGCACTCGCTTGTCTATACAAATTTTTTCTTGGGCTAGTCAAATCCGTCAAGGGAGCGACTGCAGCCCAAAAGTTCAGGCAAAAACGTCTGTAGTATCCTGCCATCCCTAAAAATCGTTGTAATTGCTTCCTCGTTGTAGGGGGTGAGGTTTTCTGTATTCCTTCGATGTTAGCAGTTTCCGGGGCGATTTTTCCTCTTCTGACCTCGAGTCCCAAGTACCGAACTGTTGCCTGTCCAAATTCACTCTTCTCCAGGTTAATAGTAGGTGAGTTTCTTGTAGCTTTTGAAATACCTTCTCCAGAATTCGGAGATGTTCTTCCCAGGTTGATGCATATATCCCAATACCATCGAGATATACGCCTACTCCTTCAATCGATCCTAGAAGGTTATCCATCGCTCGTTGAAAGGTAGTGGGTGGGTTCATAAGACCAAATGGCATGATTGTGTATTGATATATCCCAATCGGGGCTATAAAGACTGATAACAATTTTGCTTTGTCGTCCAAAGGAAATCGATAATAGCCTTTCAACAACTTGATTTTAGTTATGAACCTTGCTTGGCCAATGTTGTCGAATAGTTAGTCTATGAGAGGCAATGGATAATTATCCTGAGAGATATGCGAGGTTTTTTCACGAGCAAGCATGGGGAACACTAATTGTCTTCTTGATGATACAGCGAGAGTCAACAAGAGTGTTGTTTGAATGGTCTATCCTTGGTTTTTGATGTGTATCTAGTGGCTTGTCAAGTTGGTTTGTTTGGGAACGTCCGCGACAATTTCAGGGAAATTTTTAATCGAGCGGCTTAATTCCTCTTGCTGCTCCTTGTTCAAATGAGTTAATTTCTCTTTCAAGTTCCTAATGATAGACGAATTATTCACCTTGCTTAGAGCCCCTACTTCATATCCGTCGTCATCTTCAGTGGATGGAATTGTTTGCGCCATACATACCTGTGAAGCTTCGGTCTGGTTTTCCCTTAAGTATAGTTCCAGTTAGTTAATGTGTACCTTCCTTTGACTTTTTCTTATTCCTGGTGTTTCAATAACATAGGTAAGGTCATTGATCTCCAAAATCCATGATGGTCATTGGAACTTGTTGGTGAGTGGGAATCTCATTATTGGTAAGGGAACCAACATCTGTTGACTACTACAAACCGTCTGTCATTACTTTTCATATCAAACCTTTTCTTCCTTTTTCCTTAACTAGTTTTCAGGTTTTCTAGGGAAAACTTACTTGTCTCGCCGATCCTTTCCCTCACATTCTTGACATATTCTCCATCCGTTTCCTCTCAATCTTTCTATTTTCTAGCAACATTTTAATCGGTCCTCTTACTTCTCATCCAAACACCACTTCATTTGGGCTACATCCTATGCTTTCTTGATGACCATTGCGTACCTCAAATAACATCAACGGTAGTCCAATGTCCCATTCATTCATTTCCTGTTTTGTTGCAGTACATTGTTAACATACTCTTTAGGGTTCCATGAAATCTCTCTAATTCACCTTAGTTCTCCAGGTGATAAGCAGTAGACAGTTGTTGTTTTACATCCAACATTTTCATCGCATCCTGAAACAATTTTAACGTGAAATTTGTTCCTCTGTCACTCTGAATGATTTGCTGAATACCAAACTTAGAAAAAAGTCTAGTAACTTCTCAGTGATTCCTTTGGCACTGATGTCCCTGATGGGTATGGCTACTGGATATATCCTCACTGGACACATCAAGGTTAAGATATATTCGTGACCTTTCTTTGTCCTTGGTAACGGTCCTACAATGTTGATCATTACCTAGCTGAAGGGTTCTCCTCGCACTTCAATCCGGCGTAAGGGAGCTTTCTTGATGTACTCATTAGGCTTTCCAACCATCTGACAAACATGAGCATGCATGGAAAAACTGGATTACGTCCTCATACATGCCATGCCAGAAAATGTATTTCATAATCTTTTTCGTCGTCTTCCTTATTCCCATGTGTCCTGTCTTGTGCGCTACGGCAATCACCTGTCTTCTCAATGGTGCGGAAATTGATATCTGATGGATATTCCCAGGGATATTGGCTGGTCTGTGCTTCCTCATAAGCAACCCATCATTAAGATAATAACAGGTGGGAGATTGCTGCACCTCCGTCTCATTAACTCTGTTAATGTCGCATCCTTCCGTTGCAATTCTATTAGCCTTTTCCTACTCACTTTTCCTACTTCTAATGCTGAGTTTCCTATTTCTTCCAGGTCCATTGCTCCTTAGTCTTCTTGCCCACCCGTCTGTCGTTCCTTTTCTCTCGGGCTTACTCGGGAGTTCTACTGTTGCATACCATCAAGGGAATCCTCTTCTCCTGAAAATAAATCCTCCCAATTCATCGCTCCTTTGGTTTCTCTTCATTCTTTTGCAACCACTTTCTTCGTCATACTCCTAGTCGTTACCCAACTTAGAAACAGATAATGGTAGACCTTCTCGAGGTCAGTCATAGGACTATACTTCAATTGTTTCTCCGTTACAATGAGATTCAGCACAAATGGCGCTCCATCGACAGGACTTCTACTCCTTCGACAGCCCATGAATCCTTTACTGCAAAATAAAATTGACCTGTCACCAACTCGCATGAAAGTTTCAAACGGCAAATAGGGGTAACCTCCTCACCTCCTATTCCCTTCAAAATGACCGAGTCTCCTGTGAGAGGCTGTTCAACCAACGGGTGTACACCTCGTGTCACACACTATGGTTACAACCTGTGTTGCGCAATATTTTGACCAGGGTGTGTTCACTCCTATCTGTTGCGGCTAACATACCTTCATAGATTAATGGTTTAAAGGCAACCATGCTGTTAAGGTTTGTCCTGTTCATCGTGTAAACGTTAGCTAGCTTATTTTCTTCATCATCCTTTCCTGTTGCTACTCCGTCTTTGCATTCTGTGAAGTTGGATTATCCTTAACCACTCGGCCAACTGCTTTCAGTTGGTTCGACCAACATTCCTTACTTGACAGACTTATAACGGAAAATATTAATCCTCTGCATGTCTTTCACGATACCTAAAGGAGGACAATTTGATAATTATTGCTGTGGTACTATCGCATCCTGCTTTGGAACAGTACCATTGGTACTTCCGCTGTGATAATTGAACTTGTTCACATAGTTATTACTGGACTAGTTTCCATGGTTCAGCAAATACTTGACACTTGGTCGGAACGACGATTAAAACTTCATGCCTGAAGAGAGGTTACGACTGATATTATAATCCTAACTCAGCGAAGCTGCTTTGTCAAGTTTCTTCACCTCTCTCTCTCTCAAGTACGTTTGAATATGTTCAGGAATTCCTCGTAGATATTGTTCCAGCACTATCAATTCTTCTAAATCTGCCATCTCTCTCACGTTTGCAGCCTCTATCCATCTCTTAAAACATCGCTGTACCTTATAGGCGTAATCCAGGAAAGTCATTTTCTCATCCTACCGCGAACTTCGGAATCTTTCATTATCATTTTCAGGGGTCATCTGATACTCTTGTAGCACGCTCCTTTTCACTTCTTCATAATCCTTCCTCCGGTCCTGAGGAAGGAAAAGATATGCACTGCGTCCTTTTCCACTCAATACACTCTGCAATAACACAGACCATTTATCTTCTGGCCATTCTATCGTTGATGCAACCATTTCAAAATGATCAAAGAATTCATCGAAAGCTTCTTCTGTGAATTTTTTAATCAACTTCTAGGCATTCGTCACATTATACAGGGGATCGTGAAAAGAAGGGGACATCTCTGTCTGCGCTGCCAACATTGCACAAGCATTCAACAGTTCCAATTCCGTTGCATGTCATGAAATTTCTCTTGCCTATTCCTTCTCTTTTTCTTACCGTTTTGTCTCTTCTCTCTCTCTTTCTTCTCATCTTGCTTCCATTTTCCTCGCATGTCTTGCGATCTCTCTGGATTCTCCCCTCTCTTTTGCTATCATCTTCAACTTAATCAAATTATCTTCCACTGCAATTTGTCGAATCTCAGCCTCTACATTCCTGTCTGCTTTCATTCCTTCGGTTCCTAGGTCAGCTGATCCTTGCTTCGCTATGAATTCTGCTTTAGCATTCTCCAATAGTTCGCGAGCTGTTACAATATCTTTTTCCGATAACTTTCCCGAGTTTATCAACGCTTCTAAGGCTAGACACTTGATTTGAGCCTTAATCATTCTACTCGTTGCATGGCCACCACATACCATTAAAATAGAGAGCCAATGAGCTTTAGTTCCATTAGCTTCTGAGAGTTCCTGAACATTTGGGTTTTTCAAAATCTCTTGGATATTAAGTTGTGCCATCTACTTTACAAAAATTATACCTCTCCAAAATATATATCCTAACAATACACAAAATTCTGTCAACACTAATCTGTTCAAACCTTTAATCAAAAAATGCCCTGTTATCACCAATATTTAAAACAGACTCGCTCGATCCGAAGGGTCTGGGCACCTAAAATATATATTGCTGCTGGCAAATCACATAAACTCCCGAGCCCCAAACTCACCTGTTTATTTTTACATAAATCTGTTATACTTGAAAAATATCCGAGCTCTAAGAATATTATATAACTCCCAGATGGCCATATATAAAAACACTGAATATCTAAAGGTCTCTTACACTACCCTCAAAATAAAACTACCTTTTACATTAGTTCTAGTCAGGGAGTATGAGCAAGCACTGTTAAGAAATACTAGTGATCGAAATAATACACACTTTACAAAAATAAATCTATTCTATAAAAATTTATCAAAGTACAAAAGAATTTACATCAAAGTTTAATCATTCCAAATATTAAAGCTGAGCAAAAACCTTAGACTAAAAAAAAAAAAAAAATATTTCACGCTGAAAATTATGTAATCTCTTGCTTCACTGGAAATAAAATTCTAAAAAAATTTATTTTAAATTTTGAAAATTAATGAAAGAGTTAACACTGTACCACTAATGATTAAGCACTAAATGGAATTTACACACACACACACACATATATATATATATATATATATATATATATATATATATATATATATATATATATATATACTGTTACACTTACATCTTTTGGCTAACACAAAGTTACAGCAAAATTTTCTAATGCTCTGCACCGTTTCCTATTTTCACAGGGCCATTTACAAATAATCTCTAAGATAATTTCATACAATACTCACTCAGTTTACAAAAACCTGATACAACAAAATTTCGCTATTTCACAATCACTGTACACTTTTAGAAATAACACTGATTTTGCACGAGAGGTGCTTGAGAGAGGGTCGATGGCTCTCGAATTACGGGTGGAATTCTCTTCTGTCTGTCTGCTATGCTTTCAAGCCCCTTATATCTATAACAATTTAATTATTTTATAAATTTCTAATAGATGATTCTCGGTGCCTTGGGGCAGGCTCTAGCTGCGTCAAAATTGATCACTCCTCAAGTAGCAGATGAGTTTCAACGAACATTGTGAGGCAACTCTCTCTCAGCTATCTCCACCACCTCCCTCTCGAAGCAATAAAAAAAGAAGAGTAAACCCAGTCCAGAAGTTTCTAGCATTTTCTAACCACGTGGGTCATACAGCATACTTTAACCTTACATGAGACTTTGTAACAAAACTACATCAAAATAAAAAGTTTGTTCCTTAAAATAATGTAAAATTACTAATGCTGAACTGGATGAAAATGACAATTAAATGAATGACGAAAGTCTTATGTAATTTACATACAATACTTAAACTTACATAAGTGAAACTCACTTTACGAGCTGGCTATACATCTCTTAATTACACAAATGAAGTACATGAATAAAATATTTACTCTAATACAAGACCAGCATCGCAAGAATATATACACACACGCATATATACATATACATATATATATGTATATATATATATATATATATATATATATATATATATATATATATATAGACAGCTAAATATACATATATATAAACTATCTATATACATCCACGCATATACATATACATATTTACATATATATATATATATATATATATATATATATATATATATATATATATATATATATATATATACGTGAAAATTTATATTGAGAAAGAGGTAGACAGAGACAAATATTTTATAAAACTCCGCAGGTAATATCTTTAACAATCTTTGAAAGTATAGATTTGTTTCCAGTACTAAAAGAATCTAGATATGGTAATAAATGTGGTTTACCAGAGGATTAGACTTCGTAACTGAAGGTTCAATATCCCTCTGTTTTATTGTCTATTAACAGATATTTTGGTTCAGAGACTTCAGCCTTCCTCCCGAGTGTTTACCAGACCCGTGTGGTGGAGACAATCTCAACAGAGGACCCAATGATCAACCTTTCGTTCCATTTTCTGACGGTCGATGCTTCCAGTTGGGAACAGTGAGTATTACTGAAAAATTTTATTATCATTTTATTATTATTATTATTATTATTATTATTATTATTATTACATAATGAACTACAGTATATAATTTTACTTATTATTTTGTATTCCTCCGGCTTTTCAACGAGGTCTTTCATAAATAAACTTTTGTCAACTTAGTAACGTCTTTTGTGAAACAATATAAGGACTGTATCATCTTGAAAGAGTAAGCACTATTTTGTTTGTTCGTTTATATATTGGGAATATTTCACATGTATACTAAATGGAAATGGATTTTAGTTATAAGGTTATCTTCAATAAAAGTCAATATTAGCAATGGAATGACAATTTTTGGGTGAAAAAAACTATCGGAAAACAGGATTTTATATAGATTATTGCATAAAAGGGTTATATACCTACTAGAATACAACAAAGTTTACTTTTCTTGTAGTGTAATAGATATGGTTCAATTTCAATAACCTGTTTTTCAGATGCCCAATGTGTGTCCAGCTCAAACATGGTATTCAATCGCTCTGGAACGTCTGGAAGGTGTCTGTTCTACTCTAGAAGATGCAGGTTATCAAGTTTTTGACCCTGAAACTCTCAAACAACTCATTGATATATATGGACCTCCCATCACAAGGGAGAGCACAGCACCAATTCCACTACCTGCTGTAAGAACACCAAGCACTAGTGAGGCGCTTACTCCTACTGGTGGGTTAGACGTAGGAATAAGTCCAAGTGGTTCATTTAGCAATGGGATAAGGGGAGACTCGGTTGCAATAACCACTGGTAGCTCCAGCATACACACAGGGGGAATTATTAACAATGATCAGCGACCTGGTTCACCTGGTGCAATAGGAACCCCTGACATTGAAATAGCAGCTGGAGAAAGACCTGCCTTTCCCCCAGTATCTGGAAACCAGCAACTGTTATCCCATGGAACATCTACTCCAACAATTATACAAAGCCAAAATTTTCATTCAGGGAACC
>NC_090733.1:67778914-67781414 GCF_036898095.1 Palaemon carinicauda
GTCGATTTACAGTCTTAGAGATTTTAAAAGACGAAGAACAGACAATTAATGAAGAATGGTGTAATATCAAGAACATATATCAGTCAGTTGGTAGTGAAGTCTTGGGACACACAGTTACAAGGAAAAAGCCATGGATATCCAATGATACTTGGGATACAATAAAAAGGAGACAAAGAGAGAAATTGATTGTTGAGAGTTTTCGAGGAAGTGATGAAAGTTACAAGGTAGAGTATGCTAAGTATTCCAGTATTGATAGCGAGGTCTAAAGGAAAGACAGAAATGACTGGAGAGAGTATTTAGACATATAGTAAATGAGGCTGACAAAGCTATGAATTCAGGAACTGGTTATGATGTAAGAATTGCTCATAGAATTATTAATGAAATATCGACTGGGGCAAAGAAGAAGAAGCATATACCCATCAAAAAGAGAGATGGCTCTGTTATGGCAACAGAAGATGAAGAAAGACAACGTTGGATGTAACGTTTTAATGAGGCCATGAAGAGGAGATGTGAAGGGAATAATTTTATTGATATACTTGAAGCTGATGAAGACTTTGATATGCCCATGAATGAATTCAGTGTGTTTGAAGTCGAAGCTGTCCTCAAAAAACAGAAGTGATGGAAAGCCCTGGGATGCCGAGATGATACTGGGTGAAAATGAAGAGACTCACAGACTACTTACAAGATTATTTTGTAGAATGTGTCATAATGAGGCAAAACCTGATGAATGGGAGTTAGGAGTGTTGATGAAAATAGAAAAAAAGGAGACCACACTGATAGCAATAATTGCAGAGGCATACCATTTACGTCAGTTATGAAAATTTATAGTGTGCTTATTCTTAAGAGACTGAAGAGAAACATCCATGAAAAGCTGACAGAAGAATGAGTAGGATTTAGAAAAGGTAGAAGTACCACTGACCAAATTTTCCTTTTGAGACATGTTGTACAGCAATGCATAGGATATGAAAATCCACTTTTGATGGCATTTTTGGACTATGAAAATGCCCTTGATAGAGTGCACTGGCCTATTTTGTGTAGAGTCCTGCGTTATTACGGAATTCCTTATAAATGTGTAAATTTCATAAATTCTATTCATGAGCATAGAAGGTGCAAAGTTAATGTTAATGGAGTCTTATCAAAGGAATTTCCAGTGAACAGCGGAGTACTCCAAGGGAATGTGTTGTCACCTATCTTGTTTGTCCTCCTCATGTATTTTGTAATGCGTAGAACAGTCAGAAATGGTGGAGAAGGATTGGACTGGATTGGTGATAGGAATTTAGCAGACCTGGAGTATACTAATGATGCTGTCGTTGCTAGCAGAACACCACAGGATTTGCATGAAATATCACACGAGGTTGGGCTGATGATAGATAGAAGAGATGATGAGAACAGAGTGTGCAATGGAAGATGAAATATCATTGGAAGGAGAAAGGATTAATAAGGCAGAACCATTTAGGTAATTAGGATCAATGATCTCTATTACAGGGTCTTTAGAATTAGAGTTTAGTGAAAGATTGAAAAAAAGAAAATCAAACAATGGCTAGGATATATAGAATTTGAAAATCAGGTCGCCGGAAATTACATATAAAAATCAGATTATATATCAATTTAGTGAGATCGGTGTTACTGTATAGACATGAGTCATGGTATGACAATGAAAATATCTCCAATAAATTTAGTAGATTTGAAAACAAAACCCTCAGAAGTATATTGGGAGTTAATTAGCAGGACAGGATTAGATATGAAATTACAAGAGACATTACTCGAGTGCCTCATGTTAATGAGATCATGATGAGGGGGGAATGGAGATGATTTGGGCATTTCCATCATATTCCCCAAGAGACTAGTTCACAAAACGTTCAGTTGGGCTCCACAAGGAACTAGAAGAATTGGAAGACCCAGGGCCACATGGCTCAGGACTATGAAGCGCAAAGTAGGAGATGATGAATGGAGAGGTATTCAACCAAAAGCTCAAGACCACTGGCGTCAATAGGTGTAAGATGAGATGATGATGAAGATGATATGTTTATATATATATATATATATATATATATATATATATATATATATATATATATATATATATATATATATGTATATATATATATGAATATAAATATATATATATATATATATATATATATACATATATATATATATATATATATATATATGAATATATATATATATATATATATACATACATATATATATATGTATATATATATATATATATATATATATATATATATATATATACAGTAAGTGTGTAAAAATTGTATATATATGTATATATATATATATACATATATATATATATATATACATATATATATATATATATATATATATATTTATGTACATATATATATATATATATATATATATATATATATATATACAGTATGTGTGTGTAAAAAATGTATATATATATATTTATATATATATATATATATATATATATATATATATATATATATATATATATATATATATATAT
>NC_090733.1:67791414-67811414 GCF_036898095.1 Palaemon carinicauda
ATTATAAACCACTGAATATCACAATATGGGTAACAGTCAAAACAGTATGTATATCATATATTGAATTTTCGTTAAACATTTAACAAAACCGGTCTATACAAGAACAATCTATTTGTGTGCCATATTGTCTAAGAAATTGATTTTTCCTTTAATTTAGCATAGTTTAGCCTCTATCCTCTGCCAAGCCATAATTCAACAACATAGTCATTAACCTTCACAATAAGGATTTTTTTTTTCCAAATAAGAAAAATCGATGTATAACAGCAGCGTAATTTCTTGGTAAATAACTAAGTAATTATGATGGAAAACAATATTTTTTTTTATACAAACTTTCATAGTATGACGGAGAGTATCCTCTTCATTTGATAATGTACAGTACACAACCATTGCTACGCTTTCTTGCTACATGCATAACAACTTCCTGGAAGCCTATACTTCGTGTACCTATGATCAAAAGATTATATGTACATTATAGTCAATTTATTTTAGCGAGACAGATGTGCACGAACTTGCAGGGGTGCCCTTTTAACTTGGAAAAGTTTTCTAATAGCTGATTGATCAGAAGTATTTTTGTCCGAATACCATCATTGTTTTCATATAATTACCAAGTAATTATAGGTTTTGTCAATAAAAAGTGTTAACGAATAAATACATTACAAAGTATCGTAATGGTAAATCTAAATTTAATACCAACACCCGCCGAAGTTGACATATCCACTATCGTATTTTTCTGATAGCTTTTACATTTTCTGCTTACTGTGACTTCCTATGTGACATTAAAGTAGAGTGTTATTTAGGGTTTATTGTAGAGTTACTTTTATCATGATTAGATTGTGACTTCATAAGCAAACTATCTTTATACAACAATTACATTTTAATGGATTTGTGTGTTAACATCCATTCGTGACTATACTGTGAAAGTATGTATTTTATGTCACCCTGTGAATAGTAAGCATAATTCAGAGAAACTGGATCTCTAGAATTTATTTTATTTTATAAATCCCCTGTAACCTTGAACAACTTAAAGCCGACTCTTTTTTATCAGAAGAAACATCACCAGTCTTTGTACAGCGCTGCACTGGTTCATCTTAGGCTCACAAAGGTGATATACCATTATGACCCATATTAGCTGCATATAATTAGATTAACTTTTGAATACCAAAGTTTTTAGTGTCCCTTTTAAGTGAATTAACTACTGTATACACCTAGCAAAATTCATCTCAGCTTGTAACTTAGATTCTTCAACACGATATCGATAGGTTTATGGGCAGTTTTTATGTTAGTTCTTTTACAAATGTCTTCGTTCACAAATCCTTGCTAACTAGACTGGTTCCCAACAAGACGTCCTTATTTCATGGGTTTAGTGTTAATGCTTTTAGGAAACTACTTCAGCTTGCCATAACTGAATTTTTTTTTAACTAGGTTTACGAAAAAATTGATAGTACCACAATGGATTCCCCTTTGGATCACCTTTGCTAACATATTCAAGTGTAACCTTGAAAACATTCACAGATCAGTCCCCAATATCTTTTAAACCCTCTTTTACGGTTTTTATGTTGATGACAACTTTGTTCTTTTAGAAATAGACATCATGCCACTTTGTTTTTAATATATGAATTAATTTCACCCAAATATCTAGTTTACGTTGAACCTAGAACATAACGATTAGCTCTCATTTTTAGAAATTTCCATTTTCTTAGTAATGGATCATTTACTACTGACATTTTTAGAGATTAATAACTTTCACCAGATTTTGGTTAAACTTTTCAAGCCACTATCTTTTTTTATCTTAAGTAATTGCGAATCCATCCAACTTCTTTGAAAACATACAAAGCCAATTTTAAATAGTTTTCTTTTTTTTTTTTTTTTTTTTTATTTCCTAAGGCTACAGTACTCGATATTCCAAAGAAGCAAACGTGTCTCTAACCATTTATATATGATTATAAAAATGTTAAATGTAAACTTGAAAAAAAGCCCGTTTTGATTTGGATACCTTTGTTAATTTTGACTTTATTTCGAGGAATCACCTGACAAATGGAACCATGTTCAGATTCTAAGAAACTACATCGAAGTTGATGCTGTCCTCAGTTCTATATTTGTATAATCGTCCCAGATGTATTTTGAGAACTTGTGTTAGTTGCTCCACCACAAGATGGATTCAAACTAAAACATAGGTTTGTATAATCTGAAAGAAAAATGTGTACAGATTGCTTAGTTTGTATATATGTTGAGAATTCTGTTAAAAAGATGGATTAAAATATCTTTTGTGGGAGAAATATTATGAAGGATAGTAAGACTTTCTTTTTATGGAAAAGTTACAAACTTACCTGATGGAATGGCTGCCTTTAAAACTTGACCAGATTGTTAATTTAACAGAAGTTATTTTCAGTTCTATGGTGACTTACATTTTAATTTTAAGTTTGTTTACACTGACCTCAAAGAAAAAGATACGTTATATACAGAGCTAATAAAAAGGTACCCAAAAAGTATCCCAAATCTTCCGAATGATATTTTTATGTCAAGGTTGGTAATAGAGAGTCTAATTTTACTTTTGTCTTGGAAATAAAGTGAAGAAAACTCTAAATTCTGGTGGAGACCAAGTATCTCCATGTGCATATTCATGGTTTTACATATCGGAATTCGGATAAGTATTCACACTGAGATCTTAGAGACCTAGACTGTCAATGTGCTGTAATATTGGTAGTATTGTAGGTGGCAAATCAATTACAGTATAGTTCTCAAGGGCAGTGGAATTACTAGAGTGATCGTTAATAAGGATCTGTTACCAAATGAGTGTTTTATAGGTAAGAAAACCATATTGAGATATATAAATAATAATATTATAGAAGCTATCTACTGACAAAAAATTAGTATACAAATTTCTTTTTTGACTGGTACTTCAGAAGTTGCTTGTATGGATGAACATTTGCATGATCATATCATTGGGAATATTCCAGGAATTACTAGATTATAACAACCTTCCATGAAGTCGAACAACAAAGTTATTTCTTAAGATATGGATACAGAAAAAATAAAGTCTAAGATGATGACAGTATTTTATGTAGCATTTGAAGTGGTAAGGACTTGTAAAACTCTCAACAAATACAGCAAACATTATCAGTTATAGTGAGAAGTTTATTATTCAAATTCTAGGAAGGCAATGGCATAGATTATAAGTAGCTGCTTTTACTTTTCAAATTTAGGAAACGTGTATAGAGCATTGCTCATGAAGGCTTACCTAGGGGACATTTTGGTAGTGAAAAAACAAAAGGTGAATTAATGCAAAACTTTTATTGGCAGGGAATTACTATGCATTTCAGGCAAAAAAATGGTGTGTTTTTCGTAAATATCTCCCATATTAATTACTTGATCAGAATGGTACTTTGACTCCGCACTCTATAGACCTCCCCCTAACTTTTGATAATTTAAATGCACCAGTAAATCTCGTTAATTAAGGCATTTACTCTTGTCATAATAAAGCCCAAGTCACATGAATCGGGTAAGTATGTGAAGCAATTCGAATGCGCACACTCCCCCGTCCCTCCCCTCTCCTTTCCTCTCTCTGTCTAGACCCTTCTCCTATCCCTCCAGTAACCGCCTCTCCAAGTCTCTCCGGAGTCGCTTACTCTACCTTTTTAGTCCATGGGCCAGAAAGTGAAACCCTCCCCCACCCTAGGGAATTTTCACGACCCCCCTACTTTTCTTCCTTAGGGTGTCCTTTATGCATATCCCGGTGTTTCCAAACAAATAAATGTGGCAAAAAGGCAAAATTATCACTTTTTGTACAAACCGCACGCCAAATTTTCGCATTTTCAGCAGCACTGACTTTGTGTCGCTTTATTGGCTCTAACTTCCTTAATATCCAAACTAAGTGAAAGTTTTTGGTACCAACATAATGCTAAGACCAAGAGCTACACAATGGTATATAATTATGACCATAATTAATGATTAATACGTATTCCAGGGCCCTTATTGTACCCCCTACCCTTAATTTTTGTTTGAAAATGGGCACCTGTAACTAGTTGCTACTGATACTGATGAAATTGTTGAGGCATTTGGTTACATTTCTGCATTTGATTTTGTACATAATCTAATTTAGAATATTGTATATCAGTTTCGTTCACTAATTTCCCAAAATATATGAATTACGTGACAATAATCAATTGATTGCATAATGGCCACATATTATCAGCAATACCCACTTTTCTTCGTAACTTCTGTAAATGGTTACATAACTGCACCATTTTGGTGTCAATAGATAACAATATATTCTCTAGTTTTCTGAAATTGGTTCTGTGCATAAATTATGATGCATTTGCATTTCAGGCAAAGGATCCAATATCAACTGGTGATAATTAGTCAGCATGGCAGAAAGTCCAGTTAGTTTACTGGAAAAGAAGTCAGAGGAAAAAAATCTCTGCAGAGTGTGCCAAAAGGACTTACATTATACATTTTTCTGAACAGAAAACTGACAAAGTTTTTCGAAAACTGACTGATGTGAGTTTTGAAAGGATCAAGGAATCAGTGCAGCTCCGCAAAGCTAGTGCTGATGCTAATGTGAGGATGGATGAAATCTATGAAGAAGTTCCAGAGACGCTGAATGCAAATACCAATGGAATACACAGGAAGTGTTATCAAAAGTTTATAAATGTTGGTCATATCAAAAGTAGAAAATGACAACATCCAGCTGAAGATGACGAAGGGCCTTCAACTTCAAATTGAAAGCAAGTATCATCCTCATCAATTTCATTTCCTTCAGAGAGGTGTCAGAGAGTTTCCAACAAAGTGTGTTACAGAAAATGCAGCTGAGTCAATATTACAGGCTGCAAATCATAAAAAGGACTACACATTACTTGGAAATATTGAAGGCTGTAACTTGCAAGCACGAGTGGCACATTATCATAATTCTTGTCGCAGAGATTACACTCGTAATCAGGAGTGAAATGTTGAAAAGAGCCAGATCAGAGTGCTGTTGAACATTTAGCTGCCCATAGCGAAGCATTCTCCTACATCTGTGATTATGTTGAAGAACACATAATCAAGGGGTGCAACGTAGAACGTATGACAATGTTAAAAGAGAAATATTTGCTATATTTACAAGAACATCATCCATCAACTTACAATTCAAACTACAAAACCTTTAAACTCAAGAATAAGTTGGAGAAACATTTTAGTCACAAGGTTAAATTCTGGGCACCCAAATACCGAAGTGAACTTATATATTCTGATCTCTTACCAGTTGGACAAGCAGTAGAGGCAGCATTTGAGATGGCTGCCTCTGAGGAAAGGTTTCTCCAGGAAGCAGCTATGATGCTCAGGTGACAACTGATGGATGCCAAAAGGACTGCATCCATACTGCCATGGCCACCTACAGCAGCGCAGTTGATGTCCATAGAGAACAAACCACCACCAATCCTGATTAACTTTTTGTTGCAGCTTCTATGTGGGAAACCATTTAAAGATATTTCATCAAAGATGGAGAGAATGGTTGATTCATGTGCTCAAGATATATGTTATGCTATGAGCCGAGGAGAATGGAATATGCCTAAACATGTTCTTCTTGGAATAATTTTGAGGCATATGATAGGAAATGCTGAGCTCATCACACTGCCGAATAATTTCGGTCACTGTTAGTCATATTCCCAAGTGATGGAGCTAGAAACTGCCATATGTAACCAAATCAACACACAGGAATCCTTACTTCCCGCAGCCATATCATCCTGTATGAATAATGTAGTTCTCCACTCCAGTTTGGACAACTTCGACCTGTCTGAAGAAACACCATCAGAGGCTGGAACAACACATGTAGCACATGGTATTGTCATTACGGGGGCACATATAGTAGTGCAAGTTGTGACATGAACAGGGAGCAGCCACCTCAGCAGTCAGGGAAGAGTAATAAAGACAGGTCAATTCGTTATGAGGATAGAGAACTATCACCTTGTATCATGAGTAGGACTGAGCCTAATTTGAGAGTGGAACATGTATCTGTGACAATACTAGTTTTATTTCATGAATCCAAGGAATCAGACTTTGCTTGGACTATTGCAATATTGTACAAATCTAATGAACAAAGTGTTCCTAGTTGGGCTGGATGGTTGTCACTGTCTAGAAAAGGTGATTATGTTGAAGCCTGTGCTCAGTCTACAGTTGATTTCATGTTGCCAGTACATAGGGCAATTACTGATAATGCCATAGTTCAGCACATAATCCGACTATGCCAGCAGACCACAAAGGATGTGCAGCACGAAGTCACTATTGTAACTTTTGATCTAGCTGTAGTAATGAAAGCTTACTATATCATGTGGTAAAACCCACGAGAATACAGTGGTGTTCTTGTAAGGATTGGGGCATTTCATACAATCTGCTCATACCTTGGAGTCATCAGGAAGATGATGTCTGCCACAGGCTTTGAGGACATCATTATTGAGGCTGGTGTATGTGCAAGTGGATCGATTGATCAAATGTCGAGGGGCAAACATTACAACCGTGCAATGAGAGTTTACAAATTGATGTATATTTTGTGTATAAGGACGAATGCACTCTCCTTACAAGTTAGTATGGATTGACTGTTCAGATCATGCAGGTGCAGGACCTATTTTCTTCAAAGGAGGAAGCAGATACTCGGATCATTCTGCATTGCATCCATGCTGCCAAATTATTTAGTGCAGAAAAGGTAATTGTAGTCCGTTCACCAGATACTGTACCAAACGTGTGTCACACGATAGTACATAGTTTATTTTGTCTTTATATTGCTTGTATCCTCGCTCTTCCTTGCACTAAAAAGAACCTGAAAAATCATGTCTCCTTTTCTCCTCTGTAACAGTGTCGAATATTCAACATGAAAATTCTTGTTGCTTTGAGATTTTGTATATAAAGGAGAGTGTTCTACAATAAACTCACTTAGTCGCTTTCACATTGTCTTTGAGTCACAACCTTCTCTCGGCTCGTCACATTGGTGACTCCGGAGTGACTCGCTCCTCCTGCCTCCCGTCCCCCACCTCTCACCGTTACTATGACGCCGTCAACGCATACCTTCTGCAGCAGTACTCGCCGTTGCCAGCCGCCCGTATAGCAATGCTGTTTCAGCTCTCTCAACAACCGTTGGGGGACCAAAGGGCTTCGCTCACTCTCAGGAAAATGACCAGTATTACTTGCCTGCAACCTTCGCGCCATTATGGACAGCCACTTCATGACCTTCAAAACCTCCATCAACGCCTTCACTCGTGACGAAGAGGACACCTGTTCAACTTCAACCGAAGCTGACGTGAATGCCGTAGACCTATGAATGCTGTAGGACACGCCTATGAATGCCGTAGGATATACTCACCTATGAATGCCATAGGACATACACGCCTATGAATGCCGTAGGCCTATGAATGCCGTAGGACACGCCTATGAATGCCGTAGGATATACTCGCCTATGAATTCCGTAGGCCTATGAATGCCGTAGGACATACACGCCTATGAATGCCGTAGGACATACACGCCTATGAATGCCGTAGGACACACTCGCCTACCCCGTGACGAGCCGGAGTAGCAACAAAGCCACCCATCATCCACCACTCGCTCGCGCCCCAACCAACAACTCCTACAGCCACTCACTGCCGCTAATCGGCGTAGTTTTTACTACCTCTCCAGATTCAGGGCACCTATTTAACATGTTCAGTATGTAATTTTTAGGGGGGGAGCCATGTACCAACCGTGTGTCACACGATCGTACATAATTCATTTTGTGTATATATTGCTTGTATCCTCGCTCTCCCCTCGCACTAAAAAGAACCTGAAAAATCATGTCTGCTTTTCTCCTCTGTAACAGTGTCGAATTTTCAACATGAAAATTCTTGTTGCTTTGAGATTTTGTATATAAAGGAGAGTGTTCTAAAATAAACTCACTCAGTCGCTTTCACATTGTCTTTGAGTCACAACCTTCTCTCGGCCCGACACAATATTGATGTCTTCCTATTGCTGTTGAAATTTTCTCAAGATATTGACCCGTCTGTGTTATTTGATACTGGCGTTTCAAACAAGAGAAGACTAATTGATATGAGAGCTGTTATTAGCAAACATGGTACAGATTACTGTAAACTCATGTACTCTTTTCATGCATTCACAGGATGCGATACAACAAGTGCCTTCGTTCGCCGAGGTAAACTTACACCAAAGAAGACACTTGATGCCCATCCTGAATACCATTCAGCATTAATCTCTCTGGCAACCACTGCTGATCTTTTTGAAGAAACATTCAGTGAACTTGAACAGTTTGTCTGCTGTATGTATGGAAAGGCCAACTACAAAGACATAAACAAGCTGCTCTATTATATGTTTAGATAAAAATTCCAGCCCAAGAAAGGCCAAACTTTGTCCAGTTGTGATGCCATTGATCTGAGCTTGCTCCCACCATGCAGGTCATCACTACACATGCATATCCTCAGATGCAACAACCAAGCATATGTTGGGAATAAGTCCAGTGTGCCATATCCAGATATACCAAGACCAGTAGGCAAAGGCTGGAAACTTGATGACTCAGGACAGCTGCAGACTGACTGGGTCAAAGGTGATATACTGCCACAGTAACTCATTGATATCATGCTAGACAGAGAAGCTGACAGCGATGACAATTTGGATACAGAGGATATTGATATTAACATCCTGGCCGACAACATTTATGATGTAGAATCATGAACGCAATGTGTAAATTGTCAAGATAGTTCTTTTCTGTAGTTGTCTGTTGCCAGTGACAAAGAGAGACTAACTAGGCCATCATACTCCACATATAATGATATTTATATGAACACAACTTAGCTGATTTTAAACATTGATGTAGACTTCCAAGCTCTTCACCATTTACTTGTTGGTATTAGTTGTCAGTTTAAGTTATAAATGACATTTATTTTGGTTACATTTATCTTATTCTACTGTTAATCAATGAATTTCTTGGTTCTCTCAGTGAATGAAACTTGTCAGATATGAAAGTCAGACACACTGCAATAGGTAGTGTCCTAGATTTATAGTTTTAGTCATATAAGTATGTGGTGGCCACTCTACAGTGAATAATGTCCAAGCAGTATACTTCGCTTCAAAACATTTCCTTCTTTAAATATTAGTAAAATACTCTTTTTTATAATAAATCATAAAGATAAATTATTTTGTTGCCATTTGGTACCAGAAAGTAAAGATGATAGGGAAGATGAGGGTAGAACAAAGTTCCGTCAATTGAGATTTGGACTATTTTTAAGGAGTGGGGGATATGTATCAGC
Source organism: Palaemon carinicauda (assembly GCF_036898095.1). Classification (NCBI taxonomy): domain Eukaryota; kingdom Metazoa; phylum Arthropoda; class Malacostraca; order Decapoda; family Palaemonidae; genus Palaemon; species Palaemon carinicauda. The sequence continues at coordinate 67,800,675 of NC_090733.1, forward strand.
AATTTAGATAATGGATTTCAGTAATAGATTAACTTTACATCATGAAGCTTAGTTGTATATGCTCCAAGCATTTGATTGGCACCAAAATAATGCAGATATGTCACGATTTACAGAAGTTATTAAGAAGCGTTCCCTACAAAGCAGGTATCAATAAAAATATGTGGCCATTATACAATCAATTGATTATTGTCACGTAATTCATATATTTTGGGAAATTATAGAACGAAACTGATATGCAATATTCTAAATAAGATTATGTACAAAATCAAATACAGAAATGTAACCAAATGCCTCAACAATATCATCAGTAGCAACTAGTTACAGGTGCCCATTTTCGAAAAAAAAATAAAGGGTAGTGGGTACAATAATGGCCCTGAAATACGTATTAATCATTAATCATGGACATAATTATATACCATTGTGTAGCTCTTGATTTTGGCATTATTGTGGTACCAATAGTGTTCACTTAGTTTGGATATTAAGGAAGTTAGAGCCAATAAAGCGACACAAAGTCAGTGCGACTGAAAATGTGAAAATTTGGCGTGCGGTTTGTACAATAAGGGATAATTTTGCCTTTTTGCCACATTTATGTGTTTGGAAACACCCGGATATGCATAAAGGACACCCTAAGAAAGAAAAGTAGGGGGGTCGTGAAAATTCCCTAGGGTGGGGGCGGTTCACTTTCTGGACCATGGACTATCTCTGTACCCTGTTATATCTGTTAATAACTGATAGAATTGATATGTTGGATCCTTGTTATAATTCTTATTAACATTTCATGAGATTGTTGTTTTTCATCCAACTTGATGAACCAGCCCTGAGGGCTTCCTTCAACTGTGTAAAAATAATGAAACACGTTTACCAAAGGCAGGATTGATGGGCTTTATTCCCCTTGAAAGGTAAAGTAAATGTAATCAAGTGTTATATAAGGTGACCGAAAGTTTTTATACTATATCTGCTCACTTTACTATTAACAATCATAATTTGGATATCTGCTATGGTTTGTGCCCAAGCAGTTTGTTGTCTCAGTGTTTGTTTTACTGAGGAGGTTTTCCCATTATATTCATGACTGGTATGTTAATTTGCTCCAGTAAAATGAAAAATGTATTCTCATTACGTCTCCATTCCATATACAGAAAGGAACAAGCTAACAATAAACTAAGGATTAGTCTTAACAGGTTGGAGAAACTTCAGGTTTGTTGGACACACAATAACACACTGTTGCATAAGAAACACAAGCATATTTTTGAATAAGTAAATCCTAATATTTACCCTATAATTTACTCCTTATATATACATATATAGATATACATATATACAAATGTATATATATATATATATATATATATATATATATATATATATATATATATATATGTGTGTGTGTGTGTGTGTGTGTGTGTGTGTGTAATATTTACATATATATATATATATATATATATATATATATATATATATATATATATATATATACGGTATATATATATATATATATATATATATATATATATATACCGTATATATATATATATATATATATATATATATATATATATATACATATATATATATTATATATATATGTGTGTGTGAGTGTAATTGTGAAATATCGATCCAACAAATTATGTAGTTTGTAGATTTTTCATCATAGTTTTAAATACTATAATCATTTGTGTCATAGCATAATTCTGTTTGTATTCTACAGCTTATGTTTATTCCACACAAACCTTTCAAGGAGAATAAAGCCCATCAATCCTGCCTTTGGAAAACGCGTGTTTCATAATGTAAACACAGTTAAAAGAAGCTCTCAGGGCAGGTTCATCAGGTTGGATAAATAGGTTAAAGGCTATAAACTCCTTATACACCCTGACGAGATACAACAATATCATGAAATGGTCATAAGAATTATATCAAGGATCCAATATATCAATTCTATCAGTTATTAACAAATATAACAGGTTACAGAAAAGGTATAGTAAGCAACACTGGAGAGACTAGGAGAGGCAGTTACTGGAGGGATAGGAGGAGGGTCTAGACAGAGGGAAGAAAGGTGAGGGGAGGGACGGGGGAGTGTACGCATTCAAATTGCTTCACCTACTTACCCGATTCACTTGAATTGGGCTTTACTTTGACAAAAGTAAATGCCTTAATTAACGAGATTTGTCGGTGCATTAAAATATAAGAAATTAGGGGGAAGTCAATAGGGTGCTTTGTCAAAGTACCATTCTGATCAAGTAATTAGTATGGCAGATATTTAAGAAAAACACACTTTTTTTGCGTGAAATGGATAGCATTTTAGCAGTGAGAAGTCATTGCTAGTCCTGTGATATATGCCAGAAAACATACCCAAAAGTTTAAGGTGGTAAAGCACGATTTGGAGAAGTTCTATTTACAGAAACTTCTTTAAGTGGGTAGCTCTCAATCTGGAAAGTCCTCTTTGTACGTGTTGGTAAATTCCTTAACCTTAATGGGTGGGGCAAGGGTACAACTTTAAAAGTATATTCCTAATGTGAATTATGAGTGAAATACAAATTCAATGGGACAAACAGAAAGATAGCTTATCAGTAAGAGACGAGGACAAAGAAGAAGTGCATCATGGGAACAGTAAGTAATTGTTGCCAATGCTGATACAATGTTCCCATCTTATATCATAAGCCATGATTTAATTTGCTGATATGCAGCATTTGGAATAATGCTTGAAAGCACATAATACAGTAAATAATACATATAGGGTAATGGTAATAATAATTAGTAATGGTATATATTAAATATGTCTTTTCATGTATATACACCTTCCCCTTATGCTTATATTACAATCTCAAGTGGGATCCTTTTCTATGAGTCTTTGGGAATGACAGGGGTTCACTGGAGAAATAGTGACTATGGAATCTCTCTCTATGTCCTGGCAAGGGACCAAAGGGTCAGGGAGAGAGGGGTCACTAATAGTGGTTGGCACTAAGAGAAGAAAACTAGAGAGATAAATTTGATTGTGTCTTGACTTTCCATGGCCCATGACGATGCCAACTATGTCACAATGATGAGAAGTCGGGTTTTGACTCCGAACTTGCTGTATAACACTCAACTTGGGCAGAGGACGGGCATGCTGGCGATACTATGTCTGTACTTACTCATGGGGGGTAGCAGCATGGCTGTCACAGTTGGCCTTACAGGATCTGGGCAGGGGAGCATCCTGTAAAATTAGGAGTATTCCATTTGGTCAAGGATAGTGAGATAATGTTACAATGTGTCAAACGCCCCATCTCTTCATAAAATCCTTGAACTCTGTGCTGGTGAATTGTGGCCCTCCATCTGTCCTAAGGCAAAGAGGAACACCAACTTCACGGAAGTGGCTGCAGGAGAACCTGATTGTGTTAGAAGTAGTAGCATCGCCTTTGCAGTGTGCGATGACAGGCCATCCTGATAGGTGATCGACAGTGACATGGAAAGCTTTCCCTGCGACAACTAAGAAGTCAGATGAGACAGCCTCAAAGGTTCTTGTTGGTTTGTCGTCCTTCATTAAAGGTTCCTGCTGCTGAGATGGCTGCTATGTCTGGCATGCCTCACAAGCTCTGACCGTGTTAGCAATGTCAGAGTCAATGCTATGCCAGAAAAAAAGACTACCTTTCTCTACACAGCTGTGGCTGTCAGGCAAGTGGGACGAGGTGTGGCGACGAAGGGCATCAGGAACTACAACTCTTGATCTATACAGGACAAGGTCACCATCTGCATAAAGATCTGCTCGTAGTTTACAGTATGGAAATAAAGAATTCTGAAGATCATATCTGTTGCGGGTAAATCCGGATGTGACGCAATCGAGTAGATGAGTATATGTGGGAACTGCTCTTGCTGCATCACAGAGATCATGAAGTATTCTGTCTGCTTCTTGAGCTGAAGACTCGTCTGAAAGAGTAATGGTGTTCATGGCTAAGACAATTCGGAGATGAGCAGCATAAGAAGCACCCAAGTTCTCGTCCTCCTGTGTGGGGTAACTGACCGGGACTCGAGACAATGCATCTGGAACACAGAGCAACTTACCAGTACGCCACACAGCTGTAAAGATGTAAGGAGAGATCTTCCCCTTGATTCACTGGAGACAGGAATTTTTGATGGCATCCAGCTTATAATTATTCAGAAATGGTATGAGGAGCCGGTGATACATCATAAGAGTAAAGAGCTATAGGCCGGCTAGATATAGCCTACATTTTGACATTGCCCAGACAACAGCTAGCATCTCAAGCTCTATGATGGCATAGCATGTCTCTACATCGGCGAGAAAATGAGAACCACATTGAACCGGATGCAGGTGTCCATTACCATGATCCTGCAGGAGAGCATATCCAATGCCGTTGAGGCTTGAAGCATCCGTTTAAAGAACAATGGATATGTCTAGGTTAAGGAGGGCGAGAAATGGTGGACAGGTGAGAGCTAACTTGACACATTGAAATGCTTCATCACAGTCGAAGGTCCAGACAAATGTTCTCTTGGGGCTCATCCGGAGCCATAAAGTTTGGGTTGCAATGGAAATGGCAGGCATAAACTCTGCTAACTGGTTGACTAATACCATGAACGATCTAAGGTCTGTCAGCTTCGCAGGGGTTAGGAAATCCTTAATGACACTGACTAGCTGCTAATCAGCTGAGATGCTGTCTCCTGAGAGACTGTACCCACAGAAGTTCACGGACGAGGCAGAGACCACAAATTTATCCGTGTTGAGTGTGATCCCAGACTTGTGGCACCTAGTGAGTACTTCTTGGCTATGATGAAAGTGTGTAACATAGTCTTCATCATAGAGGAGGAGGATATCTGTGACCTTAACACAGTTTTGGATACCTTGAAGGGCCATACCACCTCACAGGCAGCAGGCGTCACCAGTAGCTGCAAAGCCCATCAGTCCTCTGCAATGTATGAACAGACCATATGGCGTAATAAAGGTGGTTAAATGTCAACCTTCTTCTGTCAGTTATATTTGCCAGCACCAATAGAAAGCCTCATCTGTGGTGAAGTAATGAACCTTCGGGTCCAAAGCACTAATAACTGTGTAGGGTGTGGGTGAAGAGTGGGCTGCCAGCACCCATAGAAAGCCTCATCTGTGGTGAAGTAATGAGCCTTCGGGTCCAAAACACTAATAACTATTAGGGTGTAGGTGGAGAGTGGGCTGGACGAGAAACTTGGTTGTTCAACTTGGTTAGGTCGACGGTAATACGTACTCCTGTCCCATTCATGGCAATGACAACAAGAGGGGGGAACCAAACTGAAAGGTCATCACCAGCAGGTTTGATTATCCCTTGGGCCACCATAGAATCAACCACTTCTTTGACTTTGCCCTTAAAAGCAAAATAAATCTGTCTTGAAGTGTGGACGGCAATAGGCACTTCACCATCCTTTAGGTGGATTCTCATGAAAGGATAAGTCATTGGCTTGAGAGGAGCTGTCTTCAAATCGCCTTTCTAGACCAACACATCTTTAAACTCTTGAAGAAAGTATTCCTTAACTGTTGAAGGTGATGTGGTTGCTGAGAAAGTAGCGCCTTGCATCTATTTACATGTTTCACCTCCTAAAAAAGGTTTAGGGGAGTCTGGAGATATTATGGCCAGCTCCTGACAATGACCATAGGATAAGAGTGGAACTTCCACATTTTTATGATCTTGGGTCCTGACATGATAGGATCCCTTGCCTAAGGTAAGGATACCTTGTAATATACCTAGAGCAGGTGACATTGGAGATCCATCCGTAGTGAACGTCACATTCGGTGGAGGTGGTTGCAAGCATCTCCTGGAGACACCCATGGTGTCAAGGTGTTTCTTTTCTATAACAGTGACATCAGCACTTGTGCCCAGTAACATATTAATATGAGAATTGGTATTGCCAGATGACAAGAGTATACAGATAGGTTTGGGCGTCTTGGAGATGGCGGAAGGCGATGCTAAGCAGCGCCAGCAAGTCCATGAATCTTGTGGTTTGTTGGAAACTGAAGAGGGACCACTGCTGCTTGAAGATCTGTCTTGATGATCATCTTTTTTGTTATCCTTGCAGCATTTATTGAAATCCCCAATACAGAGGCAACGACGACACTGGACTTTGCTGGCAGGATACTTTAATGTCCTGGACCGAAGACCAACACAGTCACAGTTTTTTCAGGTAATGATGGCAGCGAGGCATTTACCCATTTTGTGCTGAAGGGCACAGTGCTGGCACAAAACAGCTGGCTTCTAGGACTTTGGCAAAGGTGGAGGCTTTCCGCTTGGCTTCCTACTTCTCATGTAGGTAGAAACGGCACACAACTGTCTGGGTGCCCTACGTATGGCAAAAGTTGTAACTTTAGCTGCCTCATACGATCGACAGGCAGTGACAAAATCTTGTAGAGAATTGGCATCCAAGGCAATCAACATCTGAACAAGCTCTGCATCTCAGATACCCATCAAGATAATAATTTTTAGCTGGGTCTCTTAATATGGCACAAATCTACTTCTTTTGGGATGTGACGAAGTGTCACATAGAAATTGGTGAAAGACTTTCCTTCCATTTGCTGACAGTTACGCAACTCTCTTTGGTGAAATACTTCATTCCTCAAATCCCTTATATGCAACTGTAGAGCATCCAGGACCTCATCTACAGCCTTATCTGTGGAAGGAGAAATTTGCAATGTGTGTTCTAAAACATGCTGTGTTTCAAGGATTAAACACATCCTCATGTGGATCCTCTGTTTTTTCACTTGAAAACTTAGAAAGATCCACCATGACGGCATAGTCATCCCACCGACGACTCCATTCCCTGAATATTTGAATGTTGCATTTGCTTTCAGTGGGGATGGCGTTTGAGCCGTTGCTTTCTGTGGAAGTGGGAGAGTAGGTTGATTGGAATCTGAGTTTGCCTCTGTGCCAGGTATAGGAGTACCTGGATGAGAATGGACGATATGTGCAAGAGTTTGAATGAGGGCAGTAAATCTTGGATATTCTTCTTCTCTTCTAAGAACATCCTCTTTAAGGCAAATCGCTTTTTGCTCCCTTCTTCTTTCTTCTTCACGTTTTCTTTCTTGTCTTCTCTCTTCATTTTCCCTTCATCTTCTTTCATCCTCGTACAAGCGAGATTCCTCTAAAAATCTAATCAAATTGAGAAAATCTGTCCCAGTGGCTTGACAGCCAGTTGGTGGTTGGTAGTTTGGGGGCTCAAGAAACGTGGAGAGGGGGAGGCAGTGTACTCTAACACTGTGGATGTGGGCAGCGACAACATTGTGTTCACCTACGTCATTGAATGGTTGCTGTTCTGCAGTCTCTTCTAACTGATCTGTAAGTCTATCTCTTGAGGTCATTATTACTTTCAATGTGCAGTGAGCAAAAGTAGAGTTCTAACAAAATTATTAACAATAAACATGAACTGTTTAAAAACTCAAAACTAATAAGTAAAGTTCAATGAGGAGTGAGTGTGTGCATGTGCAATGCATACGTCAGGCAGCGAGGTGAGGGGAACAGCCATGATCCAGCAGCAGAAACTCGCATCAGGAATCAGGCACAGGCAGTCACCCCATGATGATGGTTGAGATTAGATGTGGTTACACATGCTCCAACCATATCACAACAGAATATTTTCTTGCTTCTCGAAATAGCACAGCAAACAATACACTAGGACGTATGAAAAGGGCACTATAAAAGCACAATGCACTGCATAACACTTCACAGTTCACTTGCATTACTACACTGCACATGAAATAGAATAAATCTAACTAAACCACAAACACATTCAAATTGAGCGGCCATTAATGACGTTGACCAGTTCCTATTGTACACGTCTTGAAATAAACTTCTCACAATACGACACTATAAGTTCACTGCGCCATGTAGCTTACGTGCTGATAAATTCCTTATCCTTAATGAATGGGGCAAGGATATAACTTTAAAAGTAGGTTATTAATATCTATTATAAGTAAAATACAAAGTTCTTGGGAACAACAGGAAGATATCTTATCAATAAGAGATGACAACAAATAAGGAGTGCATCATAGGAACAAAAGGTAAATATTGCCAATGCTGATACAATGTTCCTATATCATATTAATAAGGCATGAATTAATCTGCTGATATATAACATCTGGAATAATGGTTGAAAACCATAAAACAGTAAATGATACATATAGGATAATGATAATAATAATGAATGCTGGTATATGTTAAATGTGTCTTTTCATGTACCTACACTATTATACTAAAAGTACAGAATAAACAAATTCATATTTCAAATGGCGTTGCCTTCTTACAAAACGGAAGGGGTACCATTAAAATTCTCCCCATGCAATGGCGAATGGCCTGGGAGAGGAATTCAATGTAATATTAAGATCTATGATGAGAAAAATGTGTGTTGAACTACCAGTAGATGTTCCTCGGGATGATGTCCAGGGCCCATTACTTTTCATACTATACAGGCATGATATATGGTTTGGGCTATAGAACAATTAGAATATAAATGCAGATGATGCTACTCTTTTTACATCAATTGTATTTTCTGAATGTAGACCTGAAAATGCGAAATCCCTTATTAGATATCTAACTTAAATAAGTACATTGTGAAAATTATGGGAAATAAAGTTGAGTCCTAAAATATTTTGAAGAATGATTTTGAGTACTCATTGTTTGGAGCATTTGGTCCTCAACTTTCAAATGGTTGAATTAGCAATGTCTCTTTAACCATATGTAACTCATTTCATAATCTAGGTGTGACTCTTGATCCCAAATTTACTTTAGACTTTTGAGAGATAAATTTGGTCTGCTTCTTCTTCAATTGCCCAAAACATTGGCTTTTTGAAATGTCTTTTAAGATTTTTGATGATCAGTGTATCTTGAGGAAAAGTTTGGAATCTTTTATGCTACCTTGTTTCAAGCATTGTTTTCCATGTGATCTTCAGTTGCTGATGCTCATCTTAACTTGTTGGATAGAAACTTGTGGTGTATTAAATTCCTTATTCCGATGAGGATACAAATCTGTGGCTCTACCCTTCAGTTAGTTTTTATTAATTTTGCATAGAATTTTACATCCATATCTTCTACATTTCTGGTACTACATTGTTAAAAATTTCCAGAGAGAGATGTGAAAATTGTAATCGGTGACTTCAATGTTAAAATTGGAAGGAATAATCTAGGTATAAAGAATGTAATGGGTGTTGGCGGTCTTTGCGAAGTTGAAAATGAAAATGGGGCATACTTTATAGGTTTTTGTTCGACAAACAATCTTGGTATTGAAAGTATTCTTTTTCAGCATATGGGCATCCACAAATATACATGGACTTTACCATGTGGCAATTACATAAATAAAAAAAAATCCTATAGCCATTAATAAAGAGAGAAGGAGCACTCTGAGAAATGTAGGAAGCTTTTTGAGGTGCAGATATTGGTAGTGATCACCAGCTCCATATTGCCACACTGAAATTGAAACATAAAGCACCCAACAGAAATGTAGATAGAATACCTAAGTTTGATACAATAAAGCTTCTAGAAGATGAGCACAGATAAACCTTTACGATTGAATGTAGGAAACAATTTGCAATCTTAGAGGCTTTAAGAGACGATGGGCAGACTATTAATGAAGAATGATTCGATATCTCGATATCAAAAAACATACATCAGTCGGTTGGTAATGAAGTTTTGGAACATGCAGTCACAATGAGAAAATCATGGATATCGAATGATACTTGGGATACTATAAAAAGGGGACAAAGACAGAAATTAACTGTTTAAACTTTTCAAGGAAGTAATGAAAATTACAATGTAGAGTATGCTAAATATTTCAGTATTGATAGTGAAGTCAAAAGAAAAGTCAGGAATGACTGGAGAGAATATATTGACAGGAAATCAGATGAGTCTGATAAAGATATGAATTCAGGGAGTGATTGTAGTGTAAGAATTGCTCATAAAATTATTAATGAAATCTCTTCCGAGGCAAAGAGGAAGAAGCATATACCCATCAAAAAGAGAAGGATCTGTTATAACAACAGGAGACGAAGAAAGGCAACGTTAGATGGAACACGTTAGTGAGGTCATGACTAAGAGATATGAAGGGAATAATTTGATTAATATACCTGAAGCTCAGGAAGACCATGATGTGCTCATGCATTGATTTAGTAAATTTGAAGTCGAAGCTATCACTAAAACTCAAGAGATAGAAAGCCTGGGATTCGATGGAATGACTGCCGAGATTATATTGGCCGACAATGAAGTGACTCCCAGAATACTTACGAGATTATTTTTTAGAATGTAGGATGAAGAGGCAAAACCTGATGAATGGGTGTTAGGAGTGTTGGTAAAAATGGTATTCCCCCCCCCCCAAAAAAAAAAACCATATTAGACTAATTGCAATAATTACAGAGGCATAACACTTACGTTACTTATCATGAAGATATATAGGATGCTCATTCTAAAAAGACAAGAAAGAAAGGTTGATGAAAAGCTGGGAGATAAACAAGCAGGATTTAGGAAAGATAGAAGTACTGACCAAATTTTCATTTTTAAACATTTGGTACAGTAATGTGTAGAATATAGAAATCCACTTTTGATGGCATTTGTGAAATATTTAAAAGCTTTTGATAGTGCACACCGGCCAATTTTGTGAAGAGTACTGCATTATTATGGAGTTCCTCTTAAACATGCAAATTTGATTAAGACTGGCCATGAGCATAACAAATGTAAAGTTCATGTTAATGGAGTCCGATCAAATGAACTTCCAGTGAACAGTGGAGTACTCCAAGGGAATGTG
>NC_090733.1:67826414-67828914 GCF_036898095.1 Palaemon carinicauda
GTTTCATACAGTGAGATTAATGACCTTTTTAAGAGTACTATGACTCTCACAAATCATAGTGCTGGCAGTATCGGTTTTGAAGAGTTAACGTGTGTCCTAATCCTTGTATGCAAAATATGTGTTTCATACAGTGAGATTAATGACCTTTTTAAGAGTACTATGACTGTCACAAATCGTAGTGCGCGATCACTGAACTCTTTTATAGGTGCCGTTCCAAGTATCAAAAAGTAATGAGTTGAAAGCCTATTGGTGACAGTATATGCCATCACAGTGGAGAATTCCACAGTATATGCCATCACAGTGGAGAATTCCACAAAATCTAACAATTCAGCATGTTGACAGAGACATTGCATTTTACTTGCCGAGGGTTAAGCAGTACCACTCGAGCGAACACAAGAGCAAGTGGGTACTTGTCAGAGAGTATTGGGCTGTGTATAGTGTATTCACAAACCTTCTTGTAATAAAGTGAAAAACCCCATGTTCCGATGTCTCATTATCTGTTGACATGGGCCACGTATAGCTTCCTTTGACTCTTCCTTCTTCCTGGTATTTTCATAACGTAGGTCAGGTTACTGATCTCCAAAATCCGGAATGGTTCTTGGAACTTGTTGGTGAGAGGGAATCTTTTTATTATTAAGTAAACCAACACCTGTTGTCCTACCACAAACGGTCTGTTCTTACTTTTCATACCGAACCTTTTTTCGTTTTTCCTTGGCTCGTTTCCATGCTCTCTAGGGACAATTTCCTTATCTCGCTGATCCTTTTCCTCAAATTTTTGATGTATTCTAGATCCATTTCCTCTCAATCTTTCTCTTTCTCTGCCAACATTTTAATCGGTCCCTTGCTGAAGGGTTCTCCTCGCACTTCAATCGGGTGTAAGGGAGCTTTCTTGATGTACTCTTTAGGCTTTCCAGCCATCTGACAAACGTGCCATGCACGGTAAAACTGTCTCACATCCATATGCATGCCTGGACAGAAAAAGTATTTCATAATCTTCTCTGTGGTCTTCCTTATTCTCCTGTGTCCCATCTCATGCGCTACGGCAATCACCAGTCTTCGCAGCGGTGGGGGAATCAATATCTGACGATATATCCCCGATTTGACATTCCAAGGGATATCAGTGGGTCTATGCTTTCTCATAAACAATCCATCCTTAAGGTAATAATAGGTGGGAGACTGCTGCACCTCCGTCTCATCCACCTCATGGTACAATAACTCTGTTAACGTCGCCTCCATCCATTGGAATCATATCTACCTTTTCCAACTCACTTATCCTACTTCTAATGCTGAGTTCTCTATTTATTCCAAGTCCATTGGTTCTTTGACTTCCTGTTCGTTCATCCGTCGTTCCTCTTCTCTCGGGCTCTCTCGGAAGCTCTCCTCTCTCATACTATCAAGGAAATCCTCTTCTTCTATAAACAAATCCTCCAAGTTCATCTCTCCTTCAGATTCTCTGTCTTTTGCAGCCACTCTCTTCATCATACTCCTAGTCATCACACAACTAGGAAACATATACGGGTAGGCCTTCTCTAGGTTAGTTGTAGGACTATACTTCAATAGTTTCTCCATTACAATGGGGCAAGGTACAAACGGCGCTCCACCGACTTCATTACCCCGCAGGACTTCTTCTTTGATAGCCAATGAATCCTTTACTGCAAAATCAAAATTACCTGTCACCAACTCTCATGACAGTTTCAAACGGCAAATAGGGGTAACCTCCTCATCTCCTATTTCCTTCAAAATGACCGAATCTCCTGTGAGAGACTGCTCCACGAATGTGTGTACACCTCGTGTCACTACACTATGGTTACAACCTGTGTAGCGCAATATCTTGACCGGGGTCTGCTAGCTCCCATCTAGAGTGGCTAACATACCTTCATAAATATATGTTTGAAGGCATCCACGCAGTTTGGGGTTGTCCCGTTCACCTTGTAAATGTTAGCTGGCTTATTTTCCTCGTTGTCCTTTCCTGTTTGTTTCTTCACCCTCACATTCTGTGAAATTGAATTATCCTTAACCACATGGGCGACTGCTTTCGGTTGGTTCGATCAACATTCCTTACTGATATGGCCATTCTTGCCACACTAATAACAGACAATATAAATCTTCTGTAAGTCTTTCACGACACCTGATGGAGGACGATTCGACGATTGTTGCTGTGGTACTATCATATTCTGCTTTAGAACAGTACCCGTGGTAACTATTGAACTTGTTCACATAGTTATTACTGAACTGGTTTCCATGGCTCAGGGAATACTTGACACTTGGTCGGAACGACGGTTGAAACTTCATACCCAAGAAGGGTTTACGACTCATAATATTATAATCTTTACTCAGCGAAGTGACTTTATAAAGTTTCTTCACCCCTCTCTCTCTCTCAAATACGTTCGAATATGTTCAGGAATTCCTCGTAAATATTGTTCCAGCACTATCAATTCTTCTTAATAAGCCATCTCTCTCACGTTAGCCGCCTCTATCCATCTTTTAAAACATCGTCGTA
>NC_090733.1:67833914-67838914 GCF_036898095.1 Palaemon carinicauda
GGAAAAGAGTTATCCACATACCGAACCAATTTTATAGCATTTTCCGTCATGTAGGGCAGGAAGATACGGAAGATCTTCAGGGCCTCTCTTCAAGTTGAGACCATTGCAAGGGTCAGGTCGACAGGCAGGTGGACTGCGAAAGTCAGTGAACCAAAACACCTGTGATTTGCAAATAGAAAAAGATTGGACATGAAAATGTCACTATCAACCTCATTCATAAAATTTTATTCAAGGTACATAAATAAAATACCATCCCTTTTTTTTTATTATTTATGTGCTACAAAGTAAAAAAAAAAATTTTAGGTTTGTTTTTGCTTTTGAGGAAGTCATGTGTGAAGGAATTCGCATTTCATTATTAATCTCTAGTACATACCATATGCCTAATATGTTGAATATATTCCAAGCTGATATTTGAATGGTTAGGAATGTATATATATATATATATATATATATATATATATATATATATATATATATATATATATATATATATATATATATATATATATATATCTTTCATTACGCTTACAGTTGTTTAATAGATTCTAGTGGAATACTACATGCTACGATCCATCAGGAGAGTTACTTACCTCTCCTACAGGGCAATTAGGAATCTGACCTAAAATTGGCTCGCACACATTATCATCAAGGTCGTCATCTTCTTCGTAAGTGCCATCAGGACATCCACAGAGTGGAGTGCCAAAGCTGCTAGTGAATAGCATACGCCCAGCTAAGGAAGAAAATCGTAAGTATTTTATTGGTAAGAAAATATTGATAAAATTAAATGAAAAAAAAAATATGTTATTCAATTAAATTTTCAAAATGTCTGGATTTTATAAACAGGGTCTTACCCCACTCGAGTAAAGTCAGTCTACTGTAAGCGCTACAATTATGCCTGCTTTGTATTAGATATCTAAAGATAATTATATAAAAAAAAAAAAACCTGATTAAGAAAAGATGAAAGAACTCACGTGGGCACAGTCCTGCTTCCCTCGGGTCATGACACAGCTGATCACTAAAGAGGAAGACTCTGCCTGGAGCACAGAGGCGCGGCGCACAAAAACCCTTCAAAGTAACAAGGCAACAAGAGATGAGTTACTATAAATACTTTTTAGTTTTGTCTCCCTGGCTGAAGAATTTATTATGAACTTTATTTGTTGAAGATCATTTCTATGATTTCTGTTACATCTTACAAAGTGACCAGACACAATGAATGAAGACAGGATTTTATCTTCTTAAGAAAAATAATATTGTATTTTTAATGAACTTCCTTGAACAAATATCCCTTCCCATCACAATCAAATTTATAAGTTCTGTCTTCTGCAATATATTAGTCTAACCCAAGTCTAACCTTTGACTGGAAAAAGTATTTGAAAAGGGTTTAGATGTTTTTAAAATGAAAACTAATTTTGATCTTGATGAAAAGGGTTTAAATGTTTTCAAAAGGAAAACTTATTTTGATAGTGAACTTCGTTTTTTAATGTGTTTCCTGCTATAAGTTAACCTTTTGCAGACGCTTTGGGATGCAGTATTTACCTATTTCTCTTTCACCCTAATTTCAAAGTCTCTCCTTATTTGATGCTAAAGGTATCTGCAATATTTTCCCAACAGTCTAGTCTTCAAATTGCTCCCAATTCAACATAGAGAAATCACATGAAGGATAATTAATTTTTTTCTCATCAAAACTTGAGTTTCTGCATCGCTTTAGGTAATTCTTTATTTCATCTCCGTTACTTGGTTTTCAAATTAGCCTCAGCCACCAATCATTAATACACTTGATTCGGCTTTACTTTCTTTTATTATTATTTTTTGCTAAGATTGCATCGAGAACGATTCTTCAATATCTTTGCCTCTTTCCTACAAATAAAACATTTGTCAATGTTGTGTTGAACTTGTACTAACTCTAACCGTCATCCGACAAAACACACCCACAATCTCTGTCTTTTCTTTACTGCTCCAAAACGTAGAATTCTGGCTCTAATTTTCATTGAATTAGACTCTTCTATCCTTTCTTTAACTTACCATTTCTGCTCTTATTCCCTTCCATTTTCTGTAATAGTATTTCCCTCATCTTCCGCTTTCGTTTTTCTCAGGCGTGGGATTAATAAAAACACTGATTTGTCTATTTGTTGGTCCCACCAAATGAAATTCATATTTCCTTAGTGTCTCCTTAGTTTCTGCACATGAATATTTAAAGAGCTGTTTATTTATTGGAATCTAACACATCAATCGCCGCTTAGACTAGATTTACAAAAAGTCTCAATACCATGTATCAAGTGCATACTGTTTTTCTCTTCTATGAAACGCGTGGAAAACATTTTGAATGTTTTTTTTTTTTCACAGAAATAAAATATTGTGCGATGAACTTGTAATGTAGATTTGTATTAGATGACGTTTCAATTCTACCTCTATCATTTCTTCATTTCTTAACAAAGATGGCAATTCAATGGCATAAACGTTCCCTCTGAATGGTCACTTATTATGTAATTTTTCAATATAAAGTTTTGAAGTACGTATATTTCTTCTGCGTACAGTATTGATCCTTTTCCACGACGTATCAGACCTTAATGGATGTCTTTCACCAAAAAAGGGAAATATTTTTCTTTAAATAGTGAAGTTGGTTGTTCCTTTTCTACTTAAAAGTTTTGAGTTCATCTCTCTCTCTCTCTCTCTCTCTCTCTCTCTCTCTCTCTCTCTCTCTCTCTCTCTCTCTCTCTCTCTCTCTCTCTCTCTCTCTCTCTAAATACAAGTAGTGATTATTGTAACTAATACTAATTTCTGCCATTGTTCAGTTAACATGAGATTCAATCCCACCCCATCGCACAACATTCCTTCGATCGTTTCATTCGTTCTTATATTAAAGAGTTTTTTTCTTTCTGGCAATAATTATCATTTGAGCCCTGCCACTGCGTAAAAAAATTATGATGAACAGTGAAATAGCAACTGATACTTGAAGTCTCCTTTTTAATCAAACTGTTATTTTAGAACTTTATTTAAACGATTTCTTTGTATTTCTCGATGAGGCAAAATCCTTCAAAAGGATGCCATCTAAAACCCAGAAAGAAACGTCCATTTTCTCCTCTGAAAGTAATTTCATTACATAAGAACTGGCGTTGAATAATACAGGGCTATAACTTTCCAGATTAAGCCATACCATCTTCGGTTAATCTCAAACTTATCATTAATCAACAATGCATGCACGATCGTTTTTTAATATCAAAAACCATATATCCAAAACGTTTCCGAAACCATTATTCATTTAAGGTTTACATGTTGAAAATTTCAGCCCAATGATAGAATATAATGTTAGACTAACTTACCTTAGTTCATAAGAGACGCTTCTGCGACCATTTCTATCAACACAGACAATGGCAGATGTACCCTTATTCTAGAACAGTTACCAAGCCGATTTGTTTTAACAAATAAACCACCCAATTAGTTCCTAGTCATAAAATACTTGTAAGCTGACAAAATATCAATGGGTTGAACATAATTCCTGAGGAATTTCCAGATGTCTACCTTACATATGTTCCTTTTCTATGTCAGATTAATTATAAATACTACTTACTTGAGAGTTATGCTCTCTCTCTCTCTCTCTCTCTCTCTCTCTCTCTCTCTCTCTCTCTCTCTCTCTCTCTCTCTCTCTGTGAATGACCAACTCGCTCTGCTGATAATTCGTCCTTCTCTTAGTATCCATCAGCAGCAGTCACATCCTGTAATTTCATGCTCTTTTTTTTCCCCTGCCCTGGTCACATACCTTCTTTGTTTTGGGGTCCATGATGACGAATTCGTTGTCCTCGCAGGGTCCTTGATCCAGCAGCTCGTAGCAGTCGCCATCATCCATCAACACTTCGTCACGTTCACATAAGTCCGTGTCCGGATCGTCAGGTCCTGCAAGCAATGGTCAGATTATAAGATCTCCGAATGTCACCATTCGTAAACAACAGGACATTGTTTCAAATATCTTTTCATGATAAAAGTAATTTGCACATTAGAAGTCAAGTTATCATATATTATATATATATATATATATATATATATATATATATATATATATATATATATATATATATATATATATCGTTAGTGAAGAAAGGAATGAATGCTGCATAAAGTGACCGGAAGAAGTCTCCCGTTAAAATGCGGGGAAGAAGTACGACAAAATTCCGATAAAAATCATTGGATAAATGAATCTTTTTAGAGTTTTAACATATAGACTTTCATGAGTCATTGAACTTGGTGCATGAGTCGCTGAAAAAGAACCATAACATAAGAAGTTTATTGCCTTCTCTTGTCCCAAATTCGTTTCTCTTTGATCATATTGTAGATGGGCCAAAGGAAAATACAAAGAAAGGTTGAAAAATAATCCTTTTTTAAAATCAATAAAACAATATCTGTAGAACGGGCATAACATACCGTAATTCTTGATTGCAAATAAAATCAAAGAATATACAGGGTCCAAGCATCGATTAATAGAGATCACTCTCTCGTCAAGGGAAACATAGAAGTGAAGAAGCAAAGGCCAGTAGGAGTCTTTTCCAGATAGGAAAATTCCCATGGTAATGTCGTGGTTGCTGTTTGGGCAGGGTCGTAGATATTTATCCGATTAGGATATACTATTGCTAACTATTGAACTTAGTAACTTAGTGGCATTATCCAAAAATACCGAGTTAAAATGGGATAAAAATCTCGATTTACAATCGGAGATTTATTTACAGATATAAATGTCGTGGCGTGTAGCCTACAATTGTTCAGTAAAGACATTAAACTTTTATCTTCTGGACTGAACAAATGCCATTTTTTGCTAATTAATTTCATCAAACACAGGAACATAAAACATCCTTTTGTGACAGAATGACTTGGCAAAGTCAAACCATGTAAAAACTCTCTCTCTCTCTCTCTCTCTCTCTCTCTCTCTCTCTCTCTCTCTCTCTCTCTCTCTCTCTCTCTCTCTCTCTCTACAGAGATAATAAAATTGAAGAAAATGAAAAGTGGGAATT
>NC_090733.1:67841414-67848914 GCF_036898095.1 Palaemon carinicauda
TATATATATATACTGTGTGTATATATATATATATATATATATATATATATATATATATATATATATATATATATATATATATATATGGTAAAATAGATCAGCAGACTATATACGTTGCAACTAAGTGGAATATTTCTTACCGACTACGTGGCCAAGAAGAGTTGGTATGGGCACGTTTATGAGAGTCGTTTGTCTTTTAGTTCTATTCAAAGATGTCGACGGCGAGTCCTGTATGAGGGTGCTGTTAAGGTGTTTGCTTTTGTCATCGCTGTCACTTGTTGACTGCACTCGGTCCTTCTCGACTTCCTTCAGATAAGCTTCTCTTAGAACGTCGAACACCTTCTTCTTGACCATACCCGATGTGTCCAGAGGAATGTCGATGACTTCTGGCTGGTTGAGCATATTATTGAGGGTCTCGGAAAGGTCGAAGGCCGCCACGATTGGGATGGCCTGTAAAATAAATTCTCACAATTTTCCACGACTCTTGGCATTCCTTGTAGTATTTGACAATTAAAATCAGCTTGAAGATTTTAACCAGCTGGTTGCAAAAGGTTAAAAAAAATCTCAGTAGAGATACATACACACACGTACACATATACACACAAGTGATGTTAAAGAAGATATATCAAGTAATGATGGAATATCGCATCTTATATCACACATCCTTATATCAACCACTGCGCAAGTAACTTGAAAAAGTGACGTTTGCGGCTATTTTATCTTAATAAGAGGAAAACTATTTAGTAGGATCAATCACGAACTTCAGAAGTTTACTCTAAAACCCTCTGGAAATTCTTACTTGCTCTAGAGGATATCCGACTTCTTTTGCCGCGCATTTCGCTAATCCT
Organism: Palaemon carinicauda; assembly: GCF_036898095.1. Taxonomy (NCBI): domain Eukaryota; kingdom Metazoa; phylum Arthropoda; class Malacostraca; order Decapoda; family Palaemonidae; genus Palaemon; species Palaemon carinicauda. Next base: position 67,842,263 of record NC_090733.1, read on the forward strand.
GCGATGGCAAAGACCAGGCCGAATATGGAGAAAGCCTGCATCGTCCAGAAGATTGTGGCGCCGTAAACAGCGCCCTTCTCTGTGCAGTTAACAGGAGCACTGATGCTTATGTTAGAATCTGAGAACTGAAAATAGAAAAGACGATGCAAAGTTATAAAGTTGACCATTGGAGTAGGTTCCATTAAACTCTAGCTTTGTTTTGTGTAAAACTATGTACAATATTGTCAATCCTATCCATTGTACACTTTTTAAGAATGTGTGATCATTGGTGAACGCACGCATGTGAGTACGAGCGAAATCTATTTCAATGATGTGTTTCAAAAACGAAAGCAATATTTTTCATTAACATTCGGTATCCCCTTGTCAACGGAGCAGTTCATTGGCTGTATTCAAAATTCATGAAGCTACAGGAAAGGGATATGGACTCGGGAAAAAATTTTAAAGTATATGAATTTTACTGGATTCTGCCATATTTCTGTGGCTGTGCAAATATTATTGTAAATAAGTTAGACATTCTGCTATAGCATATAAAGTAATGACAAAGTAGTGGCTGTGCAAAAATAAAACGGCTAATTTCATGAACACAAAGGGCTTTACTAACTGCTTTTCAGAGGAGGAACTTGATTAATAGATACTTATATAAGGAGGGAATGGTAATGCCTAGAATTATAACTGTAGGATCAATGAAATTACAAGCAATTTTAAACTAAACATATTCCAACAAGTCTTTAATGTTGAACAGTGGCCACGGTCATCTGAAAGGAAACATATGTCAGTGTAAGAATTAATAAACACAGTTGTGTTTAAAGTTATGTCATAAAAGTACATAAACAATGATAACCTTCTATCTCCTACCAGGTCTTTGGTTCCTGTAATGTCCCATTAAATGTGGCAAAGACTTGTCAACTTGTCAATGTATTGTTATGCAGGTATTTTGATGAAGAAAACATGCTCTCTAATCCAAAATATCAATGAAATGATTGTTATTCCATATTATAATCTGAATTCCAGTCCGATGGGCTGCTGGCACAACTAGATTTACGTTTTGGTAGACTCCTGATCAGGGGAGGAGTGTCAGCTAACGGCGGTGTTCCCTGTTCCTTTGGTCATGTTTCTCTGAATTTCAAACGACGACTTTCAGGATGTGTGCTCTCTACTCTGAGAACTATTAAATGAAAGGCCGATCTTTGGGGTTACAGGACTGTGGACTTTCCCCTCGGTAGGGAAACATTATGAATAGGTGAATCCTGGTTAAGAACTGCCCTTGGAGTCTGAATTTGTCTGATTGGTTTTCCGGTTGTGGAATAGATGATTTGGGGCTTCCATTACTGTAGCCACAGTAAGTTTTGATGCTTGTTTGGTGTTGAAGGTTGATGTGGTAGAAACATCCTTACGCCAGGAGTCACCCTGTATAGTCAGGGCTACTTTTATGCTCTTAACAGCAACATACATTCTAAGGAGCTTTCTGTTGATTAAGTTATTTTTTTCCGATCTATAAAATCTTACTGCATATTGATCAAACTGATGGATATAAAAAATGACGGCATTTTTGTCCCATTTGAGTGAGTGATGCGGTATCTGGTTCTGAATATGCACATAATCACCAATTGTATACAGAGGTAGTCGTTTTGATTGTTCTGATAAATGTTCACCCTCTATGACGTTGTGGCTTCTTAAAATTTTCTTTTGGCAACTACGTATTGTGAGGGGAATATCTTCCTGGTGGAATTTTAATGAAATCCCTGTGTCTGGCAGGTGTATTTCTGTACTGAAATATAGCCAGTTGAAATGCATACATGTCAAGATTACCTTTAGGACCAGTGTTATCAGCAATTATTTGTTTAACGGTTTCAGCTCTAACTTCCACCCTGTAGTTGCTTTGAAGGAAAAACACTGGAGATAGACAGTGGTGTACACACAAGTCATGAAAAAACTGTCTCGTAGCAGTGGAAGTAAATTCTGACTGGTTGTCAGAGGCTAGTTCATCAGGAATCCCAAAAGTGACAAATGTGAGTGGAAGGCAGGATATAAGCCCAGCTGTTCCGTTTGGGGAACTTGCAACAACTGGCTAGTCTGAGTACTGATGAACTATGATGAGATAAAAATCCACTAGTATTGAAAGAAATTAGAACAGAGGCATTGAAATGGGTAGTCTGGTACCATCGGAGGTGTGGGCAGAGCTCTTGGGTTAGAAAGTTCTATCTGGGTACATCAGCTATTTGTGCTAAGATAGCATGAACAATGCCTGACCAAATGACTGATGACCCTTCTCTAGAAATCATAGCAAAAACTTACTGGTGGGCTGCATGTGAAGAAGACAAAACTTCCTCTTGGAGGCTGGAAGGAATGATTATCCTATCCTTGTATAGTAAGACACCTTCAAAAGTGTAAAGCTGCTCACGGAATTGGAAGTATTACCATAGTCTTAGAGGAAAATTATGTCAAAATTCTGGAGTACCAGACTCAATCAAGTTGATAAAACTCATGTCAAAATTCCGGGGTACCAGACTCAATCAAGTTGAGGAAACTTATATCGAAATTCCAGAGTACCAGACTCAATTAAATTGAGGAAACACATGTCAAAACTCTGGAGTACCAGACTCAATCAAGTTGATAAGCTCATTCATTCTGTCATCATTTGCTGTAGCAATACAAACTCTGCCCCATTTCTTTGATCTTACTGTAATCCAATCAAGCAAGTCCACAAGAAATACGACAACACTGTTATAAACTTCAGTATAGTCAGATTCTGAATCCTTATTACATATGCATGATAAAAAAATATATGACAGGTATCTACGATACTGTATTATCTATGATACCTGGTATATCACGCATTTAGAAACGATATCTGAACGTTTCATAGGCATAAATTCCAAATGCTTTCTATGGATGTGTCAATAAATATTTTTAGGAGAAGTTTCTAGTCAACAGCAATAAGATCATCCTATCCTGATAAAAAGTACCTTACTTTGTCCAAAGCGTCAACAACGGCTACAGTATCGTCCTCAATTGGCACAAAATAGAATCAAGTTGGATGTCTAAATCTACTTCTAACGAGCGTTATCCAGCATCCAGTGTTACTACAGGGTGGTTCACTTCCCGTACGGGAACAATGTCTCTGAAATAGTCAGATACCAATACCAATTTTTGACCAATATGTAGTAAGATATACGTTTACTTTTATCAAAGATCCAAACATCCTCTTCAATTTCGCTTATAATAGAGGCTTTTGATTCCTCAAAGAATTTGTTGGTGAGTTCATATCAGAAAAATGATGTTCCCAGTTACAATAATTGCCTGAAAGATAGATTTTTTTTTTCTTTTGTCATGCTGAAGATGTTGGGCATTTGGTAAATGAGATCAAACCTTGATCATACATCAATACTAATTCTTGTAGCTGGAAAACTAGAATCAATTATGAGCATTTCATGCCTAGGAAGACACTGTTGGACATAATTTCAAATCCTGAGAATTGTACATATTGACAGGATATGAACTTATCAGGATTAAGAGAGATGCAAGGTCACCCACAGAAATTAAGCAATTGTGCACCTTAAAAAGATATTTCCTTGAATGAAGCAGCCTATAATAGGACTTCATCTACACATTTGGTTTTGCTTGGTGTATCAAAACGTTTCATCATATTCTTTTGTATAAGCATCACATGAAGCTGTATATCCTAGTGGAGTTATCTTGTAATGATATATCCCTCAAGCTGTAATGAAGGTAGGCAGCTGGTGATCCTCCTTTGGAATGGGAAGACTATAATAGTCAATCCAGGTATCAAAATAGTTTTCCTCTTTTCATTAGGTACTGATCAAGCCTGGTGAAAGGGTAAAGTTGTATGAGTATTTCATATGTTGCAAGCACGTTTAGTGGTTAAAAGTCAACGGTGTAGTGCGTTTTTCCCCTTTTCTTGGCACAAACGATCATTTTATGGGGAAATATACAGGTTCTCCAACTGGAGCAGGCGTAGTGAAACATTCTAGCCAAGATCGGCTTTGACTTAGTCTTTATAGTGGATTGAAATTGGTATTGGTATGCTATGCGCAACAGGCATAGCATCACGGTCCATGATCAACAGCAACAATGGCAACAGTTAGTGATCATATGTACTGAAGCACAACTGGGTTCATGGCTATGTCATAAATGTACATAAACAATTACAACCCTAAACTTAGTAAAATAAAATTTAAAAAATTTTACCATCTCCAATGATTTTCAACCAGTTTATCAACTTCTCAACATTAAATCTGTATGTGTTATACTTCTCACAATTCTAAATATAATACTTGTTATTAATCAAGGAGTCAGCCTATGTACATTATATAGATGGCTAGCAATATCATTCTGTATATTAAAGTCGATGAATAAATGCGAACAATAAGGATTTTTATGATCAATAAATATTACTGAACTTAAAATGGGAGAGAACAGAAATTCTTCTAACATGAAACACACCTTTCTAGCATTTATAGCCCAACTTTTCTAGTGCACCGCATGACTTTTACCACTGAACAACTTTCTCAACTTCAGCTCTCTTGAACGTCATTTTTCATGTTAATATAAAATAACTTTTATAAGCGAATTGTGCATGTTGTAATTGACTACTAAAAACATTCGATCTTAACAGTCAACTTATTGCATTTCTATTAATTGTACATTAAGCTTTTTCTACACACCTTCCCCATAATCTAATACCAAAGTTTTCTTGCTATCTCCCTTTTTGCTATATCTCTCTTGTTTGGTTAGACAAAACTCTATATTATATATCATATCAGTATATTCTAAGGTTATTCCTCTTTTAATTTTGACCCTTCTTCTTATGCTCAAGAAAAATAAGTATGTTTAACCGCACACTCTCCTTCAATAAAACTGACCACATAAATTATCATTGCCTTATCGTATATTGAGCTCAATTCTGGCAACTGTTGTAATAGCTTTGAATAATTCAAAATTCTAATAGCATCCTTTTATACTCAAAGGTCACATCCATAAACCTTTTCTACTTGACATAAACCTATTCTATTCTTCCATACTTAAGATATATCTTTTTTTCTGTCCTATATATTCAGCATGTCTTGAAAATACATCATTAACACATAAATACATTCAGTTAAACCAGCTTCTCATGTTCTATTTCAGAGTCCCTTTGCTCATCTATTTTTTTCTTGTATTCACACCCTCAACCAATGTTTCTTTCTCTCCCGAAAACATTTGACACTTACCCGAAAATCTATGATCCTTGTGTCATGCATACCCAAGAGTCATTTACACAGGGAAACTGGAAAATGAGAACTTGAATCCAGATAGGGAGACTCAAGCTGATGTGAATTACAATATTTAGCTTAATCAAAACAGTCTTATGTCATCCATAAAGAAATCTCAATACGTAAATAATGATCAACCCTCAAACATCAATGAATGTTTATTTGAAACTACTGGGAGGTAAGCGACAGAAATCACATGATATTAGGGCAATCTCTAATGATCAAGTGTCAGTAGTAAATAGTGTCTTAGGTGTATACAGCAACAACATGTTTTAATTTGGTATCACTGATTTGATTTAGCCAAGAATTGATAAAAAAATAAAAACCATCTCTATACGTCATCTGCTTATTCTCCAATAGAAAGGGACGTCATTCAGATTTGGGCTAAGCAAATTGAAAATTAGCATGATTCTTCATGAAAATTATGAGGTGAAGATGAAAAATCAGGTGACTGTGATTCGGATGACTTTAGTGAAAAATAACAATTGCTTAGTGATCAAGATATTTTAGCTAGGGGAGTTAGTGATGAAAATAAGTACTATGTTTTTAAGATAAAAATGACAGTGATAACCATAATATTTTTCGATGTAATGATTTATGTGAAGCCGAATGGAGTAGAGAAGATTTCAGCCAATAAATGAATGCACATCAATCGCGCATGTTAAGTGATTCTCTGAGCCGTTCAACAGGTGGTGGGCAGAAAAGGATAGGTTCACGTGGAAAAAGTGAATTTTTTGTTTCTGCTTCGGTTGGTTAGACAGATGGTAACGGTTGTGTTCTGACAGAATATGACTGTAGCTGAAACAGGAATTGCTAACATATGAACATTGTATGTGGGATTATTGGTAAATTGATATTCATCCCAATACACCCATATCTCTCAAATAGTTAGGAGTAGGTGGTATTTATCATAAATATGTTCATCGAGATTATGAAATACCTATTAAATGGAAAACGAAAAAAATGAAAGAATCTAGTTCATCGTTTCATTATACGCAACTTCATAGCTTCTTTTATTCTTTTCTGTTGTTATTGTATTTCTTTCGGATTATGAATAGAAATTAATGGTTAAGATATAATGAATAACATAATATAAATAACATATAAAATTTTGTATAGAGAGGGTATGTTGGAAACTTAGGGGCAACGTCAACAGTAGTCTCAATCTAGTAGCAGACGACCCAAAATCTGTGTTCGAACGAGATGTGAAGTCAGAGTGGAATTCACATATGATTGGTGAGTACCATTTTACAATATTATTTCCTCCAAATTATTTATCTTTTTTTGAACTTTTTCTCACATATTTCAGTAGACAGGGTATGTTATATAAAAAGGTGTCAGTTTTATGAGGGATCTCTCAAATCCTTTCTTCTTGCAAT
>NC_090733.1:67858914-67863914 GCF_036898095.1 Palaemon carinicauda
CCACTTGACCCAAGCAAGAACCACGATTTCTTTGTAAATTTGAAAAAATTTAACAATAAAAACTATCGCAAATAAAACTTTTACTTTGACATTCTTAATGCTTATTTCATTATTTTCTTTGGACTAACTCTCTTCTTACTGGAGATAAATTTCGTTCGTTGGCCACTTATTTTTTCTATTATTCTCTGTTCAAGAATATGCACAAACTACGGTAGTTCTTCAGTGGGACACTCATGTGTCGGGTTCCAGTAATGTAGATTGATGCCCTTCTACACTATTTCATACACATGAATCTTAATGCATCGTTAGTTTTTCGAATTCAGCCTTACTCAAAGGTCTAGACATTTGAAGTCACGAAGGTATTTAGTGATCTTTTCAATTATTATTTGCAAACTAAACATCATTAACACAAACAAAAGAAATAAAGTTATATATAATGTGGTCCGACACATTTACTGCAAGAGAAGGAAAAGAAAGAGTAATGTGTGAAAGAGGAGACGTGAGTTATATAGGTAATAGGTTGTGGTGATGGTAATCATTGCCTTACTTCCTACAGGTCCTGCAATTCCGTACATGACGTGCGTTTGTCTGTCTGTGGCGAGGCCGTCTTAGCACGTAGTATTCGAGTCAGCAGTAGATGTGGTTTCGTATCCTCAGGCCAACCTCTCTTCGTTTGGCTCACTTTATTTTTCTAAAGCCATAGTTACACTTCAAAGTCCACATCTGGATTTTAGTTAAAACGAAACAAGAGCAAAAGGTCGGTCACACACTTTCTTCAGCTGTTTTCATGAGTCGTTGGCGAGATAGACTAGTGACTGATATAGGCAACACCCTAGGAGTAATAAACAATACTTGAGATCAGAACAATTTTATTCTGATTTCTATCATCAACATGATTAATTCCGTGAGATGTTGTTCTTAGAGGTTGGTTCAAGTGTGAGAATGAAAAGCCAAACTCATAACCGCAAATAGCAGCGACCAGTTGAACAGCCTTCGGCACACCCACCTCAACCAGATACTTTTCTATTCCATTTCTGAACTACATTTTCTCTAAGCCACGCCACGTTACTCGTCAGAGTTAAGTGTCATCGATAATTCATTTCCAGCTTAATATTTTCTTTTCCACTTATTTCGGTCAAGTATTTTTCCTCTCGTTTTTCTTAGTTTTTACATTCAAAATCAGGAATTTCATAATATTGAAAAGCTTCAAAATACATTGTATTTTGCCAGGATTTATTACCAGTTTAATACACGTATAACCATCTTTGAATAGTCTTATTGTTTCTTTGAATTGTTACTTTCTTCAACTCTTATCACCTTACAAAATAATTGTTCTTATTACATAAAGAATATCTAATGACAATTATTGTTAGTCTTTATTATAAGTCGTGTCAAAACAACCTGAAAGGTCATTGATTAAAATGAATGTCACACAATAGTTTCTTGCAATATTATTTAGTTAATAGCATAGAAATAGAATGAAAGACATGTCGTAAAACATTACTAAATCTCAGTCTAGTGTGATTGTGGTTTTAAAAAGAGTTTTTCATCGCCTGGTGTTTCAAAAGTTCAAAGTTGTTTTTAATATTCATGGTCTCTTAGCCCGTAACACAACAATGTTCATTACTTCTCAACACCATAAGTGACGGGTCCCTTTACTTGTTTTGTTTTCACTGTCGGTCCATTTTGTCTGATTGGCTTCAAATGGAGTAGGAGAAGGTCGTCAGTGTTTCTCGTTGCGGTGGATCAGTTTAGAACCAGTTGTCGTCGACAATACAGAGTAAAAAGCACAGCAACCAAGTCACAGAACCATAACGGTCAATTATTTCCAAGTACGCAGTATACTGTTTCAAGGCTAAGCGTACTGTGGGTCATCTTGTCTGTGCTCCGCTAACGATCTCAAAGCCGAAAAGGGACGACTTACCGATTCAGTCAGACTTGACCCTGTAGAATGCCCACCTCACCGCAATCTGTCAAAGGAAGAAGAATCTCAGTTAGTTGATTTTTCATTTCAGGTAAATCAGGCGCAAATACAAAAGCAGACAATAAATTCTTCCTGCCACAAAATCAGTCTTGAATAAAGCTTCGAAAAAGAAAACATAGAGACTTGGATTTTAGTTTCTAAAACCTACTTATTTTATCAATGGACAACCAACCTCCAACAGTCCCTCCCACCTCAAGTATAAATAAACTGCTCAGCATTGCTACTTGAATTATTATTTTACTCTTATTAAATCCTTGTTTTCTTCATTCTAGTTGTTTCAAGTAAAATGTTTGTGATTAATCATATAGGAAGGTATCAACTATTATCAAAGGGATATAATACGATAAAAATTAATGAAGACGATCAATCAACATTCTTCACTAAGTCTACATTGCTTGTCATTGACCACAGCATGATGATGAAATATATTACACAGACACTCGTGAATAAAATCATTCATGAAGTCATGCGGGTAGTGATATGAAGGCTGTTTAGCGTTTCCAGACTTGTGCCTCATATAGATTCTTCCTGATCATTATCAATATTATCAATAATATTATTATTTACGATATTACTACTAATCATATTAGTGTTATAATAACTATTATAATTATTAATATTGTTATTAATGTTATAATTAGAGAGAGAGAGAGAGAGAGAGAGAGAGAGAGAGAGAGAGAGAGAGAGAGAGAGAGAGAGAGAGAGAGAGAGAGAGAGAGAATAAAGTTGACGTTCAGATATTATTGTGTCTATATTTCTTGATTTGGTGCATTTGCTCTTCAAAATTCTGAGCCTTTATTTGGATTTTCGTATTATTTCAATGATTTTATTTATTATTATTATTATTATTATTATTATTATTATTATTATTGAAGAAACGTATCAGAAGAGTGATGAGTAACGGCAACTAAGATATTATCATACGGTGTTTGGGTAAGAGACAGTTCTATCACTGTTAACGAATGTGCACCGAAAGGCAAACTTTAAAAGAAAGGCTATCGAGGAAGCATCGATTGATATGAGGATTTGATGTCATATACTGACAAAATATGGAATGCTGTACAATTTATTAGGAATTTTCTATATACAGAAATTAAATGATAGAGTTTAGAATAATTCCCACTTACTATTCCAGAACTTGCCTTCTTGAAGGGAAACAGTTCGAAAACGACATGAGACGAATGACACGAATGTGATACAAAAAGAAGAATGATCCTCCATATGCTCATACTTCAAGCATCAGAAACGCTGGAAAAGAAATCCCCTCCATAATAGGCGGAACAAAGTCCACCTTTAATTTTCCCTATCATTAGCAACAAATAATCCGAATCTTTTGTAACACCTTATATGAGGTCTCGGCAACATCTTATCACAGTAAGCGATTGCTTAAACGGAGCAATTTAGAGGGTTTCTGCCAACATTACTTTGAAGCCTCTAATCAAACATTCTAAACTGCTTTGAAACTCGCTTATGTTTTATTAGAATTTGTAAAGAAATAGTATTCTATTTAAAGATGATAATATGGAAGTTGTCCTTGATGATAATCATTCTAAATCTACGTACGAAACATTGAGGTCTCTATTGTAGCTGATGTCACAATTAAAGTTCAAAGTAAAGTAACGAAGCCTCGACTAATAAGGAGAAATTTCGCAATCTTGCGGAAAGATGGGCTATGAACGGACCTTCTTAAATATTTTGTTATCGCAGGTTTCTTCAACAATTCGTATGTATAGTGGGCTTTCTAAAGAATGTAATTTCACACTTCACTGGTAAGGATCTCATAATGATAGAATCTGGTATTGTTTTCATATACTGTACATGTTTCACAGGCTTCATGCTAGAACAATAATTACATTTTTATTCGGTGTTTTCTTTTACCAAATCTTCTTTAAATTTCTAATATTTAACAGAAATATAACATAGTTCAAATTATATATATGTTCGATTCAACAAATACGAAGTTCTCCCGAGCAAAGGGTTTTCTTTTTATAGTGTATATTCAACTCAATTTCTGACCTAACTTTACTTCTCCCTTTCTCCGGCCTTGTATTTATTTCTTTCATTTTATCTACATCATATTCCAATTGGCTCGGTGATTTATAAATTACCCAAATCCTTCTTTGATCATCATTATCTTAGAGTGATGTTTCGATGCTTAATTTTCAACAGTATTGATATAAGTATCTGCAAAAATAGAATTGAAAATAATAACCAAACAGAGGCTCAGACTCAGACAAAAACCACGCCTGCTCTTATGGAGAAATATTATGGGACGGTTACCTACGGATCAGATAGTTCTCCAACGTCAAGGAGGAACGTTTGAATTGTTTTTGTTTGTGATTTATTTATATACTTATCTGATATTTTCTTCTTATTTTTTTAGCGAAAGACTGTTTAAAAGGAGTTTTTGCTCCTTTGAAAAGCTACATTCTCATTTCATTATAGCAAATGGCTAATCATTGTGATTGATAAAATCAATTGTAAATTAATCCGACAAGATTTGTTATCTGTATATTCCCAATCTTTAAAGCATTGAAGACAGCCTTCAAAAGGATAATAATAATCAAATTCTTAATCTGGTAGTAAGACGGAGAAATATTCGCTTAAATTACTTCGAGAATTAACATCCATTCTTACAAGCTTATGGCCTGCAACCTGGTATGGTGTTTTGTATAAAAACCACAATACTTATATTTTGAGACATAGTGCATTTTAAAATGCATGTAATTGATTTCTATGCCAGCATAAGATGTTATCTTTTATATCTAGAAGATAAAAATCTAAATCATCTCAAAGTTCAATACGCATTGTGCTACTTCTCAGTCTACATCATGACACATTTAAGAACAGTCTGCGTACTTGAATGATCTTTCTGGCGTATTGTGTGTCCAAATTGAATACATAGCACATTACAGATAGGTGATAGAGCAACTGACGCAGTCATAATAGCTGTTGTGGTGATGTAGTGGGTTTGGGGGTATCCAATTTACTTAAAACACTTTCATATGTTCTCAAC
>NC_090733.1:67871414-67893914 GCF_036898095.1 Palaemon carinicauda
CCTGCTTGTTCATCTTTCGGCTTGTCATGGGTCTTTTTCTTCAGTCTCCTTAGAATAGGCAAACTTTATATTTACATAACAACTAACGTAAGTGTTATGCGTCTGTAATTATTGTAATCAGTCATATCTTCATTATTTGCCATTTTCACCAACACTCCTAACTCCCATTCTTCAGGTTTTGCCTCTTCTTGCCACAAATTAACAATGCGAAGGGATTTTAAGATCCTATTAACTAATTCTCCAGGAAAGAATCTCTACCAGCAAAGTGATATATTTATAGACAATCATGAACCGTCATTCGCCATTCCAGCGAATAGGCTGTTACATTCTACAATCATCCAGATGAACATTATTCATCCATATATTTTTTGTCATATCATCTTTATTTATCAAAGAAATACAAACATGCTCCGAGTTTACATAGACATGTCTTGCAACATGTTCATAAGAAATGACCTCGCTATGCTATATAAACTGAAGACTAAATCTTCGATGGATGCTGGTTGCTTAGCCGTATCCTCAGACAAAGTAAGCCAGTTCTCATTACCTATTGAAGTATCAGTATTTATTTTGAGCTATAAGCCTCTCTGCTAATAATTATCACTGTTAAAACAATTGAAGAAGGAGTGAATCTTAAATTTGTCATTTATTCTGATTCAAGAAGTACCATAGAAGCCCTCATAAATTCCACACATAACAACCAGCTGATATTACAAAATAAAGAACTTTGAGTATGCTGAAGTCTAGACCATGTTGGGTTATTGCCAATGGAAAGCAGATGTCACGGCTAAATCAGCAACACATTTACCACAACTTGGCATTAAGCACCTTTATTAAGGATTATGTAAGAAAATGGTAAACTATGTGGTTCAATGAATCATAAATCAATAAATTAAAACAAATTAGGTCATTTCTCTATGAGAGTCGACAGACCAAAAAGATAAAAGGACAAGATATATTAGCAAGATTACATATTGTTCATACGATATAGTCTTATAGGTTTTTAATGAGAACACCTCATCAAATGGTTCCCAAGTGCAGCGGGTGTGATACTAGTCTAACCATACGACACGTTTTACCAACGTAGACTTTTTAGGAGACAAAGAGATTTATGGTTTGGTCAGAAAACCTCTTCTGACATTTTATCAGATTCTGAATTTTTTTGTTAGTTTTTTTAGATTTAGACTTTTTAAGAAGCATAGACTTAGTAGAAAAAAAAATAAGTTTATATCCATCATAGATTTTCCTCGCTAATTCATATTTTTATCAATTAGATTTATTATATACAACAGTTTTATTCGCTTCGGAATTTATTCAGACCCGCTCTTTGGGAGTCCATTTCAATTCATTGGGCTGGTTAATCTCCTCCCTTTCATTGATAATAAACTATCATCATAAATGTAGTTATTACCTCATAATTATAATTCTTATCACATAACAAGCCAAGCTGGAACCATTGGTAGAAAAACAGAATGCTACAAGCCCAAGGACCCTAATGGGAAAACAAGCTTTAGCAAAAATTAACGAAGAAGTAACAACAAACTACGAATGAAGAATAAAAAAGATTTAAGAAATAAAATAAGTAGCAATGTTTGATAAATAAATAACAAATAAACTATAAACTGAGACTGAGTGAAACTACTCGATAACTATACAATAAGCGTTTGCACTAAGTTGTAAATGCCACCGATTTAACTGTTTGATCATAAAGACACCGTACAATTTAGCTGTAGCCGGAATAGAGCTTCAAAAGATTAAACTGTGGTATTGAGCCGTACTAAAAGCAAGACTGTAAATGGGTTTCAGTGTCAACAGGGTTCAAGAACAGTTCTTCCCTAAAGATATCGTTAAAGCCAGAAGGCTCAACATTCCTGGAAACATAATAAGAAAAAAAAAATTGAAGCTATAGAGTGAATTGATTTCAATGAATTCCTTTTATCTTTTTAATAGATTTCTTATCATTAAACAGTAAAAGATTTTACTGCAGGTAATTCCACAATGCAACCATAGTCTTCTGAAAAAAAAATTACATAATCATCAGAACAATAAAGAAAATCTCGCAGCAATTTTCTACATAACTGTAACGAAGAGATCCTATTTAACAATATTCGATTCGATGCTGTGACTTCATTCCTTAGTATAATACTTGGGTAAACTCAAGTCCTACAGTAAGAGAGAGAGAGAGGAGAGAGAGAGAGAGAGAGAGAGAGAGAGATGAAAACGAATTTGTATTTTCCAAAAGGATAATTATAATATCCAGGTACCTCAGGTGTTCATTAATACCTAAGGTACCAAGGATACAAAATCACCAACTGCGTACAGAAGTTCGTCAGTATAGCAGCATGGGTGTGGTACCTGCAGTGGAATGGGTACGGTTAGGAGGACAATTTCCACCATAACAACAACGATATTAATGTCAGGGTTGAGTCACTCACGACCTATTATGCGATCGCTCTTTGCGTCTAAGGACAGATCACCAACTTCTGGGATTATGTTCCATTTTACACTTTGACATTTAAAGGCCAACGCTATTGTCTCCTTCATCGGGGAAGATTTTTTTTTTTTTTTTTATTTTTCACCCTGATACATTTTTCCCTCTCCTATCAAAGACTTAATTCCTCCAAGGTCGCTTTTTGTGCCATGTATCCACTTATTAATATCCCGTATATTGAATCTCGATTTTGGAAGTTTGATACAGATGTTACTTCTTCAATAGTTTGCTGTTTAACCCGTACAAAAATTGAGGTCTGATGAAAAAATAGGATAATTTACCAAAAAAAACAATATAGTCTCCCTCACATAACATGGTCTCTCAGCAGAATTGTAGATGTGAAATATGTATATTCATGCAAATATGCACTAAAATATGTGTGTATATATATATATATATATATATATATATATATATATATATATATATATATATATATATATATATACATATAGATATATATATATATATATATATATATATATATATATATATATATATATATATATATATATATATATATATACAGTGTATATTTATACTTATTCATATATATATATATATATATATATATATATATATATATATATATATATATATATATATGCAAATATGTATACATATATAATATATATATATATATATATATATATATATATATATATATATATATATATATATATATGTGTGTGTGTGTGTGTGTGTGTATGCATGCGTTTGCGCATGTTTGGTCACGTGAGTGTAATATAAAGATGTCGGATAGACACCACTAGGCGAGGTCTATTGAGTCGTCAAGAACATATCTCTTTTAAGCTGTGAAGTACGAAATCAATTTTAAAGTAAAACACAAAATGAAGGGACGTTACGTGATGCATTGTTGCCTTCGATTTTTTTTTTTTTCGAAGGGTATGTATTCAGCCCTGTCTGTTTGTTAGTTTATCTATTTACTTGTTTTGTTTGTGAGCAACTTTACACATATGATCTGTGACCGTTTGAATAGATTACATCTAATTAAAAGTACGCAGCAGTACTTTGAAAATAATTGTAATGTTAAGTAAATGGTAAATTTTTTTAGTTCATTTTTTGTGAACATCATGCAAAAACTAAGGAACAAATTTCAACGAAAATTGGTGGACATGTGGGGCATGACCCAAGGATAAATCCATTAGATGTTGAAGAAAATACATCGAAGTACATGCACGCAGTGGAGTTAGAAGACTGCATGGCTTCAGGAAGGCCTTCTCTCTCTCTCTCTCTCTCTCTCTCTCTCTCTCTCTCTCTCTCTCTCTCTCTCTCTCTCTCTCTCTCTCTCTCTACTGAATGCCCATATAGTTAAAAATATGAAAACAGCATTAACTGACAATGTTAATGTCCTTATTTCGGAGTTATTTTGAAACTATTATTTAATCTCACTGATAACAAGAACTTGTGTTGTAAAGTGAAATTTGGATATCTTTCTTTGCATTTGGGTCTCTCTCTCTCTCTCTCTCTCTCTCTCTCTCTCTCTCTCTCTCTCTCTCTCTCTCTCTCTCTCTCTCTCTCTCTCTCTTAGGATCATGCAAATCCTAGCTAAGTTGCTGTCGAGAATGAGACATCTTGAAGCATTTGAAAGACCAACCATCGATTTGCAAATCCCTCCGACATAACCAACGTTATTTGCATTTCTTTCCCTACCGCCAGGGGGCTGCCTTTTTCTTCAAGACATCATCAGTAACTATAACGTCAAAGAACCTGTTATATGCGGTTTCAAAATTGATCCAAATCAAAATATAATCAAAGAATCCCCATTAAAACGTACAGTATTAGATTTTACACGGAATTTCGTTAAAAACTGCATTAAGTTTTCAAGTAGAGATAGCCAGACACTGAAACAAGACCAAAATATGTGGGTTACCAATTGGAATTATAAAAAAAAAAAAATAACGATATCAAAGACATTAATCATATAAGCGATTAGTATAATAGCGCTGAATGTTTAGCTGCTATCAATGTTATCCTTTTCCTTAGCATATTTATTACATTTTGTGCTATGAATTGCCAATATCACACTCAATAGTAATCAGCAACCACCGAACATTGTTCGTGTAGTATTCATTCAAAGATAGATATCCGTATCAATTTGCTTTCCCACTATTCTTGTCTGTGAAACATTAATAATGATTCTCCTCATCATCATCTCTTATGCCTATTGACACAGAGGGCTTCTATCTTGAGCTTTTGAATCATTTTCTCTTTACATAGATTGACTAAATCCATAGAGGATTCATTGGCTGGATTCATTAAAGGATAGCCAGTTCATTGTGATACGTAGTGCCTGTCTAATTAAGGCAAGTGACTCCTGCCGGTCCATACTAATTCCAGTACCATCATCCACCAGCTATCAGGAATAATAAGGATAGTAATAATATATGATGAATTTTTCATTAAAACTTCAACAGTGATTATAAGTAATTATCAGTAATTATCAATATTACTACTATTATCACTATGATCATCCTTATTATTGTGTATTAGAAATATACAATTATGATGCTAATTATGTTACTAAAAAAAAAAAGAAATTGACAAAGCCTGGAATATCTGTAAAATGTTTCTTATCACTATTTAAACTATTCAAATGTGGTGAGAAACACCACAAGCGTTTGAAAGTCTTTCCAATATTTTTCTTTTAATACAGTTATTGCTATTAGGCCATTGGGACATAACAATTTTGAATTAGGTTTATCTGTATGATTATTATCGTTATTATTGACAGTGTGATAACGATTGTTTCCTTCAGCCAGAGAAATAAAGAAACTAGCAATTGCATGTTTATGCAAAAATAAAAAAACCCGAATCCGACTTGAGATCAAATTACTTTAGCTAGACAGACCTTTTGGAAAAGTACAAAAGCACATGTTAAATAGTTTTAGTAAATTAGTGATACGATATACAGTATTACAGTAGCGAATACTTGAATTTCTTTCATATGAAATGCCGGCTTATTCACAAAACGACAAATGGGATGCCTACCAAGAAGGAAAGTGAAATTTGTGTATCGTTACGTCTACAGTTACCAAATCCCCTCTCAATATTTTGTTGTGTGCGAATTTTCCCATTTGATGTGGCACAGTAAGTGTAAGCAAAAATAACTCTGAACTGCCAAAATGAGATGGATATTAACAACCGCTATCATTACTCAAGACAGTTTCTCTGCTGAGAAGGTGGAACTATTTATGGGTCACATTTGCATAGTGGGTCTTCATTACCAGTCGATGGTGGGGTCTTTCTTCGCCTTAACGCGCCTCACTTGCAAGCAAGGTATTACTCTCCGAGGTAGGAAGCAGGTTACTTGCTACCGAACACTAATCTAATCATCTATTAATTTCAAACTTTTTTGTCATCTTTATTGTTATTGTTTTATCATGAAAGTATTTTTAATACTTCGTTATCCTGTTTGTTGGTTTACTCTTTTCCTGGGAAATCTTTCTGAGATCTTGCCCCTTCCCACCACAAGTTTCCTCTCTCTCTCTCTCTCTCTCTCTCTCTCTCTCTCTCTCTCTCTCTCTCTCTCTCTCTCTCTCTCTCTCTCTTACACACACACACACACACACACACAAAACGCGCGCGTGGGCGCAGACATATAGATTTCCACCGACATTCGTCTTTCTTTCCGTTGCCCTCAGTCCTCACAAAAAATTAAATCAAAGAAAGGTCAGGTTTTGAATAAGAACACAGGAACTTCTTCATTTGCATGCATTTACAACTTATAGTTATGCATTAACAGTAGGCTATTTGCTACTGTGATTTTTACTGCAAAATTATTTAGGTATCTGCCAATAAAGATGTCTTATTCTGTTATTGCTGGAGAAAATAACCCAATGTTATATGGAATACATTGAAAAGAGCTGAATGTGACTCAGGAGGTCGCCTGAACAGCAGAAGCGAGAGACCTCCACAGGCAGCCTCTTGGTCGCACTCCCTTCCTCTTCAGTACCAAGTCCCGATATGTATGTCAAGAGGTTGAGATCCAATAGAGACAAAACTAACTAATGTGACCTATGATGGATAGTGAATTAAATGGGTTCTTAATATTAGTAAAATGGCGTTAAAAACAAAACGAAAACTATTGAATCTAACAATTAATACACAAGGAGATACAATATAAAATAATAATGTTCACACCCATTAACCACCCACCCACCCCACCAAAAAAAATGAAACAGAAAAAAACGTAAAGAAATATTTCGCACTTTCTAGTATCTTTCTAGTACATTAACTGTATTTCCATAAAAACCGAATAATCGTCACTGTAAACAAACACTCTAACATACGTTAGCCAGCCAGAATCTGGGCCAATGCCAAGGTAAAGTCAACATTGATAGCCTTCACATCTATTTACGGATATAGTAGTCCATCAGTGGACAGGTTAAAGAAAACAAAAAGAAACGAGGATGTCTCTCTCTCTCTCTCTCTCTCTCTCTCTCTCTCCTCTCTCTCTCTCCTCTCTCTCTCTCTCTCTCTCTCTCGTATGTTCACATTCAACTAGTATATTCCATAAAGATTTGCTTTGCCTGTGAAACTGTGAAAATAACATTGGTCTTTATTCTATATTCACATTTAATTTGTATTGCCTAAATGAAGGTTTTGCTTGATTATTGGTGGTGCTCTTTGCATAGTAGCCAATTGTTATATTTAGATCAGTTCGTGATACCTTATCATCGCAATACAAATATTTCCAAAATAGCTTTACAAGGGAGAGGACATCGTATCAAGTCTAGTCAGAAATATCGTCCCTTTCTCATATTACCACTGTTAAGATCAGAAAGCTTTTTGAATTTCCTTGCTTGTTCGTCTTTCATGAATGCTAATAACATAAATTTTATACATATACATTCCGTCTCGTGTGCCAGGGTTAATAAAAAGAAGAGACATTTTATAGTCACTTGTTGAAGATATAAATGATGCATCCTTAATGTCCCTTTTCATTTTCTTTTGCCTTATCAATTTCTTTTCTGAAAATTATTATTATCATTATTATTATTATTATTATTATTATTATTATTATTATTATTATTATTATTATTATTATTATTATTACAAGCTAAGCTACAGTATAACCTTAGTTGGAAAAGCAAGATACTTTGAGCTCAAGGAATCCAACAAGGAAGAATAAGCCAGTGAGGAAAGGAAACAAGGAAATGAATACCTTAACAAGACAAGTAATAAACAACAAAATAGAATATCTTAAGAGCAGTAACAACATTGAATTAGGTGTTTCATATAAAAATTATGAAAACTTAGAAACAACAAGAGGAAGAGATATAAGATAGAACAGTGTACTGAGTGTACCCTCAAGCAAGAGAATTCTAATCCAAGACAGTGGAAGGCCATGGTACTGAAGCTATGCCACTACCGAAGAGTAGAGAACAATTGTTTGATTTTGGAGTGTCCTCCTAGAGGAGCTACCTACCATAGCTAAGGAGTCTCTTCTACTCTTACCAAGAGGACAGAGGAGACTATTCGGTGTATGTGTAGGCAAGGAAAAAAGGAGTGTAATCAGAGAAAGGGATCCATTGCAGTACGGTCTGGCCACTCAAAGGACACAATAACTCTCTAGAGGTAATATCTTGACAGGTGGCTGGTGCCCTGGCCAACCTACTACCTAACAGTCATTTAAGTCTAAAGACGCATGAATCAGCAGTTATCTCATTCAAAAGGCTCACTTTGGGTACCTAGCAATTTTTTTTCATTATTACTTTGCTACTTTACTTAGTACTTATACCATTTAATTGATATCAACTCCGAAATGGCGTTGATACTTCTCTTTAAGCAAAATATCGATTTTCATCGCGATATACATTCTTGAATATTCTCTTCCTTTTGATTTAATGATGAATGGGCGAAGCTCATTTCTTTTCAATATTCATTATATGTTAGAATTTCTCTAATTGTTTGCATTACGTCAGAAGAGGGCTAATAATTTGTTATTTTATTGACCTTTGAACATTACAACTGACAGGAATATTTCTTTTTCAATACCGTTTCCACTGGTGAAGACAGTCCATATCTGCAACAGTGGAATTCTTTTATCGTTTTGTTCACTAAAATACTCAAAGGTTTCTGCAGCTCGTTGCTTTAAAAGTTTTATTTATCGTACAGGAAAACTTAAGTTATAAGATAGTACGTAGCCCAACGAACAAAATCAGAATGATCCGAAGATAAAAAGTATTGTGGAAGATGAGGAAGATTTTAAAAACAATAAAGAGAGAGCAAAATATCTTTTGCATCTCGATTACTAATCCACCTGCATCATCTTTCCTTTGTCCTACTATCCCATGATGGGAAGTACTTGGATGCATATTTGTACCAAGGGGTCACTGCGCTATTCTTGTGAGAAGAAGATTAGGCTAAGGACGTTGCCTAGGCACCTTTCAAGAAAACGCTAAAAGATGTTAACGTAGCTCAAATAAAGAGCAAAAATTTAGAATTAATGTTTAGTCTCAAAGTGCACGTTATGGATTCGCATGTGTGAGATTCCTGTTGTATTTCCTTTTTTTTTTTTTTTTTTTTTTCATCATAGAAAGATTTCTCTTGATGAAAGCGCTTCATTCTAATACTGAATATGTCACATAGAGTACGCTAAAAGCTTAGGACTGCGTTCTGCCTACAAATTACTTTTTAACGGTATCTTTTCCCTGGTATGCGGTAAGAATTAATTCAACTTATCTTGCGGAAAATAATTCAAGGAAGTCAATAACATTTATATGTAACTCCATTTGGCATGAGGCATTTCAATCAGTTAATTTTTTCAGTCTTTATGACGTTTCTCTCTTATAATGTTGGTTAGTTTTTATAGATAGACATCAATCATCCCGAAGGCATATTTTATCACTATTATTAGCACTATTACAAATGTTGTTGTCGTTGATGTTGCTGTTGTTTTTATTTTTTATTATGGTCGTGCTTTTTCTTGTAGTTAATATCATTATAACTCCTAGAAAAATTCACTCTAGATCGATTGTTATCAGCTTAATGTATAAGCATCTATCTTTAATTTCTGATACACCGTATCAATTTAATCATGAAAGTAATCAATCATTTGTGCTGCAGCGTGTGTTCGTACTTAGTTTTGCTTCTCAACAAACTCATATTTTTGTATTCCTCGGACACTCCCCAGTTGAAGGTAAAAGTTTAGAAATTCATGAGTGATTTGCGAATGTATGAAAAATATTGTTCGTAATATACAGTAATTTCTTTTCTTCCTTTTTGTTTAAGAATGATATGGAATATAGCAATTTCAGTGCATACTAGCCATGAAACTATGCAATGTCTTTCACGAAAGAAGAATGTGTGTAATGGAGGAAAATTACGGATCAGAAAGCAACAATGAGACGAATATTTTCAGCAATGTCAAAGAATATTTCAGTACACATACTATGATATTTAGCCAATCATTTCTACTAAAAACGCTCTACAATCATTAGAACATGTTTGCGTTCGAATAAATGACTTGTGGTGATATACATACTATCATTGAGAAATTGGATCATTGTAAATGCGTATATGTTGGTATATGCTTTTATATATTGTGCTCTTTATTCCAATCATTAACTACCAGTCTTTCATTACTAAAGATAGATAAGATTCTTCCCATTCACTTTTGATCTATATATCTTTTCCCCTCGCCTCCGGCATTGTCATTTCCAAATTAGATATCTAATGTGGTTGTGCTACAAGTCGTGACACGGGGGAAAATCATAGGAAGCCCTCTTCTCACCAAGAAACTTGGGTTGAAAGGGCAACGACCACAAGAGAGAGAGAGAGAGAGAGAGAGAGAGAGAGAGAGAGATCAGCTCACATTGCTTAAAAGAATCTTAAGGTGAAGCCGTACATCCCAAGTTATGTTGTCGTCCGTGAACTTTGTTCCGCATTAATCGCTCTTGTGACTTCAGTTGACGTTTACTCGAAATACCCATTTAATTTTCATCCTGAGCGCTGCTGGTCTGCCCACTAAGTTCCGTAATAAAGCTGAACGGCCAATGACCTTTGTGCCGCATCATTTGTATTCTCTTTGAGACAAATGTTGCCTGACCAATCTTTACAGGACAAACAGATAGAGAATTACAAATGGTATAACCACCATCTTTCATGTTAGAATACCGTTAGATGGCAAGATTATGTAATTGGAAATAACACCTTCCTATAGGAGCATTTAGTTGACTCTGGCGAGATGGATGCTGGTAGATTAAATAAAATGGTAACGAGACAATCAGTAAATCATTGAAGTCTGAAAATCTTTAAAAAAAAAAGAGAGAGAGAGAGAGAGAGAGAGAGAGAGAGAGAGAGAGAATAAATCGTTA
The DNA here is from genome assembly GCF_036898095.1 of Palaemon carinicauda. Taxonomy (NCBI): domain Eukaryota; kingdom Metazoa; phylum Arthropoda; class Malacostraca; order Decapoda; family Palaemonidae; genus Palaemon; species Palaemon carinicauda. The sequence goes on from NC_090733.1 coordinate 67,882,248, forward strand.
ATTTGTAAATCTCGGATGTTTTTTTTTTTTTTTTTTTTTATTCATTATTTCAGGCGCTCGCATTTATAAAGCCTTTTTTTCCATCAGGTGTTATTCTTTATCCTAACCTATTCTTGTATCTCTTCCTGTCTCATTCTGGAAAGCTGGGCATGAAAAACAAGGGATTTGAATGCAAACGTATATGAAGAGGAAGATTTGAGAGCACAGCTAGTTGCTTTGAAAAACAGTTCAATTCTATCACGGGAAAGTCCAAAGATATTTTCAGCCCCTCAAGTAGATGAAATCTAATTCTTGCTGATATTCAGGGTGATAACATACAATTATTTGGAAATGTTTTATTTAAATTTTAAATTTATTTGTACAACTGCTGACTTCATATATTATTCCAAACTACTTTATTGGTAGGTGCACAATTTTCAGAGTTATTTCCTACGATTATCCAAAAGACTTTTATCCAACTCAGTAATGCTCGAGATGACAAAATATTACCGGCGGTTCAAACAACAATAAGAAATCAATCTGGTCAACTAAAAGGACAAGAAAATTTAGGCCACTTTGAAGCTTCTAGTATAACTATTTTCTTTATAAGATTGTATGCAAATAAATAACTTTATGTATGTATGGATGTAAGCATGTATACAGGAGAAGACCACATCACAACCGCAAGACCCAACTTCAATATTTTTTTATGCACATTACAAGATGCCTCAATTAAATGACCTCACATTAGGATCACTAAAAGGTTCACAAGGAGAATGCCAAGTATGGCTAATGATGATTCTTCTAGTAAGCATCACACGGCAAGAACCTGTGTTGAATATTCAAGTTCCCTAAGTCTTATGATAATTGAGATTTCCTTATGAGAACGATCTCACAATAGCTACTTTATATGTATATATATATATATATATATATATACATATATATATACATATATATATAAATGTATATATACAGTATATATACATATATATATATATATATATATATATATATGTATATATATATATATATATATATATATATATATATATATATATATATATATGCATATGTTATATATATACATATATACATATATATATATATATATAAATATATACATACGTATATATACCCATACATATATATATATATATATATATATCCCCATCATCGTCAGTTGTTACTAGTCAACTGGAGAGTAAAGACATCAGACATGTCATTCCACTCATATCTGTTCATGGTCTTTCTATGTCAGTTTATACCAGCAAATTTTCTTACTTCGCCAATCCATTGTCTCCTCTTCCTTCCCCTGATTCTTTGGACCCATTCTGTTGTTCTCAATGTCCATCTATTATCTGTCATTCTCGTTATATGTCATTCCCATGTCCATTTATTTCTTTTACATGTTAGAATATCCTCTACTTTAGTTTCCTCTCATATCCATGTTGCTCTATTTTGTTGCTTAGTGTTCTTCCCATCGTTAATCTTTCCATAGCTCTTTGAGTTTTAAAACTTATATTCTAAGGCTTTAATACACTCCAAGTTTCTGATGCATGGGTTAATACTGGTAGGATCATCTGATTAAATACTTTTCTTTTAAATGAAAGTGGCAATTTTTCGTTTCATAATCTGATTTAGTGTGCCAAAAGTTCTCCATACCGTGCTTATCCTTCTTTCAATTTCGGGCTCGTATTCAGGGGAAAAGCTTACTGTCTGTCCGAAGTGCGTATATCCAATAACGATCCCCAGAAGTTCACCCATAACCATAATTTGTTGTCTCTCTGCATTATCATTGAACGTTATCTTAGTTTTACTCATATTTATTGTCAGTCCTGCATTGCTGCTTTCTCTATTCAAATCTTCTATTATAGTTTGCAATTCCTCCCATGGTTCTCTAAACAAAACTATGTTATCTGCAAATATATAACGTTATTTCCTACATTTTCCCAAACTAAATCTTTTAAAACTTCTTTTAAGCGTACAGTCAATAATTTAGGAGATGGATTTTCTCTTTCTAACTCCGTTCTCAATTAGAATAGGCTCTCTATCTATATGTATTATTATTATTATTATTATTATTATTATTATTATTATTATTATTATTATTACTATCCAAGCTACAACCCTAATTGGAAAAGCAAGATGCTATAAGCCCAGGGGCTCCAATAGGGAAAAATAGCCCAGTGAGGAAAGGAAATAAGGAAATAAATAACTGAAGAGAACAAATTAACAATAAATCATTCTAAAAAAAAGTAATGTCAAAAGAGATATGTCATATATAAACTATTAATAACGTCAAAAACAAATGTGTCGTATATAAACTATAAAAAGACTCATGTCCGCCTGGTCAACAAAAAAGCATTTGCTCCAACTTTGAACTTTTGAAGTTCTACTGATTCAACAACCCGATTAGGAAGATCATTCCACAACTTGGTAACAGCTGGAATAAAACTTCTAGAGTACTGCGTAGTATTGAGTCTTATGATGGAGAAGGCCTGGCTATTAGAATTAACTGTCTGCCTAGTATTACGATCAGGATAGAATAGTCCAGGGAGATCTGAATGTAAAGGATGGTCAGAGTTATGAACTAATTGAACGACGGTGCCAGAGATTAATATCTAGATCAGGAATAAGAAATTTAATAGACCGTAAGTTTCTGTCCAACTAAACAAGGTAGAATAAAAGAATTAAAACACTTCTTCAGAATAGATTCATCACCGAATATCTTAAAAGACTTTCTCAATAAGACCTTATATGTTTCTCAAAAGTAAATTTGCTGTCGAGAATCACACCTAAAATTTTGAAAGAGTCATACAAATTTAAAGAAACATTATCAATACTGAGATCCGAATGTTGAGGAGCCACCGTCCGTGGCCTACTTACAATCATACTTTGAGTTTTGTTAGGATTCAACTTCATACCCCATAATTTGCACCATGCACTAATTTTAGCTAAATCTCTATTATGGGATTCACCAACCCCAGATCTACATTCAGGGGATGGAATTGATGCAAAGAGAGTAGCATCATCTGCATATGCAACAAGCTTATTTTCTAGGCCAAACCACATGTCATGTGTATATAGTATGAAAAGTAATGGGCCAAGAACACTACCCTGTGGAACACCGGATATCACATTCCTATACTCACTATGGTGCCCATCAACAACAACTCTTTGAGATCTACTACTTAAAAAATCAATAATAATGCTAAGGAACGACCCACCCACTTCCAACTGTTTCAGTTTGAAAACAAGGGCTTCATGATTAACACGGTCAAAGGCAGCACTAAAATCAAGGCCAATCATACGAACTTCCCGACCACAATCAAGGGATTTCTGTACTGCATTGGAGATTGTAAGAAGGGCATCACATGCTCCAAGGCCTTTACGAAAACCAAATTGCAAACTAGGGAATAGATGATTACCTTCAGCAAACCTATTAAGACGTTTTGCCAGAAGACGTTCAAAAACTTTAGATAATATGGGAGTTATGGAAATTGGGCGGTAATCAGTGGGACTTGAGCTACCACAGACACATTTACATAGAGGAGTAACATTACCAATTCTCCAAGTGCTAAAAGCTCCTCTTCTTGCTAACTTGCGCAAAATAATAGATAACTTTGGAGCTAAGAAATCTGCTGTCTTTATAAAAAACAAAGGAAAAATACCATATGGGTCTACACCTCCATAAGCATCAAGGTCCATCAACAGAGCTTTAATCTCACGAGATCGAAAAGCTAAACTAGTTAGTTTAGCCTCAGGAAAACAGGAATGAGGAAGTTCAAGTTTTTCATTACTCTGTTTACTGTCAAAAACATCAGCCAAAGGGTTGCCTTTTCCTTTGGACAGTGAGTGACTGAGCCATCTGGTTTAAGTAAAGGAGGAACTGTTGCATCTACACCAAAGAGTGCAGATTTAAGGGTAGACCACCATTTATGTTCCTGAGTTGTACCAGAGAGGGGGTCTTTTATGATTAAATTGTACTCCTTTTCAGTTGAGGCATAAACTCTCTGAGCAAAAGCTCGAAGCTGAGTAGCTTTGGGATTACTGTATTTCCTGTAGAGATATCTGCAAGTTTTTAAACATAAGATTCCTCTATTCCTTGTCTTTAAAGGGTTTTTATTATTGTGAAAGTTTTGATAGAATCTAAAGTTTTCTCATAATCTATAAATGTCACACATAGTGGTTTATCGTACTTTGTTGATTTTACCATTAGCTGGTTTTATATATATATATATATATATATATATATATATATTATATATATATATATGCACATATATATGTATATATATATATATATATATATATATATATATATATATACATATATATATATATATATATATATATATATATAGTATATATATATATATGCGTGTGTGCTCGTGCGTGTATATATGTACATATGCATACATTTGAATGCGTACGTGGTGTTCGGCTATGAAGAGAGATTATATAAGAATTGATTCCGACATATCTGTCAATATTTATGTCGAATTCAGAACTTTCACTTAGAATTTAAATGAACTATAAACACAATTTTAGCATACTGGTATGTTTGTAGGTCTTGGCTGTTCATTTCATACATACATACATACATACATACATATATATATATATATATATATATATATATATATATATATATATAGATATATATATATATATATATATATAGATATATACATATGTATATATATATATATATATATATATATATATATGTATATATATAGTATCTTTTTTTCACGAATGCTGGTGCAAAAAGTATCGTAAGCAGTTAAGTGCTATAAACCACTTGAAATATGGATAAAAAATGACCCCTTTTTCGATTAAGACAGAAAACAAAAACAAGAGAGAGAGAGAGAGAGAGAGAGAGAGAGAGAGAGAGCGCGCACGCTTATATCCCTAAAAGGAATGGCAATCCAGATATCATAACCCATAATTTGAGTCAGTACCTTCTATAACAAACTTGGTGATCTAGATAATAACAAGGTTAAACCAATGTAACTCGTTTGCTCTCAGTAATGCTTCTCTTAATTTTCATCCTTTCTATTTGGTAAACGATCTAAATATATTTTTTTCAAATGCATACATTTATAAAAAGAAAGCAATAGCCATTCTAGAAACAGGAACATTAGCAACACCCAACACGCTAGTATATTAATGAAGTTGAAATAACAAAAAATTCGCTTCCATAAATGTAATGTTTTCATAAAGCTAATGAGTAATTAAGTAAAAACTATCATGCAAATAGTTCTCTCTCTCTCTCTCTCTCTCTCTCTCTCTCTCTCTCTCTCTCTCTCTAACAGCTGCCTCGCATACAAACGATAAAGTGTACCCGGTATATCACTGACTACCGTATGAAACAGGATGACTATGACATGATCGTTCTGTTACTCAGAAACCTTCCTGGTTTCAGGTTTTCTTTACGGAGATTCCTTCCCCTGTACCCACGCCTCCCTTAATCCCAAATCAACCTTCGCAGTATTCACCCTTCAACACCTAGCAATAATTATTGCCACGACCTAGTGTCTGACGCAATGATCATTACGAGGTCAGGAAAAGTATTTGAAACGCCGGTCGTATGGGCACATGAAGGAACACATGCACAGGACTAATTAAAATCACCCCCAGGGTCCGAAACCTCCAATTCAGCAAGATCGGGTATTTTACTATTCTTTCTAAAATATTTCCCCATTATCAGCTTTCAGGGAAAATAATCTAAATTGCTATGAAAGAGAAATATCTAGTTACATTTTGTATCAAGCAAAATGAATAAAATCAAATGAGCTTAACTTTCAATACTAAATTAACAAATAGAGATGATTTGGTATATAAGTAATGATCAGGCATGTAACATGGTAATAGATTTTTCCGATTCCAGAACATTTTTACAAGATATTCAAGTGTGAGGGACACCATAATGAAAAATTACAATACATACTGGGGTCAGCAATTTACTGCATTCAATGAATGAAGTCTGGAAACAGTAAAATATTTGACGGGTGAGAAATTAGATAACTGTAATTATATAAATCATGTGAGCCGGGCTGTTGCTATAAGTCATATTTCATAAGAAAAGCTAAAGGAAAATAGTAAAATCACTAAGGGAAACAAAGATAATATGCGAGGTTTTCATTTTATTTCCAATCTGTCTATGACCTTTGTCCATAAAGATATAAAGAAAATGGTAAAAGAAGCTGCGTTATGTGCATGATCGAATTCATACGGACGATTTACCCAAATAAATTATTAATAAAATTATGTAGTATTTTTCCACGATATTCAACTTCTTTCTTCTGTTCCACTCTTGAGGACTCTGAGCCATAGCAATTCCGGAATTAATTGTGATAGAGTTTTATCAGAATTTTAGTTCTTGAAGCAAATTTCAAACATTTGGTCAACCTAGTGAGCAATGTTCCTGGAGGTCCTCAACAAACTGGATATGACTGGTTATGTCAGTGATTCAAAACAACTGAAAATGAGACCTAATGAGACACCATAAGAAAATCTGAAGCAAATTTTATGAACTAAGATTTTTCTAGGGCTGATCATCTGTCTTGCAGAAACAGGACGGTTTCCCGGGAAAAAATATCATGTCTGTTCACTATTCTTTAAGAGGCCCTGTTTGATTAAAGTACTGTACACATTATAATGTATGGTATCCTTCTACGTATTATGATGATGCCTATCTATATTTCCCGTATATCTTATCTATTCACCCTTTCGTGCACTTCATGAAAGGTATCTCAAAATCGAACATATAATCAGCGTATGACAACATTGAAAATAACTTTTGACTTTAGTTTCAAAATATCAGTTGTTATTCGCATTATTTTCTTGTTTAGCTTACCACCAAAAGGTGTCACTCTATCAAAATAGGTCTCCTAAACAAAATATGATTTAGTTGGCAGTGTTTACTATTGCTGACTTAATACAAATTTATTTTAGTACTGAGCAGAACACTCATTAACTCTCCTGACCGAGGTCATATAGCATAATACTACTCCTAACTCTGGTATTAACTTTTTCGTTTCCCTTACTGTGATTATTATTATTATTATTATTATTATTATTATTATTATTATTATTATTATTATTATTATTATTATTATTATTATTATCATTATTATTATTATTATTATCATTATTATTATTATTACTTGTGCCCAATATGAGTGATCATGATCTCCTGATCAGGGGCACAAACCTTTTTTTACGACTTTCCTCACTTTAATGAGGGCTAAAGGTTATGAATACATGAAATTAACCTTCCGAGGACCTCACACATAGCTCTGATTTTCTAAATGAAATCCTTTCTCTTATCTCTAAAATAAAGCACATAAGACTGACAAATAATTTTACGTAAATAATGAAATTAATAAAGAAGGCAATGGAGTTAATTCTGAAATGGTGAAACAGATTGCCTCGTGATTAGTTGATGATATGGATTTAGTGTTCTCATATTAAGTAGCATTTCTTGAAGTTAGGTGGCAAACAATGAGTTAATAAACCAATGGAATAGAAGAGCATAAAGCACTATTTCCAATTTACTGTATTATCTATTTCCGTTACTATGAACAAACCACCAAATCAGATTTAAATTAGTCACAAGTACAGAAATTTGTCCAAGGGAAAATGATTCGTTGCTGATGCAGAAACACGTACACTATCAGACTACGTAGCCCAAGCAAGCAATGCCCCGGGCTATATAACCAAAATCCATAAATCCTAAGCAAAGAACTGTGTTGTAGATCTCACCTGAGACTATTTTCCTTCTTGGGGTGGGAAAGAAGTTCGCAAGGAGTGAAAATATGAAAATAGGTACCCAGAAGAGGAGGAAACACACACCCGAAAATGAGGGATGCAAGAAGAACTTCATTCATCATCATCATTTCCTCCTATGCCTATAGGCGCAAAGGGAGTTATTATTAAGGAGGAATATATCAAAAGCTCGTTTCATCCAGTGATAATCCCTTCTCAGCAATGGCAACTTGAACAGGAAGTGTTACGCCGTTCTTTTTTACTGATTTGGGTGTTCCATTACCTTCAACATTGACCTAGTATATTTCTGGGTCATACCTATTGTAGCCTTTGATTCACCTACTCAATCCAAGAAGATCTATGTTATACACACAAACGCACACATACAAACACACACACGTACACACACACACACACACACACACATATATATATATATATATATATATATATATATAGTATATATATATATATATATATATATATATATGTGTGTGTGTGTGTGTGTGTGTGTCTGTGTGTGTGCAGCTGTATTTATCTATGCACATATATCTATACAGAAAACAGATGTGTGTGTGTGTATCTGTATGCATTTATGCATATATGTTTATACAGAAAACAGACAGCTACACACACACGCATATATATATATATATATATGTATATATATATATATATATATATACATAGATAGATAGATATATAGATAGATAGATAGATAGATAGATAGTGAAAGAAAGAAAAGGCAAGCATAGATAATCAATGTTTTCTTTCAAAAGTATGCAATGAAATTGCCGAGTAAGCACTCATAATGTACAGTATTTAAACGAAGCATGGCACCTCCTTTGACCTCATACATTCTCGGCCACTCGTATATACATAGAAGGTAGTGGCATTTCAGGTCAGCTCGCATTTTTCTGCTTCCTATTTACGTAATATATACTTCCTCGACATTATGTTCCCTTGTGCTGAGTTTCGTGCTCAAAAATAAACAATAGAAATCTCATAGATTGGTTTTATCGGAAACCTTGATAAATCACATATAACTCACTCCTGCGATTTGTAGGAACATCATCGATGTCTAAGAGTCTTTTTCGATATTGACAATGTTATTTAATTCCAATGCTCTGTCAAATTGCATAAGTTCTTTTTCAGTGAAAAATATTTTGTGAAAGATCATGAACACTTTTTGGGGGGATTTAAGGTTTGATTTGTACCTATGCCGATTTTCGCAAAAACAGTGACTTGTAATAAACTTATATCTCTCTTGATAGCTCAGTTGGTAGAGTCCTCGCAGGCATGGTTTCTGCTGTATACATACATACATACATACAAACATACACACATATATATACACATATACACACACGCAGACACACAGACACACACACACACACACACACATATATATATATATATATATATACATATACACTGACAAATAAATTTACTCATATACTTTTGTTTGCTTGCATATGAATGTGTTTTTAATTTTCACATACTATTTCTAAAAATAAAGAAACATAATAGATAAAATCTTACTCGACCGAGCGGCCACGCGCCCAAGAGAATACTGAACTTGACGTCAATCTACGATATGATGCAACATGACAATATGATTGAAATATTGTTTGTCGCAAATAAAATCATGGCTGAATATAATAGAGAAAATGAGTGTGCATGACATTCTACATTCATATTACTTTCGTACCATAACTTCAATTTGCCTTGACAATTTTTTTCTTCTGGATTTTCCAACAATGCTAATGATACATGATAGGAAATCCTGCTAGTAAGGCAAACGCCCAATTGGTCAACAGGAATATCCAGTCTTTTGTTGGAGAGCCTTTTCCTGGATTTATTTAATTTTCAGTCAATATATGAAGTTATATATTTCTCTTCTTTATTATAAAATATAATGGAATATAATTTTTTTTTTTTTAGTCAGTGAGCTTCTGATACCATTTACTTGCTTTTTCTTTGTTTTCATTATCCAAAATTTTTACAAATACATCAAAGGTGAAACCATCGCCATCTTGTATATATATATATATATATATATACTGTATATATATATACATATATATATATATATGAATATATATATATATATATATATAAATATATATATATATATATATGTGTGTGTGTGTATATATATGTATATATATACATATATATATATATATATATATACATATATATATATATATATACAGTATATATATATATATACTGTATATATATATATATATATATGAAAGGTGAAACCATCGCCATCTTGTATATATATATATATATATATGTGTGTGTGTGTGTGTATATATATATATATATATATATACATATGTGTGTGTGTGTGTGTGTGTACAATCGATAAAATTATATGCTTTTATTCTGTATATAAGATCCTCTTCTGGAGAAAAGATGGGTGTAGTACAACTAGATGTTAAAAAGTCCCACAGCATATCTGTAACTAAACACTTTCTTGCACTTAAAAACCTATAAGCATATACATACACGGTTTCATACTAATGTAATATTAGAGAAAATACTATATTGGATTCTGAAAATGGATATAAAGGGATAAATGACACACATGAATATTTTTCAGCCTTCAACGCCCAACAGTAAAATCAAGCAATTGTTGGAGAAATCTATATAGCCATTTTTCTGAGATCGGGCAAGGCAAAATATTTCTTCCTATATCTTAAATCACGTAATACTTTTCAAATACTTTCGAAGTATAGCTACAACGCCATCAAATTCTAATCAAAAGTGAAAATATGGATAAACTCTTTGAACCCGCGATTGTGGTCTTGTGGTATACGTTCACTGGTTTTACAAATAGGGTGCGTAATATAGGCCAGAGAAAAGAATGGCTCTGGTATTTATAATGCTACACTTTGGTGCTGAAAAAAAGTAAAATTTTGATAAAAAGCTATTAAAGATACAACACATTTATACATTTTAATTTTTCTATACTTTCCAAATCAATAGAGAAAGTGTGTTATCATGATATATGAAATAGACAAACAAGTTGACTGATTGAAAAGAGAATTTTATAACCGTCCATTGGATAAAAAAACACAAATGAAAATGCCAGTTGTCTCGTTATATTACTTTCGGTCGAGTATCCTTAGCACTAGCCTCTCCTAAGATGTTAAACCCATTCATTATACATTGAACATATGACCCCGATGTTCAAAAGAACGCAACAGACCCGCCTTAAACTCTACCTTTAGTTCTCATCGACCAAAGTACTTGAGAATTAACTTTATAATTGCTTTTGGATATGAATTGACCCAATGTTTACATTAGGGGCGCTATTTTGAGGGAAAAGACGATCTGATTGAAATAGTAAGTCTGGTTCTAACTGGGTCCGGGGTTCTAATGAGATTAATAAGTCGTCTCCCCGCTGAGATATAATTTTCAAAGAAGGACCATATTATAGACATGGCTACTCATCTTATAAAAATATAATATGAAATGAACCCTTCGTAATTATAACGATGAGCGACAAAATCTTATTGGAACAGTAATTTTCATCTTCTTGTATTTGGCAAGCATGCAGATGTTTGTGGTGGCCGATATCTTTTGATATTTCTAATTTTTCATATCTGACTTGGAAATTTTTTAGAATTCAACAAAAGTTGATATAAAGCTAAATTATAGTAGAATATGTGTGCAAATGAAAAACGTTATACAGCCATCGTGCTAAATACTTCAGGAATGCCTTTTATCATTGTTGAATGATTCTATTCATAATTGCAATACAATTGAAAAACATTTACACTTATCAAGTCAGAGGTGAAATACAGATAATCTCGTTACTTATTAAGGAAATTCATGTTTAAGAGTTGGTATTATTATTATTATTATTATTATCATTATTATTATTATTATTATTAT
>NC_090733.1:67896414-67898914 GCF_036898095.1 Palaemon carinicauda
AATGCGGCCATTTCTAGTCCACTGCAGTCTAAAGGCCTCAGACTTGTCCTCAGACATTTCTGAGGTTTGGCCATTTTCATCATCACACTGTCCACAGCAGATTGGTGATGTTGGGAGATTTTCGTCTGATCGCTCACAGCAAACAAGCCTAGTATGTGTGGGCCTGACTAGTAAGATACAGCTTTTTTTATCCTGTAGGTACAAAAAGCTTTTTACCTCGTTAAGGTATATATATATATATGTGTATATATATATATATATATATATATAACTAAAATTATATATATAAATATATATATATATATATATTTCTACACACACACATATATATATATATATATACATATATATATATATATATATTTATATATATATATATATATATATACATATATATATATATATATATATAATATATATATATATATATATATATACTGTATACATATATGTATAAATATATATATATATATATATATATGTATATATATATATATATATATATATATGTATGTATATATATGCTTGAAATATGTCCTGTTTGTGTTAACGAATAGAAGCATTCACGTGAATATCATTGTAACCAAAGTGATTGCTTGTTCTTTGCCAAATATTTCAATACTAGAATCAGAAGCGACTTTTTATGGGTTCGTTGGAATCTATCGGTTTACTTTGTATTCAATCTGGGGTTCAGTAACTTTTTGGCTCATTATTTCTAGTTTGTATTATCAAAAGATTCATTTATCTAATTATCAGAGAAGTAGTTATTATCCTCAAATGTCAATGGCGTTTTTCTTTCTTTATCCTTACTTTCTCCCTTACGTACAAAAATGTTCTTCTATGAAAAATCAGTTTTTATTTTAAGAGGAAATGTTATGTCCCAAAGATTTTCTTTTAATCATTATCTTGGCGTCCGAGCATTTCAATTGGGGTTTATACTACCAAAATAAGTATTGTAGACTGCAAGACATTGATCATCACTACCCACTTTTATGTACCGATGTACACTTTCTATAGATTTGCCTTTCTATATGTCAAATATGATTCGCTTTCCTTATTAGGAGGCAGAATGATCGACGAGTGGGTGGGTGATCCACAATGGAGAATGAACTGGAGAAGCGAGGACGATGGGAAGGCCGTAGGTGGACGGGTTTCACACTCTTCGATGTTTTAATGTGCACTACTTTCTATTCAATAGTTTTTACTCCCGCAACTCTTCAAACTTCATGACCCAGTGCAGAGTGCATAATCAAGGAACTTTAGAGCAGAGCAAAAAAGATTTCGAAGGAATACGAAAAGTGAAGAAAAAAAAAAAAAAAAAAAAAGGAAATGGAGTTGCATGTTGCTCCTCCATGAGTCTCACTTCAAATTATGACGTTCATTTTGTGGCCGATAATCATCCGTTCTGGAAGAGGAGGCTCACGCGAAGGAAATCATCTTCTTTATGCCTACTTTTTTTTTCCCACGTACTTTACGGGAGTGGAAAAGTGGAAAAGATAGAAATGATGGTAGTAATGGTGTCTGGAGAATCAACATTATTGGCCTAAAGTTAACTGAGAGCATCAGGAGCACATGTAAAAACTCTAGCTCACAAAATGTTAATACATTAGTCTGTGTCACTAAAAATACTATGTATCATTTTCTCAAAGCAAAATTGTAGGCTCAAAAGTTGATCCAGATTCATGCTCATACCATCCTGATCTTCTCTCATTTAGTGAAATACTTCTCTTCCAGAAGCAGTGGCAAACGCTTGACCTGGTCTTTTCCAGCGTTTTACGAGCTAAAATATGGCGGTAAGTATAGTCAGTTGGCCCAAATCTTAAATAGTTTTGTTATACCTATATCATAAAAATATTTTACTGAACGTAATCAATAATTCAGGCCTCTATCTTTTGTCGTGTTTTGTTTTATTATTACTGCATGCATTTCTGTATTGCATGATAACTATTTTTTTTTGCGATTAGAACACTTGTAGGGAACAGTGGAAGTATTCCAATATCTCAATGCTCCTAGTATATTTCTTAAAGAGAATGTCCAACATATAATAACTTCCATTGTTCTTTCAAAAACTTTTGAAATTTTGACATATTTTTTTCCAAATTTGCATCCGTTATGATTTAATGGACTACAGAAAATAGAAATTGTTATGCAGTTCGTTTTTATGGAAATTAGTCCCTGGCATGGAATTGTACCAAAACCATAAACGTTTATTTCTAATTTGTTTAAAAACCTCTGTAAATAACTTGTTTTTCATTATCTACAACAACTTCATGATTGAGGGTTACAAAATGAGGTGCAATTCTAAAAGGGATTTATGAATATGTTAAAGCTTCAAAAAATACCTATTACAACAATGTAAAAAAGACTATAAAATTTACATTTCTGAATAACCAACACGTTAAGGAGTCAATTTATGCGTCATCAAACGACATCAGTCGACTGATTTTCCGTGAATCATATTGAAAATAACATATTTAACAAACACGACGATTCAGATGGA
>NC_090733.1:67903914-67906414 GCF_036898095.1 Palaemon carinicauda
TGCTCACTATAACGATTTTCACTTTGGTCGGTTCCAGTTTGCTGTAGGTACTCTTGCCTTATGGGCTCGAAGCTCTAATGCTTAGTGGAGTCGATATTAGGGAAGTGGTGCAATTTTTTTATTGGTGGCTGATGACCCCCTTCATTGACACGCCATGCCTCCTACAGCTGAGCTAGCGCTGAAAATTGTATATTCAGAGATGCGCCTTTTTTTTTTTCCTAGTGTATAGACAGGATCCTGTGTTACCGTATACGGTTCTGTTTAATTCGTAACAGTTGCCAAATTATTCCACTGAGCAATATCGTGTCTATTTACTAAATCTCTTGAGGAGAGTAATGAACACCCATGAAAGGTTTTTGAAAAGAGCTTATGAAAAACACAGCTTAAAGTATGATGGTCTGTTCAAACCACACCAGTAAAAGTATTTGTGGGCGATCGTGTGTTTTTGAAACGATTACAACCTAGGAAACACAAATTACAGTCAGCGTATTTGGGTCCGTACCGAATAAAGAGGGTTAATTCTAACACAGCAGTGATACAAAGCATTATCAATAGCGCAGTGTCTGAACATCATCAGGCACATATACATGTGGTTCCGGAGGAGGTAGTTTTCAAAAGTTTTCAATCAGAGTGTACCTCCTTACCCCTGCATACGCGACATTTCTCGAGTTTATGAGTAGGCTTTTTTATTTATTCATTTTTTTTTTTTTTTTTTTTTTTTTTGCTGATGTTGTTTTTTAACAGACCTCATTTCTTCTTTTGACGTGTTCTAAATAAACTTGATATATCAATGTGTTCTGATGTGGGTGCTTATGTAGCAGTAAAGTGTGATAATTTTGCTGAGTGAACCTAAAAACAAACAGAGAGAGGTTAAATATAGGTCAGGTGTGATCCGTCAAGCGGATGCTGTGTTACTGATGTATGTACTGTATAAGGTTCCTGGTTGCTGGGACCACAGCGGCTCTCGAAGGGCAAGTGGCTACGGGATTAAAGTTCAGCCTCGAGGAAAGGCAGTGTTAGAGAATGTGTAGATGTGGATACCTTATACTTAGAGTTATAGGAGAAGGGCGGGTGGCCACCGATTTGATCGTTACAAATGTAGTATAGTAGTGATTTTAAAAAATGGCGAAATGGTGGAGGTGAGATGTGTTAAGAAATTTTGCCTTTAACCCGGACAAGTAAAATCGAGGAATGAAGATCTATTCCTACACCTATCCCGCCCAAAAGACTCGTATTTCCCACAACCAGAGAGAGGTTATTGATGAGGTTGTGTAGTACCGATATTGATAAGATTTTTTTCACCTTGGGTATTCTGTATTATAGTTGCAGAGGTCATAAGGAGAAATGGGTGAAATTATTTTATATACAGTATATTGAGTACAACTTTTATATACATTTTTTTTCTTTTTTGTAAATGTCTGTTTTTGGGGGTGATTTGCATGTATATATTTTATGTTGCATGTCTGTCTAGTACATGCTATGCCCTATTCCGGGCCCGGAGTGTCCTCCATATATAGGACTAGAGAGGGCGAGGGCGCACCTTCTCCCGTAGTGAGGAGCATAGGGTGGGGGGAGAGTCATGTCCCTAATCATTGTATGAAAAATACGTAGAAGTATGTGTTTTATACGGGGAGATTAATGACCTTTTTAAGAGTACTATGACTGTCATAAAGTGTTGTGCGCGATCACTGAACTCCGTTATAGGTGACGTATGGTAAGGTCCGATAGGTGACGTGTTGTAAGCCTATTCTAGCTCCGATGGATAAGTAGTACCACTCGAGCAATCACAAGAACAAGGTACTCGTCTGAAGAGTATTGGGCTGTGTAACGTGCATTCGCGAACCTTTTTTATAATAAAGCGGAAAAAACCCATGTTCCGATGTCCCATTTATCCGTCGACATGGGACATACATACATTATATATATATAGATATAATATATAAATATATATATATAATATATATATATATACAAATATATATATATATATATATATAATGGAAACTCACTAATCAGCTACCATGGTGAGATTGGGATGATTTTATGTTTAAGAACAAATTCCTGAATTCGACAGGTATATGAATAGTGGACATAAAATGAACTTATATCTCTCTTGATAGCTCGATTAGTAAAGTTATCCCTACAGACATTGTTTGAATCCCTTTCCCAGCCTCCGTGAATCTCCAGTGGATATACATTGTCAAAAGTAGACTTCGATATCAAATGCTATTGTGGTTGACATTTACACACACACACACACACACACACACACATATATATATATATATATATATATATGTATATATACTGTATATACACATTTATATATGTATACAGATAGATAAATATTTATGAATATATATGCAATGCATATGCATACAACAATAATTCAAGCGCTTCTAGTCCACTGCAGTACAAACGTGTCAGGCATGTTTTATTATTGTCTGGGGTTTTCATCACCACGCCGTCCTGTGCGGATTACAGTTGGTGGTATGACTTT
>NC_090733.1:67911414-67913914 GCF_036898095.1 Palaemon carinicauda
GTTATTACCACAATTGACTACTGCAACTCTATTAAAATCTACCAAAAGTGCAACTTAAGAAATTACAAAACATAATAAACAGAGGAACAGGACTGATAAAAGGTGTCCCACCTAGAGAAAGGATCATCCCTATACTAATCGATTTACACTGGCTGCCGATTAAAGCAAGAATTGAATTTAAAATATGTACAATAACCCACCAAGTTATCAGAACTGGGCGTCCAAAATACTTAAAAGAATTGCTACATATTGCGCAGCCAACAAATCGTGTCGACATGAGAATAGTTACAGATGGCTTCAAACTGTTGGAACCTAGATTTATGTCGACTTTATGCTCCAGAGCCTTTAAATATGCGGCCCGAGACTATATAATAAGCTCCCATGAAATATTCGAATGATTGAAGACACTAAGGCTTTCAAGAGGAAACTGAAGACTTTCCTATTTCATAAGTCATACAACAGTGACGAATTAGGAGTAAATGAACAATACGCGATATGAAACGTTAAATACTCTGAACGAACAAGGTAAAACGACAGTGGAGGTCCTGTAGAGAGTGGGGTTCCCCTGGTCTATGGGACCGGAAAAGCAGCCATTAAATCAAAGTAAGTAAAGTAATTATTTTCTCTACGTTGGCCTGTAACGTAGACTTATGTAAATGCGTGCGTGATATTCACGCGATGATTTGAACAGCTGGGTATATGTGCCCATGGCAAAGTGCTATTAACGATTTTTTTGCCAGTTGTGAAATATGCCTATCGATTAGCTGTCATTATTTACAAAAGGAAGTTCTCTACTGATGACTCAAACACGTTTCACTTCAGATGTTCCTAGACTTGGAGAACGCATTTTCTGAAGGAAGATAAATGCAAAAATTTAATGAAGTCTCGTTTTTTTTTCTTCTTCTTTTTTACTTATCTTCATAGAAAATTACGTTAAGATTGACCCTCTGTGAGGTTAAAAAAATCACTTCCTCTTGTGATGAAGTTACACATGGCGTTTTAAAATTCTACTAAAACTATCCTGACAAATCCTATATTGGGATTCGTATCACCATTAATGACGCTAGATTTTCAAGAATTATGTAATGTATCTATATTCCTTTTTTATCCTTTTAAAACCTTAAATTCTTAGGATATTTAGATAATGACTAATAATGTTTCATGAGAACGTTTCAATCAAATCCAGCAACATTCTATAAAGTCATGGATCTCATCGTTATGCTTCATAAAGCAGTAGGAACAGTATTGGAAGTGTATTGCAAAGACTTAATTCCTGGTGAATCACACACCAAACAGTCATGAATCCTGGCTACCTATAAAAGCATATGATAAAACCGAAAACGTGATATATGTAGCAAATTGGAATAAGGGTTAGCATTGATACCTCCGTAACACTAATCTCAAATTGATATAGCAGACATCATTGACCTTGGATTCATGAAGAAAAATAACAAACCAGGAATTGAGAATTTTAAAGGGACTTTCATTGCAGAAATCTATTTCAACTGTACGTAAGATTCTTTGACATTCAAAAGAAGGAAGCCGCCACTGAAGAAGTAGAGAACAAGCGTCACAGAAGAGTTCACTGAAATTGAGGCTGTTTTTCTGTGATTTACGTTTTCTTTCCTTAATTAACTCCAGTGTCACATGATGCGGGTATTCTCAGAAGATTGAACTCTGAACTTCACTGACAAAAAAAAAAAAAAAAATTAAAAATGATGTATCATCATTCAGAATATTTTTGTGTCCTTCATAAAATTCCTGAATGACAATAATACGTTTTCAAAAAAAGTTGTCATTCACGGCTTTATGAACCTCTGTCCTTTACAATAACTGAACTTATGCCTTCACTTAGGGTTAGCACACACTTTTATATAATTTACAGTAAATTAGTAAGTAACACTATCGTTATAAATAAAAGCACGTGTTTGGGTATGTTGGGGATCCAGTATACATTTTCAGAATGTTAGCAAAGCGACTGTATTATAAGAAAATAAACACAGGGAATAAGCAGGAATTCTACACAGGTTCCAAATGAAACTAAGGTTATCCAGGCACAGAATTCAAGACTTGCTAGATTCTGGACACTAGAAGAAACTGATAATATCATATAAGGATAACTTAGCGGAATGGATAACTTGTATTATACAGTTCTCTAAACCTTTAAAATAGATGTGTTTAGGGTGATCAAGGGTTGGGCTGAATACAACATGTTATTATATCTTGATAGAGGTCAAGCTAATAACCTGACCCTTCGTACGTGGGCAGTGTTTGAGTTTCCGAAAAGGATAAAATCCAAAAACATTGCAGAAAATGTAAAGAAATAAATTTGCTGAATCTCTGCTCTAACATTAATGGTTTTTATTTCTAAGCTTTGCTTAAATGAAATACAAAAAAACAAAACATCAGAACTAGAATGATTACAGGAAACGTTCTGGCTGAAGTCAATTTTGGGCTTTCATATAATTCATAGAAAAGAAAAAGCTAAGCTATTTGGATT
>NC_090733.1:67923914-67933914 GCF_036898095.1 Palaemon carinicauda
GTTCAGGTGTAGAACGAGTGCATGTGCTAATACGTGGAAGTTAGAATTAAAGTGACTTCAAAAATTAGATCATATCTTTATAATAATGAGTTTCATTGTGAAAGTGTTTTATTAAACAGATAGGAATAATTTTAGTATCCTTCTAGGAAATTGTGTAAACACAAATTCTTTTATTTCACAAATCCTTACGAGCTTTTTGGGTCCAAAGTTTGGTGATGTATCTCATGACACTTAGCTGGTAAAGCATACCCGGGGTTGGGTATATAAAGGTTGGTTTGGATAAAGGAGGACATATCTCTCTAGCAGTTTAGATGATGGTTGGGTCTCCCTTAGGTTCTGATATCTCTAATCTCTGTGATATCTCTGATCTCTCTGAAGTGATAATATAACTTCTTGATTGTACTTGAACTTCTCTTAAAGAACTACAGTTTAAATAATTCCCTAAGATTTGTGCAAATTAATGCTTGAATTGCTTTAACGAAAGTGTTAAAAACTCTGTACAGTTGCTGTATAATCACTGTATAGTCATTCAGTCTAACTACTCAGTAGCCCAAACTTTAAACTTAATTTGCCATGAAATGAAGTATTACTCTATTTTGATAGAAACCAAGTGTCAATTTTTTTTTATATACAGAAAACTGTAATTTTTTTCATTTTTCGCAAGTGTTGATTGTAATGTTACTAATGTGCTTATGTAATATAATAAGTAAAACTACAGGTTAATGCTGCTTTATATGAGCTAAGCGATAAATGTGTCAGAATGGTATATTCTATTTTTTTTTTTTAATAAATTTTCATTTTTGTAAGCCATCCGTATTGTTTAATCTTTGGATTTTTTTTACATATAAGTCTGTTACCACCTCGAGTCAGATCAATATTAACTATCAAAACTATCAGGTCGTAGATTTGAAATAACTCTTATAGTTAAATAATTTTAGATAATTGATTATCATTACTGACTATTTGAATTAATAAGATTAAAATCTTTGGATCTATCTGTATTAGTTTTTTCTAGTGTAGATTTCATATAAATAAATTTACTGCATAAGATTCTTTATAAATTTCGTTCCCAGTCTTTTACTAAGAATAATAGTTCCATATTTAGAGAAATAATTTTCATAAAACCTTTAAAAAATGCTTAGTAAAGATATCATAACACGAGAACGCGAAACATTTTCAGCTGTAATCGTCAAAACTTTGTAATGAATACCAAAGCACGGCAGCTCAGACAGAATTGTATGGTCAGAAAAGAAGGTCGATTAACATTTACGAAGTAAACCACTGTAAGGGAAAATTTGATTTTGTGATTGGTTTGACGTTGATGTATGATTCATATAGAATATTATTTTTGCGCAAAGTTGAAAATATTTCCTATTTCTATATTAGGATACCTTTAAAAAGCTTCCTTCTATAAGAATACGAATATTTTGCTAACAAGTAAGAAAGTTATCAGATCATCAGATATTTCATAAAATATCGAACTTTAATATTTTTCAGACTGGAATGATATACAATAATTGAGGGAAAATTATTTGAGCTTATGATAAAATAAGAGAAACTGAATTATTACCAATTATTACAAAATGAGGATATCGAAATCTTTTCATATCGCTGATCATGTATTTGAGCAATTTTGTCATGCATTTTGTATTAGTAAATATTACATAATCTGAGAGCTGTATTATGTTTTGGAGCCAATTTCAGTAATTTCATGGGTAAAATCCACATAATATGGGTATTAAATGGTATGAACATCGAAGAGTTAGCAGGGTTGGAGATGAATTTACCGTGTATCAGGATCTTGTCGTGTATGTTCATTATTTCATTACTCTTTTACTGTGAATATCATTATCAATATCATACAGGACAGTAACATGTTATTACTACAGTAATATACAGTACTTGCATTTTTTATACTCGGTAATTTACTGTTGCACAGCACATTAAAATGCTTTTACGTATCAGAGAGAGAGAGAGAGAGAGAGAGATGGGGATATCTACAATTTTATTGCCCCGTACTATATCATTATGGCAGTACACAACATTCATTGCTGCAGTGTATTCTGCATTTGAATACATATGTTTACAAGTGGAAAAATATCCTTAGTTTATATCGCCTGTATCACAAGGAATTCAGGAACCACGTGGGTGCTCAGTAGCCTACCCTACGTAATGGCATTGGATAAGCAGCTTTTACTGTATATATATATATATATATATATATATATATATATATATATATATATATATATATATATATATATATGTATATATATATATTCAAATAGGACATATATTTTAATACCTTAATGTCAGGATTCTCTCTTTTACCTCGGGATCAGAGACCCAAGGGGAACCAATCAAAGACAATAGCTTCTGGCCGGCCGG
Source organism: Palaemon carinicauda (assembly GCF_036898095.1). NCBI lineage: Eukaryota > Metazoa > Arthropoda > Malacostraca > Decapoda > Palaemonidae > Palaemon > Palaemon carinicauda. The sequence goes on from NC_090733.1 coordinate 67,926,303, forward strand.
GGAATAGAACCCTAGTCCAGGAAACTTGCATGACAGTGACAATGCCATTTAGTCACGAAAAAAAGATAAAAATTAATAACAATTCCGCTGTGGAATTCAGGTATTTTGTACTTAGAATTGAAATCAACCCACATTCACCATCGTAGCTAGTTGGTATGGTGTTACTAGGCATTTGATTAATGATAAATTTTGCAGATTTAGACGTGGTTTTCATATTCAAATAAACCATATATCTTAATATCTTAATATCATATATATATATATATATATATATATATATATATATATATATATATATATATATATGTATATATATATATATATATATATATATATATATATATATATATATATATACATATATATGTATATATATATATATATATATATATATATATATATATATATATATATATATATATATATACTATATATATATATATATATATATATATATATATATATATGTATATATATATATATATATATCCAAAAACTGGTCGAGAGAGAGAGAGAGAGAGAGAGAGAGAGAGAGAGAGAGAGAGAGAGAGAGAGAGAGAGAGAAACTGTTAAAGGTCTGTTACATTTCGACGAAAGATGAAATATATTACGTAAACTGACAAGGAAGAGAAACTGTAGGAAGTGAGGATGTGTGAAGCGTGACAACAAAGCAGCCTCGATATTATCATGAGGAACAGGTTGATCTTTTACGATGCGAGAGGTTGTTCAACGGGTTTCCTCGTCTGCTTTACTTACAGTAGACAGAAGCCTACACGAAGTGGTTTGGTTGATTCCTTTGTGTGTAGAATTGGAAATCATTTCCATTGTTTAGAACGTGTTCCAATTGATATTATGTTTCCGTAAAGAAAACTTTGTTGTGTGTCAGGTTACGAACTGCTTTCATACAAAAACTTTAGATCTAAACTTAGCTAATAATGTAGTAAATTAATAGGCAATTAAATTTGATTGATAAAATTCAAGAGCACTTCTTATTACTAAACTCAAGTTACTTTTCATCTCTCATAATAAAAGGAGGTCATGCTAGCGGGTAGCCTAATTCTATGTGAGGGAGGAGGAATGTGAGGCTAGGGTCACATTGGATGCCGGCTTTCACCCGTTACTCGCCCCCCCCCCCCCTCTCTCTCTCTCTCTCTCTCTCTCTCTCTCTCTCTCTCTCTCTCTCTCTCTCTCTGTTTATATATGTAATATATAAATATATGTTTATCTATCTATATATATATATATATATATATATATATATATATATATATATATATATACATATATATGTATATATATATGCTTATAATATATATACTGTAAATACATATTTATAGTATATACGGTATATATATATATATATATATATATATATATATATATATATATATATACAGATATAAATATATATATATATATATATATATATATATATAGAGAGAGAGAGAGAGAGAGAGAGAGAGAGAGAGAGAGAGAGAGAGAGAGAGAGAGATTTGTTTATTTTAGGTCTCAAGTTATTATTTTTGATAAGGCCATAGTACTGCTGAATGCGAATCACTGACAAACTGCATAAAGAGGTCAAATATAAATAACCATAAATTAAGCATAATGATCCGATAAGTAACCTTACCATTTACAAATTGCTGCCCACTTCCATTAATGACAGATATCAGATATATCTCATGACCTCAACCACACCCAGCCCTTCGTCATAATCCTGGCCCAGTTCCTTTTAAACCCTAAGAACGGCAGGAACTACGCCAACTATAATTTAGATTTGTTTCCCTTCAATTAGTTAGTGCTCAAGTGCTGTATATTTCTGATCTTATCCAGACTCGGTAAGGTCTTTATTTCATTAGACTTGCTAAAGAAAATTGTAGGGGTATCTACAATATGCTCTCACTCTATCGTATTATAGTAGTAACGCTGCTCATTGCCGGAAGTACCGGCGAGATTGATTTGATCTAGGCAAGTAAGGCCACTGCTTCGACGTGAGTTTATTTGGCGACTAGTCGACTGCTGTGGGTTATAGCAGGGCTAAGGTGGGGGGGGGGAAGAAAACATCAAGGGCGTGAGCTTTCAATGCTCAACACAAATACTTCCTCATTTCAAAACGGATTGCATGGCAAAGTAATACTAAACCAAGACTGGACTCTTTTACCTGATGTTTTATCTCTCTCTCTCTCTCTCTCTCTCTCTCTCTCTCTCTCTCTCTCTCTCTCTCTCTCTCTCTCTCTCTCTCTCTCTCTCTCTCAAATTGAAAAAAATAACATAAGGGTTCCGTTCTGATGTGTAAAAATGCAAAGGGCTGGGTACATTAGTTCATTGGAACACTTTTAATCAAAACTAATGAATCGTTAAATTATAATCCACCAATGGAAAACCAACAGTAAAATAATATCAATATATATTCATCAATTATTTTTACATATTCAACGCACTTTTTTCGTAAATAATGTTATTTTTATATCTATTTTTTTAGCTTTGAGAATGCCTACTTACATATTATGTTATTCTGAAACATCTGTAATGTACAACTTATTACTCGAACTGTATCTCAGTAACCTGCATACATTTCGAAACGCTCAAATCAATTCCTTCGTCTTTGTAACCCTCTTCAACATTCCCTTCCAGTTTCCATTCTTTCCCAGATCTTGTCCTGTCTCTCACTTTCTTCTCGACCCTTCTGCTTGACAAACTTCCGAAATGTAATTGCATAATAACAGTTGTTTGTCGAAACTTTTATTCTAATTTCTTTGGTTTTCTTCGTACGTCTCTTTGTTTAAAGAGAAAATTACTTCACTTATGGACTTATAAATAGGAAAAACTTTTATAGATATGGAATTTACAATGATACATAATCTTCTGCATGCATATATAAAGAAAGGAGACAGACATTAAAAGTGCGTTGTTTTGTATACCAATAATTAAGATCCCTCATTTTGGTTCTTAAACCTTTGATCATAACTAGCATATTGCTCCGAGGACAAAACATGCTCTAAACCGTGACGGAAAAAACTCATATTTAAACAAATGTCAGTTTATGAAATTCGCAATACAAGCTTTAAAAAGAGAAATATAAAATTCTGAATAGTTCCTAGACAAAGATAACAATTGTGTCTAAGAGGGATAATCTATCTTACAGATGGCATAGTAAGCAAATCTTGACATACAAAATGTACGTTCACATAGAGAGAGAGAGAGAGAGAGAGAGAGAGAGAGAGAGAGAGAGAGAGAGAGAGATACATTCTCATTCATTCAAGAACAATTCTCAGAAGTACTTCCTCAGTATAATAAAAACGATTATCTTGCTTTTCATCTACAATTAAGAATGAAATGCCACAACTTCAAAATCCTCCATTGCACGTCAGCAGCACGTTCACCCTCATGCTACAATACACTTTCATTAAATATTAGACCTACACGGCCAGCCATAATAGGAAATAACCTTGTCGTTTCCAACTTTTTTTTTTTTTTTTTTTTTTTTTAAGCTGAGCCATTAAATATCCATATTACATGACTTTCCTTTGATCATCATTACAATTTTACATAAATAGTACAGACAGTAAGTAAATTTACGAATTTTTATTAATTCGTCTCTCCAACAAGTTGCATCACCACCTCAAACTCCAAATATTGTCTCATTCAACACAATTTTGTCTTTTCCGACAAAACTTCTCTGCGTAAAGAGATATACTGTAGTTCGGAAGCAATCAATACAAAGCAACTATGCTTTACTTTCCATATGTGCACTTTAATTCATTGGTTTTAATATCATTTTTTAAATGTAGCCAAGTATGTGTCCAAAAAATACATTTTTATACATCTATAATATGCAATATATATATATATATATATATATATATATATATATATATATATATATATATATATATATATATATATATATATATACTGTATATATATATATATATATATATATATATATATATATATATATATATATATACATACATATTACGTATATATGAGAATTTCCTTCTGAAAAAGTTTGATTATGAGAAGTAGGTTGCTTTGAAGGGGATTCCCATAAAAAAACCACTTGGAAATGAAAAACCAAAGCAATGAAAATACCTGTTAGGTTCTGTGTTGAAATAGATTCAATGGAAAAGCGAGTTAGTGAATGCAATGATAAGAAGAGCGACTTAAGGTGTATCTGATAAGTATATGTTTGAAGCAAAAGTAAATATAGGAAGTCTAGACTGGAGAGGAAGGTATCAAAATGAGACCATATAAATTCAATGAAAACAGATTAAGCATGAAACTGGGTTGACTTTGGGCACTGAAATGGAAAGATTTCAAAAAGTGCTTACAGGGTCAATGAAGTGGTTTATTAAAGCCAAAGGAGGTTTTTACAATTAAATGGAATTGAGGGAGAAGGAATAATAGAGCTTATTGAAAGAATACATTATTCGAAGTAAATAAAAAAAAGATAGATACGGGAATGAATAATATAATGAAGGAAAAAATATGGAGAGAAAAAACAGAATATATGAAAAATAGAGGAATAACAGCTGAGCAAGTACCTCAAAGAGATAAAAGAGATTGTATTACGGGAAGAAAATGTAAGGGTAAAAGATGACGAGAAATCGGTTTTGAAATCCTGTCTAAAGATAATTCATCTCCTGTCAATTGAATTATTAAATGCAAAGTTTCAAGTAACGTGGAAAGTGCTTGAAGTAGCCGATGTTGAGGCCACATTAGTAATTAAGAAGCTGAAAAAATAAGGTGTCAAGGCTTCCAAAAAAGAAGTATGTAACGCTATATGTAGGCATGGATTCACAGGTTTCTTGCAAATGTGATCTCATAAAGTGTTTGATATATATCCAAGTCGGTTCAATATCTTTATTGATAGACTCGTATAAGATGCCAGAGAAGACAGGACATGTGGTGGATGGGGCATTCATGGGATAGGTAAAGTAATCGTGGCTGATGTAAAGAGAGAAGCTGTAGAGGCTGGGGAAAATGTTTTAAATTTTGAGGATGCAAATGAAAGTTGGCAAGAATAACTATAGAAAGAAGTGTGAAAAAAAGATGAATCAGTGAAGGTTAAGAAAAAAGAGTAAAAGACTATAAGTGGATGATTCATGCAAGCATATTTGGGAGTAGATTGTAGTCTAGGAAAAGTGGTCCTCCATCGATCTGAGCAAAGAGAGAAAAGTAAAGTATCTCTGCAAAACGTTTAAAAGAAGAATGGGTCTCTAAAGCAAAAGTCGGAAGAATGGAGCATTATTATGTCAACTCCTCTCTGCAGATGTGATTTGTGGGAAGTGAGAGAAACTTTCAGAAAGAAATGGATGGTATAGAAATTATCTATTTGTACAGTATATACAATGTTAAAAGTACCAAAAGGTAAACAGATGATTTGATTATGTGGGGACAAGGAAGGACAACAGTTTTGTGAAAAGTATGAGTGGGGACTTTTGAAGCTTAGATAGGAAGAAAATTACAGAAAGATCGCCGACAACGTGCCGGCTACATGAGGTGGAAGTACTAAAGCAGAAGGACTTTGATACTCAAGAAAAATGATAACCAATGAAAGATATAGGTGAATGGTACAGTGCTTACATAGGTCACCATGCTGCTAAGGAGGGGCCTTCTTAACAAGTGTGTATAACGCACCTCTTTATCCTTCTTTCGATAGTGACCATTCAGTTATATCCTCTGGACACCAAACATTAGTTGACAGACTGTACAGTAGGTTTTCGTTTATATAAAAAGGAATATTTCAGTTGTTTTGGGGGTTAGGAGGTTTGCCATTAATGCTTTATTGAAGTCAAAATAATTTTCTGTTGTCCAAGATAAGGGTAATGGCGAAAATATCTTTATGACAAATCTTTTTTCTACTTTTGATCTTAGTGCACTGCAACACGTGAAGAAAATCTCAGTTCAAGTAACGTATATCATAATCTATAAACATAGTATATATATATATATATATATATATATATATATATATATATATATATATATATATATATATAAATATATATGTATATATGTATATATATGAAAATATATATATATATATATATATATATATATATATATATATATATATATATATATATATACATAAATATATATATATATATATACATTTATATTTATATATATATATATATATATATATATATATATATTATATATGTATATATATATATAAATATATATATATATATACATATATATATATATTATATATGTATATATATATATAAATATATATATATATATATAATTTATATATATATATATATATTATATATATATAAATATATATAGATATATACATATATATATATATATATATATATATATATATTCATAAATATTACATATATATATATATATATATATATATATATAAATATATATACATATATATATAAAATATATATATATATATATATATATATATATATATGTATATATATATATATATTACATATGTATATATATACATATATATATATATATATATATATATATATATATATATATATATATATATATACATATTCAAATTATAACATCACCTTTAAATACATCCGCTAGAAAAAAACACGTGGGTTCATACCCACCACATCCTAGTGTTTATATATATATATATATATATATATATATATATATATATATGTGTGTGTGTGTGTGTGTGTGTGTGTGTTTAAACTAAAATTATATCACCTTTAAATACACCCGTTGGAAAAAATGCGTGGGTTCATGACCTCAACACATACTCGTGTTTGCACACGCAACATACACACACACACACACACACACACAAACACACACACACATATATATATATATATATATATATATATATATATATATATATATATATATATATATATATATTTATACAGTATAGATAGATATAGGTGTGTTGTCCGAGATCGTGTATTTTCTTTTAACTGGAGTATAAGTTATAAATATAATTAGAAGAAATCTATACATACCAATAACAGAGGTCATACAAATCAATATGAGAGGTTTCACAGCACTTACTCTTAGAAAGTCGTGTGTTGTTACAAACAGGATTCCTTTCAAAGCACTAAACACACCAATCTAAGTGAAGCCCTGTGAGTAAGCGCGAGGTCGAGCCAGGTGTACACAACCTTTCGCCCGCCAGGTCTATTCAACACTGGCCCCGTTTGTTGGACTCGTACGTCAGCAGTACCAGTGAGCCAACGATTTCTCAGCTGGTACTGGTCAGACGGGTTGCAGTTGACTGATTCGGAATGAAGTGGCTATCGCAGTTATATTATTCCCGGCATCGGATGGAATCCCCGTTTCCCACTGACTCATTCATAAAGCGCATTCCTTAGTTTCGTCTATCAAGATCATATATTTCTCTTAGAAAACTGCCCTTTCCAATAGACTGTGGTAAAGTCTTTCAATAGACCCACGAAGGAAAAGAGAATGAGCGCTAAAGCAAACGGTACAAAAACTACCAGGAAATAACATCAGTCTGGTTTTTATAAGGTTTTCATTGACGTTGACAATCGCAGCATTACTATTCTTGTTATCACCTAAAACTATAGATGAACCGACAACCGAGCGTTTCATACTTGCGGTTAACATTCTT
>NC_090733.1:67938914-67951414 GCF_036898095.1 Palaemon carinicauda
TCTGGTGAATTTGATGCTATCCAAGAGTGATATTGAGATTAGTGATGATATCTAATTATCTTAATGGAGGAGCAAGGCCCACAACTTTCCTTATCATTAAATTGATACATTATTATTATTATTATTATTATTATTATTATTATTATTATTATTATTATTATTATTATTATTATTATTATTATTGCTTGCTAAGCTCGGTGAGGAAAGGGAACAAAGAAAAATAAAATATTTTAAGAAGAGCAACAAGATTAAAATAAATATCTCCTATATGAAATATAAAAAACTTTAACAAACCAAGAGGAAGAGAAATAGGATAAAAATGTGTGCTCAAGTGTACCCTCAAGCAAGAAAAATCTAACCCAAAAGACAATGGAAGACCATGGTACAGAGGCTATGGCACTACCCAAGGTTAGAGAACAATGGCTTGATTTTGGACTGTCGTTCTCTTTGAAGAACAATTAGAGTGAAGTAGGAAGAATTGTTTGGAAATCTCAGTGTTGTCAGATGTATGAGGACAGAGGAGAATGTGTAAAGAATAGGCCAGACTATTCAGTGTGTGTGTGTGTGTGTGTGTGTGTGTGTAGGCAAAGGGAAAATGAACCGTAACCAGAGAGAAGGATCTAATGTAATACTGTCTGGCTAGTCAAAAGACCCCATAACTCTCTATTTTTCTTTCCTTTATAGCCTATAAGTCATAAATGTTATCAAATGTCTTAACTACCGGGTTCAATGGGAATTAAAAAGCTTTCGTAATTTTGTGTCTCTAACATTACAGGAAAATCTCAATCTAAAACACAGGTTTAGAGCCCGAAATAACTCAAAATTTTATCTGGGATGTTTTAAGTTTATTCCAGAAGCGTTATCACATCTGGACATCTGTAAATGAGGTTTCAAAATGTCCCCTGAAGAGTTTCAGAATAGGGAATTTGTTAAGCACTGAGATTAAACGTGCCTCGCTGTATTAGATATCTATTTATTAGGTGTCTGAATTTACTTTACGAACACTTGGAGATGATTATAAGAACAACCAGGAAATGTGTTGCCATACACTCGAAGGCAGAATTTTGTTTTCTCATAACAAAATAGATTAAGCACTTTCTAGATAACTTATATCTCTGAAATGTCCTGGCTAAGATTCTCAATTTCATAAGTATTATGCCAAATCCACTCTTGACAAAGTTACGCCTAGAAGTCCACAGACACAGCATGTTTGAGAACGAATTGTCGATTACTACTATTGATTTACAAAGAACCATAATATGATAATTTTCTTCATTTTTTTTTTTTTTCAGCAAATGACTTTCCTCGCGTAAAACACGCTATTTTTACCTGTTGAAATCGGTCACTCATCTTATCAAGTTAACGTCCAAGTGGTGACCACGGTAGGCCGAACAGAGTTAAGGGAGGAGCTACTTACTCTCTTTTTCTTTTACTAACCCAATAGCGTGGTCATTGCATACACTACTGGTGTTTGCTTGAAACTTTGTTAAAAAGAAAATATATACCTAATATTTGCGGTTCTTCCTTTTAAGGTCTCTTCCAAATTCGTTTTCTTTTTAAAATTATGTATTTGTTATTATTCCTTAGATATTTTCAAGTTATTATTATTATTATTATTATTATTATTATTATTATTATTATTATTATTATTATTATTCCTTAGATATTTTTAAGTTATTATTATTATTATTATTATTATTATTATTATTATTATTATTATTATTATTATTCGTTTGACACCCATTTCATGGTTCCAAGTGCATTCAGTTATTTTGTTTTATATTTTCCCATCAAATATATCTTTATATGAATCTTTAGTTTAAAAGAAGAAAGCCTCATTTATTCATGCAAGCAATCTCCCCTCCTTTTCCAAAATATGACGAATGATAATTTTATTCAAAATTGGGTTGAGAATTGGTGAGCGACGACTTTTGTTTAGTAGAGGTCCAGTTCCTCTTAGAGGAACTTGTTTGAGTACGGTGAAAACCTAAACCGTAGGAACACCTTGGCCCGAAAAAAGCCTGAAGCTTCTCGGTGAGCCCAAGCACTGCCGTCTCAATATGAGACGGCAGTGGCCCAAGTCGTTTCTCTGCTTATTGTTTTTGGATCACTTGCATAGATTGAGATTCTCAATGCAGTCGATCTCACCTGTATATCTTACACGGTTAAGAACAAATTATTAGCTTGGAAATAAATTTTTGTCATTGGTAATAATGAACAAACGTAATGTTAATATACTGTTCGAAAAACGTAATTTTAATCGGAAATTCCCCGTAAAAATAGACGGTTCTCAGCCTTATTTTTAGAAATACAGACGCCGGTATTTTTACCCTACTTTCTTATTATATCTTACGGGTTGGTGACCATAATATCACTCCTTTACGTTAATATATCTGTTTTAGAACGGTAAATTCCTCGCAACCTTCATTCCAAGATTTTTACGTTTTTTTTTTTTTTTTTACATTGTGCAATAACTTTTTCAATACTCTGGTTGCCTAATTTGTAAGTTAATTCTTCATAGCAATCCTCTTACTCCATCTGCAAGTTCATGGCGTCATCCTTTTCTCACCTCGCAAAACGAAGAGAGCTTTTGTAGATAGGGAGGAAATCAGTCAGTTTGAAAGTCCTGATTAATACTGATGTATAAAACTGAATAGAATGACAATATATATTTTCTTTTCACGGTCGCTTGTCTATTCATTACCGGTAGCGTGAGTATTGTTATTTCTAAAACTTTTTTCAGTTACCAGTGGTAAAATCAAAAGAACATTCTATCACTCCTTCGCCAGTTCTACACTAGAGAGGACATTGCTCCATTACCATCACAACTGCTTTTTGTTGCAGTGAATTGCAGGATTTGAAAGTAAGCACTTGCACATTTACTAATAAAGGTTGAATATATTTAAGATCTCTTTAATGAAGATAAAATAAGGGTAAGCATCTCAGAGGATTCCTTTGCCATCACCTTTTTTGGAGTTACCTTGAAAGTAATGTATCTCTCATCCACTGTAATTCAACGAATCTGGTTTCTTTCAAGTAGAAATAGTTTGTAGAAAGCTTCCCTTGTTTTCATGAAAGAATATTTTGTTCTTGGAAAGATGATTTTAAAGAATGGAACCAATTAGCAGTTAATACTTGACGGTCTTTGATATTTTTGTATGTGGCAATTCCCTTTGGTGAAACCGTATTAAAATTTCTAGCCAATTAATTCATGTCTTCAAAATACCTTTATCTACAATTCTCTTCTTGCTAAGAGCGGAATGAAAGGAAGATAAGGTGAGTTACGTAAATCTATATTTAATTACTTAACATGATTATACTGAAACATTTTAAAAAGGCGATGTTCTTCAAAATCACTAAAATCTAAGCATAGATTAATCCGATGGAAATTAGTTGCTCATAAACACAAGCCAGCCAATCTCAGTTACTCCATCCAGTTTGCATTCCATGGCAAATAAACGATGACCTTTATGTCGTCCTATTGATTAAATGCCTGCGATTTTTTTCTTGCTCTTTTTCTTTTTCTTCTTTTTTTGAAAGCATTGGCAATATCAGTGACCTTGTTCAGCCTGTAATATACATGAACAAGCCGAGAGACTCAAGTTACAACGCAAACACTAGAAAAAAGTGGTAAATAAAACGATAGGTGACCTATGGAAAGTTTGCCAGACTACAACTACTGACTCTATTGCAGTATAATACACTGCCACACCCCTTCTTGACCACTCCCGTTCCCAAGATTAAACACCTACCGAAAATAAGTTGCAACATGGAGGCTGCCACTCTGACGTACATGTGCAATAGAGTTGCAACCATCAAATAAAGAACCCAAGTCTTGCCATTTTGGGTATAAGCTTTCGGGAATTATTATTCACACACACACACACACACACATATATATATATATATATATATATATATATATATATATATATATAATACACACACATATATTTATTATATATATATATATATATATATATATATATATATGGGTGTGTGTGTGTGGTGTGTGTGTTTGTGTGTATGTGTGCATACGTGTACAGTATATATACAATATATATATATATATATATATATATATATATATATATATATATATATATATATATATATATATATATATATAGATAGATAGATAGATAGATAGATAGATAGATAGATATATATATATATATATATATATATATATATATATATATATACAGAGAGAGAGAGAGAGAGAGAGAGAGAGAGAGAGAGAGAGAGAGAGAGAGAGAGAGAGAGAGAGAGAGAGAGAGAGAGAAGAGAATTAGAGTTGGTCAGAATAAATTTATTAGGCAGAGTAAAGATCGTGTAAACTAAAGTCCTGTATACTTAAGAGACAAATTTATTGCTACTGACAATCACTGATGAACGATGAGATTTAAGTAGAGCTTTTCTAATGACCAGTCTACTGTCAGTGCGGACGACGGCAGAGGGATGACAACGTTATATTAGGATCTACTCCTACTGTAGATAAAGACCGACATATTTTACCAAAACTAATGAAAATTATCTGTACCGTACAAGGTTGTGTGAGAAAATCAGAAATATTTATGACGTAATCATTAATGATCGTTCAGGTACTTTTAAACAACTTTCATCCTACATTTCAACAAAGAGAATGAATAAAATCTAAAAGGATATTATATTTAATTTTTCAACTGAATTTTATTTTGAGGTTATTAGTGATTGATTATTTTATGTTTTCTGGTCGTAACTTTTATGAGCTCCTCTTACGGGCTATCTTATTTCAATATAATTTGAAGTCCCAATTCTAATCTAAGGTGTGAGGATCTGTAACATTGGCATATTTGGCCTCTGGTGCACCATAGAGACAACACAACTGCATACTCCAACATGAGGTTTTTTTTTCTCACAAAAAGAAAAAAAACTTTTGATTACTTCAACAAATGATGTAATACACTATGCCCCTACACCTACATCCACAGAACATCTATCATGCTTTGCTTTGAGTCATATGTGCCACACGTGTCCCAGAGTATTAACTGGGTAGTATTTGTATTATCACCCTGCTAGACACATATTTATATTGATAGAGTGTGTCACGATATAAGAACGCAGAATAACTAACTATTGGTAACGTGAAATCTTTCTCGGATGGAGATTTCCATGATTTCAAAATAGTCTGCATAGGGTCAGAAAGCATTTAAACTATGATTTAGTAACAGGAGCCCGTCTAAGGGCATCTTCGTGTAACCTGTGACCCTAAAGTTTTTTTTCTTAATAATAAGAAGAAAAGCAAAACAAAAATTCATAATTTTATCGTAAACAAAAGAAAATAAACTATTATAAAATACACATATAGCATAGTACATGTCTTGTGTAAGTGTGGGATTAGAATAGTCCTATAAATTAAAAAATGAGTTGTGGTTAAGCCTGTGAGATAAAATTCAAACTGCCAGAACCAACCAGAATTAAGGTGGTGGTAGTTGGTATCTAAGCAGACGAGAATGAAGAGACTTTAGGGTAAGGAAGACTTGGCAATGGAAATAGGCAAAAACAATATATTATGAACAAAGGGAAAATTTGCATAAAATTTGAGTCTAGGTAACTAAACTCAAATTTTATGAGAGTTTTCCCTTTGTTTATAACGATTCACTCAGATAAAAGCTTAAAAAAATAATCCAACAACACCTTCCCCCTGTTGAAGTAAAATTAATCCCTAAGAATCCTCTCACAGTTGGCTCATTTTTTCATCTTAAAGATCGATTGAGTCTTTTGATGTCATCTAGTGTAGTTTATCAATATATTGCACAAATTGTAACTCTAGGACCTACGTAGGATCTGCCATAATGTTGTTGAAGGTCAGAATTGATTCTTATAGAGGTGTGAGTTTTGGAACAGGTTGCAGAATATCCAGCCAAGAATATTCAAATATTCAAAATTATGCTGAATTGTGTAAAATAAATGTAGAAAATAAAGATTTTAGCATTATAGGGCAAGTATGTAATACCCACGACTTGCCTATTCTAGAGTCAATACTGATTAAAAGACTAGTCCAATCGTTAAACACCCAAGCTTCCTTCAATCAATTATATTTGTCATAGCCTTCTTCATTTTGTTTTTTGTTGATGCCATTCAGTTTCTAATCGCACTTCTGCAAGGTTGGTTCCACTTCTGTTCTATGCAAATTTTAATTTTAATTTTTAGTTTTTTTACTAATTTTTACTTTTAATATGAAATAGTATATATATTTTCAAATACTGTTTCCTAATGTTATTTATATGCTTCTTATTTGTAGCCGTGGGAGATGTGATCATGACAATCACGAAACGTTGGGATTAATGAATAAATCTTAAGAACTACTACTCACCGTGTCCACATTGAGAAACGTAAATTACTGGCTGTCACCACCTTCACTGATTATATATATATATATATATATATATATATATATATATATATATATATATATATATATATATATATATGTGTGTGTGTGTGTGTGTGCGTGTGTGTGTGTCATTAAATGATGATGGCTCCGGGTCTGGGCACCAAAAATATATTATACTATGGTTCGAGTCTGGGAACCAAACATATAATATCATATATATATATATATATATATATATATATATATATATATATATATATATATATATATATATATACGGCTAGCAAGCTGAACAACCTCTCCAATTCCAAGCACACCTGTTTGCTTTTACAATAAATCTGTTACACTTGAAAAAAATATCAATAACCAAACTCTGAGACAATTATACAACTCCCATACAGCAATATACAAAACACCGAATATCCAAAGGTCTCCTAAGCACACTCAAAACAAAATTGGATAATTGTTATTACGAATATTCAAATAACTCTAACTTCGGTTTATTAACAGGATTCGAGCGAATATGCATTAAACACTGAGGATTGAAATAATACACTCTTTATAAAAACAAATATATTCTATATAAATTACAACACCTTGAAAGAATTTACTTAATACAAATAAATCACTCAAATATTAAGTCTGAACAAAAAATAGATTGGGACAAAAATGTTACGATCTGAAAATTATATAATAACTTGAGTTTAACTATTAGATCTGAATAAACCTTAGACTGAGAAAAAAGAAATAACAATTACGAAAATTATAAAATCATTTGTTTCACTTGAATTTAAATCTGAATACAATATTTAAGTTTGACATTTTGTGAAAATAGATAACCAGATCATGATACAAAAACCTTCACCTTCCTACAGGGCCGATTAAAGAAAATCTAAGACAAATTTTATAAGTAAACTCTATGATTACAATAACTCGTTACGACAGAACTTCGTTATTTCACTGAACACTCTTAAAACAATATACTGAGCTGCGTGTGAGAGTGAATAAGATGGGGAGATGGCTGTCTTAAGGCTGGAATTCTCTATTAATCAATGCAACCCTGGGTTCACCTTATATATGAAACTTAGCTACTTCCAGAAACTTCCCGAAGATATGGGAAGCATGAGAGGCTGGACTAAGGTGTCAGAGTTATCAAGTATTGCTTTCTCGAACATGTACTCACGCAACGCTCGACGGTCTCTCAGTCAGCTAGTCTGCCCAACCTTTGACCCAGAAATAAAAGAAAGATTGCATCCTTTCACTAGGTTTTTCGCGAATTTTCCAAAGCACATGTCATATTGCATATTCTTTCACAAACAGGACGCAATATCTCATGAAAATATGAAAGAACATTACATAAACCCTTGTTCCTATCTTGTTTGGTCACATAACACTCTCAAACAGTTTATGTAAGACTTCGTAATAAAATTACGTGAAATTAAAAAAGTCAATTATTAAAAATAATGTAAATTTACATATATTGACTTGAATAAAGAATACAATGAAATTAACGATAAAAGTCATACGTAATTTGCATAAAAAACTTGAATATACATGAGAAGAACTCATCTCCAGTGGTGGCTAACCTATCTTCGATGCACAAAGAAAATATAAATAAAATCATTAATAAACTACTATATTTGCTCCACACTAGACCAGCTTCGTAAGATAGCTCCCCCAAAAAAAGATTATTTATTCCGGGCCTAAATCTATCGATTCCGCCTGAGATAAATAATCTTCAACCATGTTATCTTTACCTGATATATGCTTTACATTAATACGATACTATTGCAAACACAATGACTACCTATTTAACCGTCGATTATTACTTTTCATCTTATTCACAAAAGTTAAAGGATTATGATCCAAATGCACTGTGAGAAAAGGGAATGAGGAAAAATAAAACATTTTAAGAATAGTAGCAACATTGAAATAAATATTTCTTATACAAACTATAAAAATCTAACAAAACAAGAGGAAGAGAAATAAGATTTAATAGTGTGCACGAGTGTACCCTTAAGCAAGAGAACTCTAACCCAAGATAGTGGAAGACCAAGGTACAGAGGCTATGGCACTACCCAAGACTAAAGGACAATGGTTTGATTTTGGAGTGTCCTTCTCCTAGAAGAGCTGCTTACCATAGCTAAAGAGTCTCTTCTATTCTTACTAAGAAGAAAGTAGCCACTGAACAATTACAGTGCAGTAATTAACCCCTCAGGTAAAAAAGAATTGTTTGGTAATCTCAGTGTTATCAGGTGTATAAGGACAGAGGAGAATCTGTAAAGAATAGGTCAGACTATTCAGTATATGTGTAGGCTAAAGGAAATTAACCGTAACCAAAGAGAAGGATCCAATGTAGTACTGTCCCGACAAAGGACCCTATAATTCTCTAGCGGTAGTATCTCAACAGGTGGCTGGTGACCTCGAACTTGTTTATTACTGTGGCTAACACTAGTGGTTCCTTTTAAACTGTCAAGTAGGCTCGCTGATGTTTCTTTAGCTTCGACGAAATGAAACAAACTGGATGAAGAATTCCTTCCTCGTCTTCTTACAATAAGACAGCTCCAATCCCGTTATCTGAAGCATCCAAGGAATTTCTTGTAGAAATCAGGTGCTCGCAGTATCGGTTTTGAAATTGATATACCCTTCATTATGTCGATGGATTCCTGGCGTCCGCTGTTCCATACAAACTTTTTCTAGGGGCTAGTCAAATCCGTCAAGGTTGCGACTACAGCCGAATAGTTCAGGCAAAAACATTGGTAGAATCCTGCCCTCCCTATAAAGCGTTGTA
Source organism: Palaemon carinicauda (assembly GCF_036898095.1). NCBI lineage: Eukaryota > Metazoa > Arthropoda > Malacostraca > Decapoda > Palaemonidae > Palaemon > Palaemon carinicauda. The sequence continues at coordinate 67,948,085 of NC_090733.1, forward strand.
ATTGCTTCCTCGTTATGGGGGGTGATGCTTTCCTTATTCTCTTGGGATACCGGGGCACTTGGCCTTCTTCCTACTTCAAATCCCAAGTAGCGAAGTGTTGCCTTTACAAATTCGCTCTTCTTCATGTTAATCATCATGTAAGCTCCTACCAGCTTTTGAAATACCTTCCTAAGGAATTGGAGATGTTCTTCCCAGCTCGATGAATATACCATCACTCGTTGAAAAGTAGCGGGAGCGTTCTTTACACAAAGGGCATGACTGTGTAGTGATATAACCCAAACGGGGTCATAAAAGCTGATAAAAATTTTGCGTTGTCGTCCAAAGGAATTTGATAGTAACCTTTTAACAAGTCGATCTTGGAAACGACCTCATTTTTTCGATATTGTTAAGTAGTTGGTCGATAAGCGGCAATGGATAATTATCGACCACACTGATCGAGTTTAACTTTCGGTAGTCCATACACATCCTAAAAGATCCCCATGAGCAAGCATGGAGAACTGTAACTTTGTTCGGCTAATTCGTTCTCTTACAAATAATCCACATCTTTTCTCATGACTTATCAGTGATACGGCGACAGGTGACAGGCTCCTTGTTTAAATGATCTTTCCGTTGTTTTAAGATGTATCTCATGCTTCGTCAGGTTGGTTCTTTCGGGACGTTCGAGACAATTTCAGGGAAACTTTTAATTAATTGGCTTAATTCCTCTTGTTCCTAATGGTCCAAATGAGTTAATTTCTCTCCCAAATTCCGAGTAATAGCAGAATTATTCACTTTGTCTACTACCGCTACCTCATATCCGTCAACGTCTTTCGTGGGTGGCATGGTTTGCGCCATACATACTTGTGAAGTTTCAGTATCGTTTTCACTAAGTTGTGGAGGATTGATTTTTGTTTTAAGTTTTTTTATGTTATTTTTTTTTTTTTTTTGCCAAATCCTTAGAGAGAGAGAGAGAGAGAGAGAGAGAGAGAGAGAGAGAGAGAGAGAGAGAGAGAGAGAGAGAGAGAGAGAGAAGTTAGTGTATGGGTTGTTTGTTGTGAGAAAGACTGGTGGTATAAATGATATTGTTTGTTTATTTTTAGATAGGTTACGACAGTGGTATATGTTTCGGAGCGAATGCTTTTTTTGATTGACTGCGACTTGAGGCAGTTGTGTGATTTGAGTGCTGGATTTACTATTATTTTTCTTTACTAGCGTGGAAGTATTTGATTTTTTTCTGAGTAAGTAGAGTTTTATTTATCTTTGCTAGGAGTGATTCTGAATAATAGAAAGTTTATTATTTACCTTTGATTATAGTCTGATAGTCTAGTTAGCTAGGAGTATTCGTAAGTGTTTTTATTTTTTATTTTTGCAGACCGTAATTCCTCCTTGGAGAGCCTTACTCCCTTGCAGAGATTTTTTTTGAATGAGAAATTGATTGTTGGTGACCTGACTTGTGATAAGGGACTTGGAACTGACTGCTCTTTTGTATTTGGATATAATCGGTAACGACTTTGGCTGTAAGAAGGAATTTTCGATTGATGATGATGATGATTATGATGATATGACGATGATAACTACGACCCCAATCAGGGAGGCAGCTGTGGCCAATTGCCAAACAGTGTAGTGTTACCCACAGAGCTGTGGTAGTTTGCCGTTAAAGACAGTTGGCAGTGTGTGGACGACTGTATTGGTGTCCATAAAATATATATATAAACATACATATTTTGGTGTTGGTGTACGGTTTACTTTTAAGTTTTATTAGGGTTTTATTTTGGTTTATTTGAATGGTGTTATGGTTATTTGAATTTTTTTTTTTTTTTTTATTAAGTTATTGGTTTCGTTTGTAAGAAATATAGTTTTAAGGTTATGGTTTGTTTATAAGTCCTTCTTTTCTAAAGGTCCCGCTGTTGATAACGTAAGAGGAAAGTTTGTGCAGAGGAGACATTTGTCAGTTAAGGTGATTCAAGGGTGTGGGGGTTGTTGTTGCAACATCCCACCACAAAGTAGGGTTTCAGTAGGTTGACGTGTACTTTCCTTTGACTTTACCTTCGTCCTGGAGTTTCAATAACGTAGATCTTGAATGGTCCTTGAAACTTGTTGGTGAGTGGGAATCTCCGTTTCTGCGGGAAAACTAATACCTGTTGTCCTATCAAAAACTGTCTGTCCCCACCTTTCATATCGAACCTTTTCCTCAAATTTCTTTGAATCGTATTAAGGTTTTCTAGGGAAAATTTCCTTATCTTGCTGATCCTTTTCCTCAAATTCTTGGCATATTCTCCAACCGTTTCCTCTCGGTCCTTCCATTTTTCTGCTAACATTTCAATCGGTCCTCGTAATTCTCGTCCAAATAGCATTTCATTCAGGCTACATCCCACACTTTCTTGATAAGTATTATGTACCTCGAATAACATCAACGGTAGTCCGATGTCCCATTCATTCCCCGTTTCGTTGCAGAACTTTGATAACATACTATTCAACGTTTGATGAAACCTCTCTAATGCACCTTGGGTCTCCAGATGATAAACAGTTGATAGTTGTTGTTTTACATCCAACAGTTTCATAACGTCCCGAAATAATTTTGACAAGGTTAGCATATATTCGTGACCTTTTTTCGTCCTTGGTAAAGGTCCCACAACGTCTATCATTACCTTACTCAAGGGTTCTCCTCGCACTTCTATCGGGTGTAAGGGAGCTTTCTTAATGTACTCATTCGGCTTTCCAGCCATATGACATGTGTGACATGCACGGCAAAAGTAGCTCACGTCCACATGCATGCCAGGCCAGAAAAAGTGTTTCATAATCTTCTTCGTCGTCTTCCTTATCCCAATATGTCCCATCTCGTGCGCTACCGTGATCACTTGTCTTCTCACTGGCATGGGAATTAATATTTGACGATATATTCCCCATTCAGCATTTCCAGGGATATCGGTGGGTCTATGCTTCTTCATAAGCAACCCATCCTTAAGATAATAACAGGTCGGAGACTGCTGTGCCCTCGTCTCGTCCACCAAACGGTACAATAACTCTGTTAACATTGCATCCTTCTGTTGCAATCCTATCAGTATTTTCCTACTCGCATGTCCTACTTCTAACGTTAATTCTTCCAGGTCCATTTCTTGTCTGTCCTCTTGTCCACTCGTTGGTCGTTCCTCTTCGCTCGGGATTATTCGGGAGTCCTTCTGTTACGTGCCATTAAGGGAATCCTCTTCTTCAGAAAACAAATCCTCCAAGTTCATCGTTTCTTCGATTTCTTCTTCTTCTTCCGCAACCACTTTCTTCATCATACTCCTTGTCATCACACAACTAGGAAACAGATATGGGTAATCCATCTCGAGTTCAGTCGTACGACTA
>NC_090733.1:67968914-67971414 GCF_036898095.1 Palaemon carinicauda
GATTGATAACGTTTTTGATACACAAAATAATAAGTCAAAATACACAACAATACATTCTTACTTTTAACAACTACACAGAGAAACTCCAAAAAGTGAATTTAAATAAATCCAAACCCTATGAAAATATTAAAAAAATACTAAATATAGACTCAAAATCAACTCTTAACTTGACAAAACATATCTATTCAACTAGAATAGAATTGTTTATCCATACAAAAAATATAGAATATGAATTAATTAAATCAAATTATACATCAGAAAATAGATTATTATATGTACTGAGTAATATGCAACTCAATTGAATGCCTATAATTTTACAAATTTTATTAGAATATTTGATTAAGATTGCAAAGTTGTGCTTTGTATACATCTAAAATGCATCTCATTTTAAAATGACAGTTATCAGTAGATATGTTTATGTACGATATACTACTCAATTTAACGGACTTTTAATAGCCTTACACTGATGTTCTCAATATATGAACAATAGAGACCTTAGACAAAGACTATGATTATCGCCATCAACATTTTGCAATGCTTTAGTGTTACATGACGAATCGCTTGATAAAAATCGATCATTTTCTTTTTTCTTTAATTTGCATGCATAATTTATATACCGTAGATGCGATCTTACATCAAAATACTTACAGATTTCCCGTTACTGCTCCAACGAAACTTTTACAACAGATTTCACTTGTTTTTTAATATAGGATCTAAACTGGTTGCATTAACAATTTTTTTTATTAGATCTATAGAGTTTTTTAACGAGGCGATAACATAGAAGGATCAGAATATTTTCTAATTCACCCTTTATTTATAGAATTTCCCCGATACTAATAGTTCGTTCTATTACTTTATATATCAAAATTGGAATGTGTTGTGCTTAAAAGGTTTCGGTGTCTTCACCAGGTTATCTTCACTACAAAAAAGAATCCCGTTAGTAATCACTCACATGAAAATGACGAACGTCTTCAAAATTTAATTAACTTCATGATTCTCATCATAGACTAAAAACACTAAAACATATGACACAGATGATAAGAAAACAACTAGATTATTCTATTTCCTTGAATGTTTATAAAACACAGGATTATAGTGTATAGAATTAATGTTAGACTATACACAGAAAGAACAAGCAAAATTTAATTTTACGTATCAAAACGAAAATTTATCTAAAGTTAACTTGGTCTAAAAAGCTACATGAATATATCATACTTCGAAGTTCATCCTCCAGCCCAAAATGCTAACGAGATGTTCTGTATGAAATAGGATATTCGTTTCTTCTTTCCATCCATTATCCCTACATTAAGAGATCAGTTGCTTGATAAACCCTCTCCAATACCTTCTATCAAAGGCATCCTCTTCTCTCCACATCATTTATCTTACCTTGCTATCTCTCTGCTTCCCTCCCGATCTTCTCTGCCCTAAATATATTTCTTACTCCCCCTCCCCATCATACATCCTCACCACGTGCCCACACCATCTCAGCAGTGACACTTTTCAGCTTTGTAATCTTTATTATTTCATCATTTTACACTCATTTAGGCAGTGATGACCATAATCCACCTCAGCATTCTCATCTCTGTTCTGTCAAGATTTGCTTCCCCTTTTCATCTTAGAGCCCACGTTTCTGGTCCATACATTATTACTGGTGCTATAGTTCTTCACTTTTAGCTTGATTCTCATTTTCGTATCACATACCACCTCCGCTGCCTCCTTCCACTTCTCCTAGCCTGCTTTTATACTATTCTAAATTTCAGCCTCACATCCTTCCTCCATACTTACAATAGTTCTCAAGTATCTAAATTGGTCCACTTGTTTTATAACCAAGCCTCTACTTACATGTATTGCTATCGTGTCCTTACCTTTCTTTCTGCCCACCATGACTTCAACCTTATCCACATTTACCCTCGACCCACCCCACTCCAAAGACTTCTATAAGTTATCTGCTTATAGCACCTCCCACAACTCTTCTTTATTTCTGATCTCTTCGCTCAACATATTCATGACCAGCACAAATAAAAACGGTATAAATGCTGATCCCTGGGGTAATCTAACACTAACTTCAAAGGTTTCTGTTTCTCCAACAGCTGTTATTACTTTTGTCCTTGTCCCTTTGTACATCATCCTAACCATTCTGACCATCCTCTCAGGGATTTTCCTCTTGCTCAAGCACCAAAACATAATTTCTCTTGGGATTCTATCATAAGCCTTCTCTAGATCTACAAAAGCACATAAATTCCTCTTCCTTTCATGAATCAATAATGCTGTATCTCAATCTTTACAATCTCTCTCAATCTCAATCAAGCTAAAAGAGCCAAGCTCTTTTAGTTTAATTCCCATTCGGTTACCACATTCAATGTTGTCACCTTTTGTTGAGGTAATTAATATTTGTTTCCAGTATATTTCAGTATTTGAATAGGATAAGACTATGGATGGCTAGATCATTATTGTGTAACTTTCTAAGACTCTTTATGCCCTTGGATATTTGGTGCAAATA
>NC_090733.1:67976414-67978914 GCF_036898095.1 Palaemon carinicauda
TCAAAGCCGAGAGGTCAAACAAATTTTGTGAACGAAATTTCTCTTAAGCAACATACTGGAATAGCTTTGTCATTTATCCTACTAAATCTATTTTTCATAATTGATTTATCTGTTTTTAGAGAGCTGTTGCCTTCATTTCATCAAAATTGAAGGATAATAAAGTGAATTTCCATGACCCAGTTCCTAAGCAGAAACAATCTCCATTCATAAATGCTGTCCATAAATCATTTACAAACAAAAAGAAAATACAGAAAATCAAAGCATAGCAGAGTATTTTTAGCTAGTTAGTACAATTAGCAGGGAACTATAACTTGATCTTCGAGGCAATACCTTCTTATGAGCGTAGTATCATACCATAGACATGTTCAACAACAGACGGCTTTCTTCTCGAAACAGACGAATCATCAATGCTCCGTGCAATCGAAAAGGATTGACAGTGTCGATTTTTTAAGTGATGATTACCCAGCAAACTCAATTAAATCTATTGAGAAGAGATGTAGTGGAATGGGAGTTGAGATAATAGGTAAAGGCTCACTCCATAACACACCAAAGTACCTCAAAGAATTCCTGTCTAATGACAAAAACAAAACTGCCAAAGAATGAAGAGGGATAAATATACAACCAAGATATGTGTGAATGAAGTCATTATTCCTCAGCAAGATAAGTATTGAAAGGTAGTCAGTGATGGGATAAATGTGTACATAACAGAGTTGGAGAACCTATGCAGTCATCAGGTAGGACCTGTGATACAATGTTTTTACATGAAATTCAGTGATAAATCATAATATGAATATCATTTCTTCTACTTCTGATTGGAATCAGCACATCCCTTTGGATTAATGGGGAGGTAATAAGTCACAAAGATGGATGGTACGAACACAGTCTCTGATTGTTCTTATTTATAGTCATGCTTTGTACCTGTTTGTATTAATTGGGAGACATCATCCATTCAGGAGGAGGCTAGAATGGTGTTGCATGTCAAGGATGTGGCCAAACAGAACACTTCATTTATCATTATGCCCCTAGACACAGTTGTGTTCCTCCACCTGCTTGTCTTTGTTAACAGCTTCATTGGACCAGTATATATGGACACAGGATCAGGAGATTGTCGAAGGATCATTGATAATGACAAGATTTGAGCAAATATCAGGGATGATTTAGCAAAGCCCTGCTTGAATTACGCGCATTCACTGGAAGCGATGCTACCGGTGCCTTTATGAGAAAAAGGAAGAGGTGTTTGAAGTCCTAGAGGAATTTACATGCTCTATGTGTGGGTTTAAACCAAGAAAAATTTACAAGCCAATAATCAACAACTGCCAATATCAAGAATTTATTGAGAGGTTCACGGGAAAAGAAAGGGTGTTCCACAAACTAATGTAGGTGTAGATATCAGTCGAATACTTCCACTTTACTCCTAGTCTTTTGTTACATATCAAGCGATCAAATTACCAATCTGCAATATTGAAAAAGTCATTAGAGCCACAGCATCATCTGTCAGAAGCAAGTGTGCATGGCGGGGTTCAGGGAGTTGACGGACTGGAATTCCAGTGGACACATCAAGAAATGACACCCCAGGACTTGGTGTCCATCCTAGTTAATGACCACAAACTTAGAGAATGGAATTGAATTGGATGAGTTTTCTCTATTTCTTAGTCGTGAAGATGGAAACTTTTATGTCACTGAATAACGATGAACTTTAATTTCTGTGGTTTTTCTAACTTTATAGCTATCAATCAACGCAATATAACAGAAAATTTGCCTCTAAGTTACAATATATTAACTCAAGTTATATTCCTATATTAATCAACTAATAGAGTCATGGTTTCAGGAATTTTCACTATAGAGAGCAAGGTACCTGCTTACTTCAACATCCTATAAAAAAAAAAAGAAATATTCAAGCTAGGATACTGATTCTGGTGTCAAAAGAAAGCTCATGAAATTCAAATTATATATTCATGATATTATTAAGTATATCAAACTTTTTATGAAAAAGAAATTTTCGTACAAATATTTTTTCTTTTTTTTATGTTCATATGTAGGATACATGTAAGATATTCAAACATACTACACCATGGTGAAACGTAATATTCATTAGCTTCATTTTGGTATACAATAAGGTTTACTAAGGGTAAAATATTCTACTTGGCCATCTAACTCTACAGTATTTATTTGATTACTTGCAGCGCAGTGAGGGTGTTACATAATTTATTTCCTCAGAGGGAGGTGTGACAGGAGTTCCTGTGTCCAACTGTACTTATTTCAAGTTATCAGTAGACTTCCTGAATATGGAAACTTTGGATTTAGTGTCTTGTCTAATAATTTAAACGTTCTACGAAGGATTACTGCTATTTTCTTCTGATTCAACGGTATATTTCTGTCTGCTAGTAAAATTGGATAGATTTTCTGATGTAAAAATTTATACCAGCGCATTAGCCGTTTACGGATTGCAAAGGCACGTACAATTATGTTTATGTAGCAAAAAATATAGATCAAATTCTAT
>NC_090733.1:67981414-67983914 GCF_036898095.1 Palaemon carinicauda
GCCGAGTAAAGATACGCAAATTTTAGTTCGAATGTTTCCAGAACTTCAGGTAAATGTTAGGCCTTTAGATGATCAAAGGCCTAAAGAAGGTTTTCAATCAATTAAAGTGTTTTTAGAGATTTTGAAGTAGCCACATGTGGGTGGTTGGAAAAATAAAGTTATTCAAATAATTAGATTGCTAAAATGGAAGTAATGTGTTGGCCACAAGAAAGTTTACGAAGTTATACTGAAATAAAACGACGTTTAATTGAGAAGTATGCCTTGCCTGATGCGAGAAAGGGACACCTAAAAGAAAATTACCAACCCAAAATACGGGAAGGGGAATCCGTTCTTAGTTTTGCAACTCGCATTTTTCAGGATTGCGATTCGTTTGCTACCCGGAGGGCCAATCTCCCAGGAGGTGATAAAAAGGCAATTGCCTGTAAACATATTCGCAGATTAGTAAACTCAAGAGTGCGATACAAAAAACTTTTTAGACCGTTTGCCAGAAGAAAAAAGGACTTGGAATAAGGGGGCCGATTCCGAGAAGTTGGCAGCCATGAGAGGAAGTCTTCAGATGTTGGCGCTGTGGGGGAGAGGGGCACTGTCGAGTGGAATACCCCATCCTAGGATCATCCCGCTCTTACACTTGTCAGGCCTATGTTCATTTATCTCAAGAGTGCCCAGCAAAAAACGCCCAGGGCAGGTGGGCTGGGGTGCACGCACACCTCCCCCCGTCCAACACCCAAGGAAAAGGGAACACAGGAAGGGGGAGGCGAGGGAGTTCAATTCCCCCCCCCCCCCCCCCCCGCATGACATCACAAGCAGTATCCAAGGAAGCAGTGACGACAGACGTGACAGAGCAAGCACTGGGACCTCCATCGGTACCCCTGACCTCACCCCCGCAGCAATAGGGAGAGGACCAAGGGGCAGCGGTATGGCGGACGAGGTTATTAGCCCGTGCTCCATATCTCGTAATGGCCATCTAGGAATGTTAGCAGTTAGGATCGACCGGCAAGATAAATCCATCCGAGCGCTGATTGACACGGGAGCCAGTGTTTCATTGATTGAAAAAAAATTCTCCTCAATTCCACTACAGCCAGCGGCATATATTGTTCTTGACACGCCAAGGGAAATAAACTACATATAAACCATACATCAGTCGTCCAGTTTAAGGTGGGGTCTGTGAAGCTCACACATGATTTTTTTGTCTTGCCAACATTGTGAATTCCAGGAATCGAGGCTATACTTGGAATAGACTCTATATCTAATAATCAAATTTGCATTTTTAGGGGAAAAGATACAATAACAGTAAAAGCAGGAGGGTACATTTTTCCGATAGAAAGTCATGAGACAGTAAATGCATATGTTAGCTCGGAGAGACATTTAAGTAGGCTTGCAGCTGTACCTGATAGTGGAGAAGTGTTGTCCCCCCAGATCCTTACGAGTATATCTGTGACCCCGTGTCGCCCTCTTGCGGAAAGAACCAAGGTAGTTGTTAAACCCCATGACAATTGGGCCCATATGATATTAGAGGGCTTGACAGAAATTAAAGAGAACAAAGCTGATATAACGATAGTTTATTTGTCAAATAAAAGAATTGTTTTAGGAAGTGATTTTTTGTGTGAATTAGAGTTATGTGAAATTGATTATAATGGGATGTTGGGAGCCACAACTCCAGTCCTCACAGATGAACGCACTCAGAATTTGATTGTGCAAGTGCGAAAATTATGTCCCTCAAAATATCAGCCTGTAGTTAGTGATATTGTCAATAATTATTCCGATGTAATTGCAATTGGAGATGAGCCACCCGGGAGGATTGATTGATTTCCCTTTAGCATTGAAACTGGGCAGGCGTAGCCGATCAGGTCAAGGCATTATAAGATACCCATTCATTTCCAGGGAGAGGTAGAAAGGGAAATTAATAAATTAAGGGAACAATGGATAATCGAGGAGAGCGAATCCCCCTAGGCTTCTCCAATTGTAGCTGTTGGGAAAAAGGATAGCTTGGTAAGATTGTGTGTTGATTATAGGAAATTGAATGCAATCACTAAGGATAATGCATTCCCATTGCCCTCAATCGAAGAATTAATTGTGAAAGTACGGGATAGCAAATATTTTACAACTGTTGATTTAAAATCTGGATACTATCAAATACCCATTCAGGAAGACAGTAAATGTAAAACGGCATTTATAGCTAACGATCAATTATTTCAGTTTGAGTTTTTCCTTTCGGTGTTAAAAATGCTCCAAGTCATTTCTCTAGAGTAATGATAGCGGTTTTGTCGCCCTTAATTGGCCATAATGCTCTTGTTTATTTAGACGATATCATAATTACAGAGAAAACGGCTGAAGAACATAATGATAATATTCATAAAGTTTTAGAAGCATTGCAACGTATTGGTATGAAAATAAATTTCTCAAAGTGCAAATTTTTCTGTAAGCAGGTCAAATTTTTAGGTCACATAATAACCCCAGAAGGTATCCAACCCTTCCCCAGTAAAGTAGAATCTATTAGAGA
>NC_090733.1:67988914-67997313 GCF_036898095.1 Palaemon carinicauda
TGCCTTTTTTTCCTCCATCTAAACTTCCGGACTCTCTCTCTCTCTCTCTCTCTCTCTCTCTCTCTCTCTCTCTCTCTCTCTCTCTCTCTCTCTCTCTCTCTCTCTCTGTCATATATATATATATATATATATATATATATATATATATATATATATATATATATATATATATATATATATATATACAATGATTGCATATTAGTGCAGCAGATCTGTGAAATATTCTGGTAGTTTTGGGCCTTTGATGATACAAGCATGAGCATGAAATTTGGTACACAGTTATAGCATACCCCTAGGAAACATTTTGGATGTAGGGACATTCCAGATCATCCCTAGGGTCAAAATGGTGGCCATTTTACAAAATAGCTGCCACGAATAACTAAACTCGGCCTACTAGGTCAGTAAAATCATGTGCTTGTTGCAAAAGACAATGTATTGAGTATGATATGATTATTATCAGCTAGTATGCACATGCTTTATTATCTTTTTCATACTTGACTAAAAATATGCATCTACGGTGGCCTATGAGGTTCATAGATAACAGTTTACCATCGCAATAATGCATGGCTGGAATAAGAGCTTTGAAACATAATCATGCATCTGAAATTCTTAACGACACCTGAATATTTTTCCTTGAAATATAAATGCCTAAAAATAACTTGGTGAAAGGAAATTAGACCCCATGAATATCTCTATTGATAATTACATACCGGTAGCTAGGAATGTCATGACTAAATGCACAAATTTGCATAATCGATATTAATGTACTCACTGTATTATTTTTCATAATTGCATAATAGAAATGTTGAAACTACAATGGTGTGTTCCTATTGATTAGGGTTTAATATGGTCCTGAACAGCGCAAAGAAATAATGTATTTTGGCCTATTGGGGACATCGAGTGCCAGTCCACCTTACAGCACCACAGGGCTAAGTGGCCTGATTCATGCAGATTACAATACAACAAAACTCAATTGACTCGGGCAGAGAAGAGGAAAACAACCAGTTACGATACCGAAGGTGTGACACCAAAGTTTACCTGTCAGAAATTGGACCGCTCAGAGACACTGCTCCAAACGTGTTTTTTTGTGACAAGCCAGCTGGTAACGAGTGTCTGCGCAAAGCTTCTACCTTCGACTTGGACAGACGGGTCAGGAAATGTGCTTGTGGACTAGAAGACAAGTCATGTATTGCTAAACTGAGTGCTGGCGATATGATGGCGTAAGATACGCTGAACCATGTAAAGTGTCTGGTGTCCCTCTATAACAAAGCAAGGGACACAAAGAAAACTTTGGATGACCAGGATGATATCAATCATGCTATAGCTCTCAGGGAACTGGTGCCCTACATCGATGATGCCCTCATAGACTCTCATTTGGCACCAGTACTCAAGCTGACAGATCTAACAAGTATGTACAGCAACTGGCTGAAACAGCTTGGAACAGTCTTTCTTGGACGTGTTCACTCGACCAAACTCAAGTACCGGATCATGGCATATTTTCCGGACATGGAGGAACACAAATCTGGGCGAGATATTCTGCTTGCTTTCAACGAGGACATCGGGTCAGCCCTTCACAAGGCCTGTGAACATGATGCTGATGGTGATGGTGTTTATTTTGCTGGAGCCGCGAACATAGTCCGACGAGATATGTTGAAGATGAAACAGCTTTCAGTGGATCATTTGACGTCCTCTGCCAAGAACAATCAGTGCCAAACTCTCTCCTGGCACTAGTTGCTATGATCCTGAATGGTCCCACGATCCAAGAGCAGTCAGGCCACTCATCTGCATCAACACCGACTCTTACAATCTCACAGCTCCTCGTGTTCAACAGCTACGTACGCCGCAGACAGAGTACGAGTATTGAGTCTATCACATACGGCCACAATCGAGAGACCCCCTTGCCTGTGTACCTGGGAATGCTGATGCACACAAAGACTCGCAAACGAGACCTGGTTTTCACTGTTCCACTTGGGTCTCTCCGTCTCCTATGATAGGGTGCTAAGCATCTCCACGGACTTGGGGAACAATATCTGCTGTTTCTTCCAGCATGAGGGTGCAGTTTGCCCACCTGAACTTAAGAGTGGTCTATTCACTACTGCCGCAGTGGATGACATTGACCATAATCCCAGCTCGACTAGTGCTCAAGACTCGTTCCACGGCACTGGCATCTCGCTCTTCCAGCACCCGAGTAGTGAAGTGCGTGGGGTTCAACGGTCACGAGTAACCGTCCCAGATGATGTTACTACAACAACAACCACTGCACACCTGCCAGAGCTATACACCACTGTACCTCCAGTATTTCTTGGCAAACGTGAACCACCAATGCCCAAGCTAGCTACTCCCAACAGAAGTGACTGCCAGCTGATCGCCCAAGCAATTCAGTTGGAATACAGGTACGCCACAGAAAATATTTTATCTGAATGTTGTACATAATCCGTATTCCTATATGTGCCCCAATCTGTTGTTAAGTCTGTATAGTGCTCAGTTCCTGTCTCTTGTTAGTTGTGTTGATGATTTCTTGTCCTTTTGACAGGCAGCTACAGCAGATGGCTGTTACTGTAGCATCAGACACAACACTACAGGGAGATGAGACTGTGTTATGGGCTGCATATCATGCCAGCAAGCTGTCCATTCCATAGGAATCAAAGTGTAGCATGACCCTCACTTCACTGCTGCCTCTCTTCTATAACCAGGCCAAGTCTGTGGCTATGATTCGTCACTCCATGGACTTCATCAAGACAGCAGTGAAGAATCTGATCCCTGGTCAGATCCCCGTCCTCACTGTTGATCAGCCACTGTAAGCACTCGCCAAACAGATCCAGTGGAGATGGCCAGAAACACATGAAGAAGATCACTTTGTCATCCTATTTGGTGGACTCTACATTGAGATCACTACACTGAAAAATCTGGAGGATCTTCTGGATAGCAGTGGGTGGACTGGAGCTCTGGTGCAAGCAGGAGTTACTACAGCTGGTACTGCTGATTCCTTCCTGAAGGCTGCCCATATTACATGCACTCGGCAAGCTCACCAGGTCACAGCCAGTACCCTCTATCTTCTGCTACAGGAAGCATTTAGCCAAGGAGCAAATGAGGGACAGGATCTGAAGACTGGTGTACTGAACGTGTACAGGCTAGTCCACAGTTCCACTTCTGGTGGATCATTCTACGGCTGGAACTGACTGTCCTAATCTACGTCAGATCGGTCCGTTAAGGGAACTTCCTGCTATTCATTGATGCCCTGAGCAAGATTGTCCCCTGGTTCTTTGCATTGGGTCATACCAACTACGCTAGGTGGCTGCCAGTTCACCTGTGCAACATGGTGACACTGGAGATCAAACATCCAAGTGTATACACGAAGTTTCTTGCTGGCAACTTCACAGAAAAGAAGACCACTCATGCGTTTTCTGCAATGGCCATCGACTAAGCCCACGAGCAGAATAACGCATTAGTTAAGGGTGATGGAGTAGCTGTAGGCCTGACAGAGAATCCCACTGCATTAAATTGCCGGATTGTGTCTGGTCCAGAGATGGTTAGAGTGATCGCTGAGTTCCAGGCCACATCAGAGACCAAGAGGGCTGATCACAAACACCACGAGCAGACCAAGCACACACAGGTAGCCTTTGCTAGAGATGTGCATTCACTCACTCAAGTCATAGGGGAGATGAGCAACCAGTTTTGTGATGACAGCAAGGTGCTAGATAGCAGAGACCTGGCAGACCCAGCAGTTATCGACACTGTACGTGAGATCAAGAAGCTGGGACAAGAACAGCATGACTCCTATGTCCATGAGAGACTTGTCAACCAGACAAAGCCAATCACTGACCCAATCAAGAGAAACAACCTCCATCTTTTCAGCTGACCTCTAATCAGAGATAAGTCAAGAACACAGCTGCAGGTGTCATCTCTGAAGAAAGACTGCTCCCTGTTCTCTTGGTTGTTTATTGCGTCCCAAATATGTGATGGAGATCTCGATGAGTTCTTCACACGCGAGAGCCAAGCATGTCCCCTGCACTGTCACACATGGGCAAGATGAGACTTGGGACAAAATCTGATCTGGTTGGCTGCTTAGAAGATCTGGTCCATCCACAGGAGAATATTGCTACCGCTGCTACTGCTGCTAGTCCAGCAGTTGAAGTCATCATACTTGATAGTGCAGCTATCATCAATATGATGCCACTGGGTCCAGCAAAGACCTTCAACGGCTATGCATCACAAGTATTCTTGCCATACATCACATTTCATCTACAGCATACCAGCAGTGTGGATATTGTTTAAGATGAATACCTCACAGAAAGAAGCGAGGCCAAGGCATCAGAAGATGAGTCGAGCAATCTAGTTCCATTCCTGGAAACTGGCAGACCTTTCTCTGCACAGATGAAAACAAGATCGAGCTGTTTGACTTCCTAGCCACCAGGATAGCAACCACGGACACTGACAAACAAGTCATCAGCACCCACCACAAAGATGTGGTTTGTACACAGGCCAGAGATGTTGCTGGCCTTGCCCATTGTAGCCACAAGGAGCCTGATACAAGAATGCTACTTCATGTTGAAGATGTTGTGAGACAGGGATACAGCAGAGTGTCGATCCGCACAGTAGACACTGATGTCGTAGTTCTTGCAGTGACAGCAGCTGGGCGTCTGGACATTGATGAGCTCTGGGTTGCCTTTGGCACAGAAAAGTACTTCAGGTTCTTGGCCGCTCACGAGATGGCTGTAGCACTGGGACCTAACAAGTATCGAGGGTTGCCCTTCTTCCATGCCCTCACTGGATGTGACACCGTTTCAACTTCGGAGGCAGGGGGAAGAAAAAAGCATGGGAAACTTGGGAAGCCTGTGATGAGGTCACTGATATCACTGCAGCATTCTGTGCCTTGGCTGCCTTTCTGTATATTTGTATATTTCTATGATTTTTTTTATAATATAAGTTGATGTTAGGTTCAAACGGAAGCACTTCCTCTGAGTTCAAGAGTGTTAAATAGTAACAGTCATTCATGGTACTTGATAACAGTTTTTTGAAAAGTTTGTTGAAGAAAACAATTCAAAAATACAAAAATGCACCAAAAAATATCCAAATAAATAGTTTCTTTACATTTTGTCACCTTTATTTGCTGTCTCTTATTTGCTATAATAAATATTTAGTTGAATAAAACCACTAGTATGCTTCTTCAATAAGTAAATATGGTTGTATTCATACGTATCCCAAGTCGCGTACAACACAAAATTTACCATTTTATAAAATGGCTGCCATTTTGGACCTGGAAAGTACCTGGAATGTCCCTATATCCAAAAATCTTTGTAAGATACTGCCCTAGCAGTGTGCAAAATTTCATGCTTGTATCACCAAAGGCACTTTTTTTCCACAAATCTGCCCGGCTATATCTATTACTAGAGAAAGGGTTAAGATCGATACGGGAATAAGTAAAATATATTTGGAAATCTTATTATTATTATTTTTATTACTACTACTATTATTATTATTATTATTATTATTATTATTATTATTATTATTATTATCACTTGCTAAGCTACAACCTTAGTTGGAAAAGCAGGATGCTATAAGCCTGGGTGCTCCAACAAGGAAAATAGCCTAGTGAGGAAAGGAAACCAGGAAAAATAAAATATTTCAAGAACAGTAATAACATGAAAATGTAAATATAAACTATGAAAATTTACAAAAAAGAATATTAATGTATCTGTAATAGTTATTATCATAAATGATTTTTACCCAGTACAGAATTAAAATTTTCAGGAACATCAAAGTGCTCTACAACAAGAAAATCAGTTATAACAAAGAAAGAAAACTTAGCTGTTAGCATCCGAGAAGTTAATAATTTTCTGTTATATTTATTTATAAGGTTCTCTCATAAAGCGAAATATATAAATTTAATGCTGTTTTTACGTATTTCCTACAAACGGCGGCTCCAGGAATGTAATATAAATAAAAGTTCCTTTACTGATTCTGTCATTTTGTAATAATGATGATTAAATGTATCAAGGAACTTCCTGCTATCATGTGATATTTGGCTTCGAATAAAACTTTCACATTATCAGATTTCTACTTATACCATTGCAAAGGAAGAAACATTGATAATTCTAAAGTTCTAATATGAATCAATGTCTCAATTATTACACTAAGGTAATTTTGATAGAACACTTAAACAAAATCATACGGTAAACAAATGTCTGTACACGACTGTCCAAATAGAGCAGGTTCATGCTCCTGTAACAATGATGTGTTTCATAAACAGAAATATTTCATTCATTGTTATTCTATGACAACTACCGGCGAAAACCTATCATATGGTAAATTTCAATGAAAAGAGATTCGTCACTAACTATTTTGAGTTCGTCCACATTCAACTTTTTTATTGAATACCTTCATTAACAAAAGAAAATGTGAATGTTTGATATTATATGAATTCATGTTGCCTCAAAATACAGATTAATAACAGTCAATATCAAATGATGCAGAACAGCACCAAAATGTTCATATTTATGAAACGCCAGAACTTCATGATTATGTAACAAAATAGTGTCATCATCATATTCCTAATAAAATTCTATTACCGTCAGGAGCCATACAACTGGTATTAGTGTAATGAAATTCAAAGCAAATGGTTTCTAAATGTTCGTTTATCTTCAAAATAATATTGCAATCATAAAATTACGCCAAACAATATGTATATTACTTCCATTTTATCCATCATATCATCACATAAGTAACCTGTTAGCTCAATCATAAGCAAATCATCCTAATATCCATCAGTCTTGGCACCATCTGAGCCAACAACAATCAGTTCCTGAGGCAGTATTTAGCAATCATAGTATCTTCCTATGTTTCATCATTCATTCGTAATCATCATCATCAGGAATTCATTGGCCTTCTATTAAAGTCTTTTCCACTGTTGCAATGATCGTGATTTCACAGCTGCACAGAAATTAGATCTACAGGTGAAGACCTGAATTCAGCCGATTCATTTTATCTTCTCAAAAAGTAGAGGCAAATGATTTCAGGTCAACGATAACTCTTCTGGACATTTTCCACTTATCTTTCAGCTTTAAGGATGTAGGCTTTACCAGATATAACTTTATTGGTTTTATGCTCCAAATATATTTAATTGCTATTTTCTTCCCAGGAAATATAAATAAAATGGTCAAGATCTCTGTTGATTGCAAATCCTGGGCTGAAAGTTACTGATATTTAAGTAAAATATATCAGAGAATATCAATGATTGAACTTTTCGCACTGTAGCATTAGGGCATTGGCCTTCTATACGTAATAACAAAGCATATTATTGGATTAACACTTTCTTCTCGGCACCTCACCTCGTAAAAAATAAAATGCCTTTTGTTCGTCTTCTATCTTTTAATATCAACAAATGAGATAATCTACTTGCAAATATGCGTGCACCGTCCATGCTGTAGCTATTTATAAAAGATTTCTAAAGACCACCTTTTAGG
Organism: Palaemon carinicauda; assembly: GCF_036898095.1. NCBI lineage: Eukaryota > Metazoa > Arthropoda > Malacostraca > Decapoda > Palaemonidae > Palaemon > Palaemon carinicauda. The sequence goes on from NC_090733.1 coordinate 67,996,378, forward strand.
TACAGCTTTTTTTTTCTTTCTTTCTTTTTGCCGTTGTACAGGAAATCTTTCTAATTCCTTGGCGTTTGCCCGTTGCCAGTGGACTTTTTTCTTTCAGTAATGTCTTTCTATGATGGAAAGATTAATGGCGATAAGTATCCTTTCTGAAAAATCAACCATTCTTATATTTTTGGCCAAATATCTCTTCAATTCCTCTAGATATATCCATAAACGTCTTTAAAAGAAAAATAACCGACTAAAGCGGCTACCCAGGTGTTAACTAGAATACAGGAGTCCAAGTGATGATAATTAACAAAACTTTCAAATATGTTTATATTTGCCGAATGTAATTCTTTATTGGTAATACAAGGCTGAGGTTGGCTAATTTTTATTCCAGTACATTGTAAACTTATAAAAAGTATGTCAATGCATTAACCGAATTAGAGACTTATTGTGGGGGCTCTTAGATAACAATCTGATCCAAAAATATTCTTCCTCCGGATGGAATGATGTGATAAGTGGGAGAAAATAAATGACGTTTTGTTATATTCTCGAATCGGTATTCATCTGAGCTCGTCAGTCAAGGTTTTGAACAATCAATAGTTTTGAAAAGTTTCCAGGGCAAGGGTAATTGTAGTGTATATTAGGAGGTGTACCATGCTTCTCAAAATTTCTGTTTTGAATGTGGGTACATTAAAATTCATCGTCTAAAGGTTTGTTGGAGCCATGATAGCTTTTATTTGCGTTCCTCTATTGTTCTTCAGATTTAGATGATGCTATTTCTCATTGCCTTCTTACCACCATGGCTAAGATAAAAAAAAAAATTATAGTAAAGCCTTTTCTGTATTAGTTTGTGATTTGAATACTGTTTTCCTACAAAATGCCATACTTTAAGAACTTTTGATTTTGCTCCTAGATCAGCTTGTGAAGAAATCCTAAATGAGGATACACGTGAGT
>NC_090733.1:67997813-68000313 GCF_036898095.1 Palaemon carinicauda
ACACGTGAGTCTGGACCTATCGTTCACTGATTGCCCCTTTGTTATAACAAGCAAGGTAGGTCATTCAATTGGGACAGATGATCATGCTTAGTTTTTTAGACATTAAGACTGAGCAGGCTATCCCTAATATGTCATACTCTTATAAGATATATGTAAACCGTCAAGAAGGTTAGAATTCCATTTTAAGTGATTTTTACATTAAAAATGGTCACAATTGTATAAAGAGGATGAACCTATTGTTATTTTAGATATTAATTTAGTCAACATAAACGATCAATAATAACTATACCATAAGAATTTGGAGAAACAGGAGACTTATCATCTTTGTAAAAGAAATAGATGAAAATTCACTTCCAATAACTATACTGACCTAAGAGCTGCCCATCAGGTAGAATATACTTCACCTAAAATGAATACAACTTGATCATAAAAGAAACCCTCCCTGGTAGATCTCAGGAAAATGACCGGTGGTCGACACTTACGTCTGTACTTTTAAGGGTAGGCTCTTTATAGGTCTTCCCTTTCTTTAAAACAGATGGTTCTGTCACTCACTGCCCAAAGACGGCTGCACACTGAAAAGATCGATCTGCTCCATACTATTTTTACTGAAGACAAACTTACAAGTTTAGCATTTTGGTCACATTTGATAAAGAATCCCTTACTTGACCTTAATGCTTATAGAGGTGGACACCCAAATTGGGTATCTATTTTATTTCATTATAAATACTGCTGATTTCTTAGCATCTAAATTGTCTGTTACTGTTCCTTAGTTAGCAAGAAGAGGTTATTCTTGCACTTGAGAATTGGCATCAATCCTCTGTTAGATAAATGAGATGCCAGCTGTAGCCCTGTCCTTTACCGCTAAAATCCCATGACTCCCTTATAAACATAAGTTTTTGAATGACTATTGGTAAAACATCTGAATTAATATTCTGAAAGTAAATATCTGTTTTTAATAAGTAGTTTGGTTTTCTCAAGAGCCTAGCAGTGCTTTTCTTATGATCTCCAGCTTTGTAAATATAGCCCTTGATTATGATCATGAAATTCATATGATTTGTCTTGACTTTAGAGTTGCTTTGGACTGTGTTAATATTGAGGGTGGTGTTTTCTTATTCAAACAATTGGGATTTGGTGTCAATTTCTAAGAAATGATGCTGATTTTTTTTACCAATAGATGGCAAGGAATAGTTGTCGACTGGCGTCGTTGATACTCCATGAACGTAATATATGGTATTACACCAAGTAATGTTCACGGCCCTTTACTTTACATATTAGATATACATTGTATGTGGTTTGGGCTTGAAAACAAGCTTGTTGCTATTACAGATAAGGCTACAGTATTTTCTTCATATCAACCCTATATCCTTAACGTGGACCTATGGTTACTAAGCTCCTTAGCAAGGATCTAGCTAAAATTTGTGCATGGTGCATATTATAAGAGAAGAAGTTAAACCCTGTCAAAACTCAAACGTTGACAATAGTAGGTCTAGGACATCGGGTCCTCCTCACTTGGACTTTTTATTGACAAAATGTCTTTAACTTGCAGCTCTTTTGAGATTCTAGTTGTTTTTTTATTGAAATTTACTTTTGAGATACTTATCAAGTTGTGTTTTCCTCCACTGCATAAACAATATGTGTAATGAAATAGTTGAATCAGTTTAGCATCAAAATTTTAAACGTTGTGCAAATCTATTTTATTGAGGAGTTTTACATTTGTTTTGTTTCATGATTTACATATTAATTATCTGTTTAACATAATTATTTATCTTCATATACTTTTTTTTTAATTCCTCCTCTAGGGTTTGTTCTTTGTTTCTCTATTTATTTTCCACACTGGGCTGCTTTTCCTTTTTCTTTAGCAACCAGGATTACTGTGATAATAATAATAATAATAATAATAATAATAATAATAATAATAATAATAATAATAATAATAATAATAATAATAATAATAATAAAGTCTGATGCAAACAAAAAGAATATATACAGTAAACGTACAGTATGTGCTCGCATATGTTAGAGGTGGTAACAAGACAACCGAAGATTTAAGGATAGATTTGAGTATTTTGACTTTGTCTGGTCGTGAGGAAAGTAACAAGATCAAGTTGAGAAGAGAAAGTGTCAATAATGTGAAAAAAAAAAAAAAATTTAAAACCTAAAAAAAAGTCTAGATATGGTAGATAGAAAAACAGGGTATTTTAAACATGGAGAAGCTTTTGCGTTCGGAAAGAGAGAGGACTGGGAGTGAACAATGTAGTGCATAGAGGAATTCGATGCCTAGTTAAAGAGCTTTCTATGTAGGGAAAAGATGCGGCAACTGCTTTGGGGTTTTTTTGCGCAGGGGGTTTGGCAGTAACTATTGTGCTTTACCAATTCCCCCCCCCCCTCAACTCACCTTAACGAAGAAATGGCTTCATGTGGAATTTGTAATGTATATGCGTGTATTTCTTACCATCCATCATTTTCCGCCAGTAAGTGGTCACGCCAGAAAAATTATGCT
>NC_090733.1:68010313-68020313 GCF_036898095.1 Palaemon carinicauda
AGTTCTCTATAGATTTTTTCATTCCTAACCAAAAGCACGATTTACGCATCTCTCCTTAATGTTCTGTCAATCCCTAAATTCCCTGCATACGGATTTGCATGTACAATGTGGATGGCTCAATTAATTAAAGAGGGAGGAAGAACTACCCGTGCACAAACTTCCCCTCCCATCATCTCGTAAGCACAATATAAGATATCATATTCTATAAAAAAAACTCTCATGAGGCATTTTCAGAAACGATGGATAACTCTCCGATTCCCCTTTAATCACTGCTCACACTCTTTCCATCCATTCCTCTTTTTTCTGTCCATCTCGGACTTCTTTTATGTCCCAACCTCCCAAGTCAATCAAACCTGCATCATCAGGGCATTCATTCTGGACACCCCTGTTCATGTCCTCGGCCACCCACATATATTCACCTCCACCGCTCATATCTTTCTCTCTCTTTCTCTCTCTCTCTCCCTCTCTCTATCTCTCTCCTCTCTCTCCACTCCCATATCCTGAATGCTCAACGGGAGAATTCTCATCCCGTTCTCTATTTTCTATATTTTGATGGGGTTCTTCAATGTTTTGGTTAAGTTCTTCGGTCCTCTTTTGTGCCCTAGTTGTTACTCCTATTACTGCGCCTCTAGAGAGAGCATCAGCTACCTTGTTAGCTTTACCTTCTACGTGGTGAAAACCCTTTATATTAAATTCTAACAATCTCTCAATCCATCTTGCTTGTCGAGAGGTCAAATCATTTTTAAAATACAAATCATGTAAGGGGCGATGATCACTTTGCAACTCAATTGACTGAACTAATAAAAAGAACCGATGCCTCTCTAGAATCCAAAAAATAGCCAAAGTCTCTCGATCGAATGTACTATAATTCTTTTTTGCCCCTTTTAATGCCCAGGAAGCAAAACAAATGGGTTTCTCTCTACCTTTATCATCTCGTTGAGAAACTACGCCACCAATAGCTATGCTACTCGCATCTGTTGTCACTAAAAACGGGCGATCAAATCTAGGATATACGAGTAATTCATTGCTAATTAAGGCAGCTTTCAAATGGTTAAAGGCCCTTTCTTCTTCCACTCCCAAATATATTACATTTTGTTTCTTTAAAGCATCTAGGGGTCTCACTATCTCTCCAAAACCTCTTATGAATTTACGGTAATATCCAGCGAGCCCAAAGAACCCAGCTATTTCCTTTGAGTTACGTGGCCTGGGGAAATCTCTAATAGTTTCTACTTTACTGGGGCAGGGTTGGATACCTTCTGGGGTTATTATGTGACCTATAAATTCGACCTATTTACAGAAAAATTTGCACTTTGAGAAATTTATTTTCATACCAATACGTTGCAATGCTTCTAAAACTTTATGAATATTATCATTATGTTCTTCAGCCGTTTTCTCTGTAATTATGATATCGTCTAAATAAACAAGAGCATTATGGCTCATTAAGGGAGATGAAACCACCATCATTACTCTAGAAAAATGACTTGGAGCATTTTTAACACCGAAAGGAAGAAAATTAAACTGAAATAGTTGATGGTTAGCTATAAATGCTATTTTCCATTTACTGTCTTCCTGAATGGGTATTTGATAATATCAAGATTTTAAATCGGTAGTTGTAAAATATTTACTATCCCGTACCTCCACAATTCTTCGATAGGGGCAATGGAAATGCATTATTCTTAGTGACTGCATTCAACTTCCAATAATCAACACACAATCTTACCAAGCCATCCTCTTTCCTAACAGCTACAATTGGATAAGCCCAAGGGGATTCCCTCTTCTCGATCATCCCTTGTTCCCTTAACTTATTAATTTCCCTTTCTATCTCTCCCTAGAAATGAATGGGTGCCTTATAAGGCTTTGACCTAATCGACTCCACTTGCCCAGTTTCAATGCTAAAGGGAAATCGATCAATCATCCCGGGTGGCTCATCTCCAATTGCAATTACATCGGAATAATTACTGACAATGTCACTATCTACAGGTTGATATTCTGACGGGCATAGTTTTCGTGCTTGCATAATCAAATTTTGAGTGCGTTCATCTGTGCGGGCCGGAGTTGTGGCTCCCAGCATCACATTATTAGCAATTTCACATAACTCTAATTCACACACAGAATTGCTTCCTAACACAACTCTTTTATTTGACAAATTAACTATCGTTTTATCATCTCTGTTTTCTTTTATTTCCGATAAGCCCTCTAAAATCATATTGTCAGGGGGTTTAACAACGACCTTGGTTCCTTTCGGAAGAGGGTGACATGGGGTCACTGATATGATTGTAAGTGTCTAGGGAGACAACACTTCACCTTACTGAAATGTCTCTCCGAGCCCGCACAAGCACTTACTCTCTCATGATTTTCTATTGGCAAAATGTACCCTCCTGCTTTTACTGTTATTGTATCTTTTCCCCAAAAAATGCATATTTGATTTCATGAAATGAAATCTATTCCTAAAATAGCCTTGATTCCTGGAATTCCCAAGGTGGGCAAGACAAAAAAATCATGTGTAAACTTCGCAGATCCCTCCTTAAAGTTGACGATAGTTGTATGGTTTATATGAAGTTAATTTCCTCCAGGCGTATTCGAGGACAATGAATGCCACTAACTGTAATGGGTTTGAGGAGAATCTTTTTTCATTCAGTGAAACGCTGGCTCCTGTGTCAATCAGCGCTCCAATGGATTTATCTGGCAGGTCAATCCTAACTGCTAACATTCTTAGCCAGCCATTACGAGATATGGGGCACAGGCCAATGACCTCAGCTGCAAATCCGCTGCTCCCTAGTGCTGCGGGAGTGAGGTCGGGGGTACTGATGGAGGTCCCATTGCAGCTAACTCCGTCGTCGATGGGAGCACTGCCTCAGCTACTGCATATGATGTCATGCGGGGGGCCATCGAACTCCCTTGTCTCCCCCTTCCTCTATTTCCTTTTCCTAGGATGTTGGGGGGGGGAGGTGTGCATGTGCCACAGCCCGCCCGCCCTCAGCATTTTTTGCTGGGCACTCTCAAGATAGATGACCGTAGGCCTGACAAGTGTAACAGCGGGGGATCCTTGGGTGGGGCACTCTAATCATCGGTGCCCTTCTCCCCCACACTCCCAGCATCTGAAGACTCTTCTAACCTGCTGACTGCATTCTCCCCTACCCCACTTTGGGGGTTAATGAGTGCCTCTCATGGCAGCCAACTTCTTGGAATCGGGCTAGTTATTCCCAGTCATTTTTTCTTCTGGCAAACTGTCTAAAATGTTCTGTATCACGCTCACTACGTCTGCTAATAAGCAATTTTCATCGAATAAATAACCACATAAATAGAGGTTTACTAATCTGTGAATATGTTTACAGGCAATTGCTTTTTATCACCTTCTGGGAGATTGGCACTTTGGGTAGCAAACGAATCGCAATTACGAAAAATTCACCTTCTCGAATTTTAGATTTGTAAATTTATTTTATGTCTCCCTTTCTCGCATCAGGCAAGGCGTATTTCTCAATTAAACCTCGTTTTATTTCAGTATAACTTATTAAACTGTCTTGTGGCCAACACATTACCTCCATTGCCAAATCATCTTTCAGCAATCTAATCACTTGAATAGCTTTTTCTCTTTCCGACCACCCATGTGTGGCTACTTCAAAGTTTCTCAAAACACTTCAATCAATTGAAACCCTTCGTTAGGCTGTTGATCATCGAAAGTCCTACCACTTGCCTGGAGTTCTGGCAACTTTCGAACTTCGATTTGCGTATCTTCACTCGGCTGTGCATGTGTACTTTTCACTTGTGTGTGTTTGGACTTCGTTCATGTCCGTCGGATATGCTGTTGTTGCATGCCACTCCTCCTCTCGTTCAACCAAGATTCTGTTCATTAACTGTTCTAACTTATTTTCCAATTCTAGCATTCTAATTTCCTGTCTACATTCTTCATCGGCAACGCTATGCACTGCTCCTCCGTTTTCATCTCCCGTATTAGCAGTGTTTGCTACGTTAGTTCTCGCGTATCTAGGCATCTTGAACTTTTATTTTACCGACTTAGAGAACAACTTCGCTCACAGCATACACAAACAGATGTATTTTCACACCTGACACCAATATGTCCCATGTTGGTGGATAATGAGACATCAGAACATGGGTTTTATTCACTTTATCACAAAAGATTCGTAAGTATATCATACACAGATACTATCTCTGAGATGGTTGCCTTGTCTATTCGAGCAGCCAAAGGCAACTAAACACCCCTCGCTATCAAAATGTAATCTTGCTACAACAACATGCTGAGTTATAGGTTTATGTGTAATTCTCATGATTATAGAGTTCATTTACCTTGACGTACAAAACACATATCTACATATAAGAATTAGGCCAGATATATATATATATATATATATATATATATATATATATATATATATATATATATATATATATATATATATATATATATATATATATATATATATATTGTTACGGGCCAATGCTGTGAGTCCGGCCTTGCTTAAGGAACTTTGGGCAGTAACAAAAAACAGAACAATGGAAAGGTCGCCAGTCGGCAATAAGACAAGGGATACAGACAAATAGATATATTTACAATGATATTTAAATAAAAATTAATAAAGAAAGGGGAGCCCAACAGATAATTATATTCTAATTTAAGCCACGAGGAGCTTCGAGTGTAGTCTGATGGACCGTGGATGAGAATTCAGCACAGCAATCAAGTTCCCTGGAAAGGGAAATAAACTGAATTATTAACAGAACACTTACTTCTACAGGCTGGGAACACGATGAAGACGTGTGGTTAAAACCTTTAAGCAAATTAAATGAAAATGCAAAGCTTAGGGATTTAAACACTACACGTGGGAATCAACACTGTTACAGGGTGAATTAATTCAGGCTAGGAGCAAACGGCACACGTGGTTGTGGATATAAGGAATGGGATAAAAAGGTTCAATGGGAAGGATCTTTCTTTAAAGGATAAAAGGAAAATATATGGGATGTGATTGGGAAGGGATGGAAGGTTGGGTAAGGATGATGAGGATCTCAAAATAAGACACCTTACCTTAGTAAAAAGGATTTTGATTCCTCCCTTGTGGAGGGTATGTCAGGTCCAGCCTCCCTGATGTCTTGAGGGTGAAGAGAAATTATGTTTCTCTCATAGAGGTCTGTTAGCGAAGAGCGAGACCCAGTTTTTCCTGGGTAGATTCAACCCCACTTGGCCCCCAATTGGGGGTGGTAGGGGGAATTGGCCTGACCGCTGTCCTATTGGTCAGGCTTTGTCACGTGTCCCTACATCCTTCACATCTAGCCTCCCTCCTTCTCCTGGGATCTCAACGCTGTCACGGGGTTCGTAAAAGGTGGATGAAAATTAGATCTCAAAAGGCGTAGACTGGTATAGGATGGTTGGAGGAGTCTCTGGGTAGGGTCCCAAAACTTGTGGCCTGCCGACCAAGTCCTTGCTGGTGGGGTCTTTGTTTGAAAAAAAGGTGGCGCAATGACCTCCATTAATAACAGCCCCCCATTTTAGCAGAGATTTTGTCCTAGAACAGGACAAGAACTCTGCAAGCAAGGTCTGAAGCCACTAGCCTTAATGACTCCTCCCTTAGTGAGTCTCACCACGATAATGAATTAATTTCTAAGCTGCAACTAGGGTCATGATTTTACTTTATTTTGATAGTAAATTAACTTTTAAGTGCCACATAGAAATAAGTGTGCTGGCTGTGAGGCAACCACTAAAAGAAATTAAAAAAGGAAAAATAAAAATCTAAATGCCAAAAATGATTAAAGTTAAGTGACCTAGTGCAGTGGGACATAAGAAAATTAAAATAAATTGACATATTATAACATACAATCGGTAAAAGAAATCCATAAAAATAAATCAAATGTAAATAATGAGGCCAAAATGGCTCCTCAAGTTTATCTACCTGGGGAGACACCAAGGCCAATTAACATTTTTTCATACAAACTAGATTTACCTACTGACTATGGCTACGCTATGGACATGGCACTGTGCATTGGGCACTAATGACGGGAGAACACATCTGCTACTCCCTCATATGAGCTCTTTAGGCACCTGACCTTCCAGTTGTAGTTCTGGAGGTCTATGCCCCACCTCCTGAGCCCTTTATTCCTATTACTTAGCTCAGTCAAGTAGGTTAGAGGGTTATGGTCTGTTAGGAATGTCAGTGGGAACTCATGGTCCGCATGATTGGCATTGGCACACCTAGTTGTCACAGCTTCGAGGCAGTGCATGGAACGGTCGATCATTGATAGTCAACAACAGCTTCCGCGATTACTCCGGGTCAGGGAACCTACATACTCCACCAACTTAGGGAAAGGGATATGTATTCCAGCCTCATCCGAGTAGGCAGGTGCCCTGTAGTCTTCCAGCCTCTCGTCCAAATGCTGGAACCTGATGGGTGGTTCCCTTCTGGCCTCCTCTGAGACCTCTGGCCTGGTGGTTGAGGCTGCCATATCGCCAGTGGTGGTCACCATAACAGCTTCATCCGAATGGACTTCTAGAGTAGGAGGCTCAGACTCATTGCTGGAAGAGGGAGACTCCTGGCCCTCCTCTGAGACCTCTGGCATGGTGCTTGAAGTAGCTCTATCCCCAGTGTTGGAAAGTAGCGCACCTTCACCAGAATTAACTTCTGGCGTACGAGGCTCAGATTCATTTCTGGAAGAGGAAAACCATTGGGCCTCCTCACTTAACCAAGGTATTTCCCCAAGGTTAACGTCGCCGAGCCATTCATCTCCCCCTGCAGGAAGCATCCTCACTGTTTTGGGCGCCGGCTTGGCAGCCTTCATGCACCGGAGGGGCACTTGCTGTACCACCTTCATGGGCTTGTGACCCAAGCGCAAGTTGTAGCCCTCATGTGCGAGATCGCTCACTGCCCCCAGTCCACACTTCTTGCTGAGCTGGGACGTGGTTGCCTTCAGTTCCGCTGTAGGGAGTTCCTTGGTGATTCCTTCAATGCACTGGACCTCACTGCAGTTGTCCTGCTGGACTTTGGCACCATTGCATTGAGGGGGCGAGTTCTTGAGCTGTGCCAATCGGGCGTCCATCTCCTGCATTTTTAATTCATGCGCCCTCTCTCTCTCATACCGCCCTTTCTTGCTCTGTTCTTCTCCGGGCTTTGGCTTCATTCATGAGCTCCCGCACATACCTTCGCAATGCTTCTCTCTCATAGCCTTGTCGTTCTGCCAAATCCACAAATGCACTGATTTCAGCAGCAGTCATTTTGCTAAATTCTTGTGGAGACAGCGACCAAAACAACTCAACAGCACAAGGTACGATGTTGACTGTGCAAGAAATTACAAGGAGGGGAAAGACACTCTAGCCTTACGCAAGAGTCTCATGGAAGGAAGGATGAAGATGGAGCTGGGCAAAATGCATAATGGCTGTAAAAAATGCCTCTCGAGAAAGAACTATCACTAAATAGTAAGCCTTGCAAGTAACTGACCAGGAGCGTAACTTGAAAAACAGGGAGCACGCCAATGGGTGCGTGTGTAGGCTGTCTGGTTGCAATGCGTCCAAAACAAGTAACGATATATATAAAACTGTGCTAGACAATAAAAGATGGAATCCCAACTATGGGTGACCCTCTATGCTAAACTTAAAAATACTTGAATCACAACTATGGGTGACCCTCTATGCTAGTCAATGAAAAAAAAAATGGAGTCACAACTATGGGTGACCCTCTATGCTAGACTAAATAAAATGGAATCACAACTATGTGTGACCCTATATGCTAGTCAAAATAAAATGGAACCACAACTATGGGTGAATCTCTATGCTAGTTATAAAAAATGGAATCACAACAATGGGTGAACCTCTATGCTAGTCATAAGAAAAAAAGAATGACAGCTATGGGTGAACCTCTATGCTAGTAATAAAAAAAATTGGAATCACAACTATGGGTGAACCTCTATGCTAGTCATAAAAATAAATGGAATCACAACTCTGGGTGAACCTCTATGCTAGTCATAAGAAAAATTGAATCACAACTATGGGTGACCCTCTATGCTAGTCATAAAAAATGGAATCACAACTATGGGTGAGCCTCTATGCTAGTCATGAGAAAACTGGAATCACAACTATGGGTGAACCTCTATGCTAGTCATAAAAAAATGGAATCACAACTATGGGTGAGCCTCTATTCTAATCATAAAAAAATGGAATCACAACGCCGCGTGAACCTCTATGCTAGTCATAAAGAAAATGGAATCACAACTCTGGGTGAACCTCTATGCTCGTCATAAGAAAAAATGGAATCTCCACGATGTGTGACTCTCTATGCTAGTCATAAGAGAAGAATGGAATCTCCACGATGTATGACCCTCTATCCTAGTCATAAGAAAAAATGGAATCTCCATGATGTGTGACCCTCTATGCTAGTCATAAGAAAAAATGTAATCTCCACAATGTTCGACCCTCTATGCTAGTCATAAGAAAAAATGGAATCTCCACGATGTGTGACCCTTTATGCTAGTCATGAGAAAAAATGGAATCTCCACGATGTGTGATCCTCTATGCTAGTCATAAGAAAAAAAATGGAATCTCCACGATGTGTGACCCTCTATGCTAGTCATAAGAAAAAATGGAATTTCCACGATGTGTGACCCTCTATGCTAGTCATAAGAAAAAATGGAGTCTCCACAATGTGACCCTCTATGCTAGACATAAAAAAAATGGAATCTCCACGATGTGTGACCCTCTATGCTAGTCATAAGAAAAAATGGAATCTCCACAATGTATGACCCTCTATGCTAGTCATAAGAAAAAAATAGAATCTCCACGATGTGTGACCCTCTATGCTAGTCATAAGAAAAAATGGAATCTCCACGATGTGTGACCCTCTATGCTAGTCATAAGAAAATATGGAATCTCCACGATGTGTTACCCTTTATGCTAGTCATAAGAAAAAATTAAATCTCCACGATGGGTGACCCTCTATGCTAGTCATAAAAAAAATGGAATCACACTTATGAGGGATCCTCTATACTAGACATGAGAAATGGTTTTGTAAAAATGTGTGGGTGCGTTCTTGCAACACCACCACTTGCAACTCTGTGACTTGAAGCAAAGTTTGTATTTATACTTAAAGTATAATAAATTAAATGAAACAAACAATGTCACTGAGTTTGCTTATTGCTTCGCTAAGAAAATCAACCCCTTAACATACTTTCCCTTTTGTGAAAAAAATTAATTTAAGAAATTACACTTCCAAAATATTTTATCCAAATGATCGTATACCCTGACTGAAAAAATGAAATTGAATGTGATATCGTAAATCCTTTATCTTTAGGTTAACAATTTTAACACAATCGTACGAAAATTACCCCTTTCAAAAATGTACATAAAAATAATATCCCACGAAAAGTAACAAAATGAAATTACATAACCTTACAATCAAAGGAAAAAATCGAAATAAGGGATGCCACGTGTTCTTGCCGTTACTCTACACAGGAATTATGCCTCACTTACGTAAAACCTTTACGCGAATCATACGCCAAGTGTCGATATGAGACCAGTCTGTTTCATAGCACTAAAGATAAATGTTAAATTATTTCATGCCCACAATAAATGACTGATATGTGTGTGAACCACTTACCAACATGCAACAATTCAGCAAAATCTCGGGTCTGCGCTTTTGTTAAGTAGATTTTCGTAAATAAATAACAAAGCTAATAATAACAGACAATAACTAACCTTGGCTTCATTCGGAAACACGGCGGTGGGCTGAGTTATATCAGGTTGGCCACGTTTGAAATGAACACGTGCTTAGCCTATTACGTTCTCGGAAAATATATTAAACTTCACTAATCTTTTCTTGTAACGCAAAATAACACGTGTACTTAATCCACAATATATTTTACTAGATATTCACCACTGCACAATACATTTGATACTTGTTAATCACTGCAATAATAAACTAAAGGTAAACTCGCCACGACGGTTGACTATCCTGCTCAACAATGGGACTAAAGCATACCACGTGGATTTTAAAAACAAAAGGGTTCG
>NC_090733.1:68025313-68042813 GCF_036898095.1 Palaemon carinicauda
GAAAGAATAATGATGGAATAACACCAAGAGACAGAAAAAGAGCAACATGGATACGAGAGCAAACTAAAATAGAGGATATTCTAACAACATGTAAGAAAAAGAAATGGACTTCGGCAGGACATGTAATGAGAATGACAGGCAACAGATGGACATTAATAATAACAGAATGGGTACCTAGAGATTGTAAAAGAAGCACGGGAAAAAAGAGAAGACAATGGATTCACGAACTAAGAAAGTTTTTTAGTCACAGACTGGCACAGAAAGACCATTAATAGACGCAAGGGGAAGGATATGTCTAGGGCCTTTGTTCTGCAGTGGAATAGTAATGGCTGATGATGATGATGATTGATTTATATATACTGTATATATATATATATATATATATATATATATATATATATATATATATATATATATATATATATATATATATATATATATATATATATATATATATATATATATATATATATATATATATATAATATATATATATATGTATATATATATATATATATATATATATATATATATATATATATATATATATATATATATATATATATATATATATATATATATATATATATATATATATATATATATATATTACGGCTGGCGAGCCAAGCAACCTCTCGACTTCCAAACTCACCAGTTTATTTTTACAGTAAATCTGTTGTACTTGACACTATTAATACCCAAGCTCTAAGACAGTTGTATAACTCCTAGACAACAATATCTAAAAACACCACTGAATATCCAAAGGTCTCTTAAGTACACTCAAAACAAAACAGGGTAATTATTATTAAGAACTATTCAAATAGCTTCTTACTTTGATTCTTTAGCAGCGGTATGAATGAGTACTGAAATATACACTGGTGATTGAAATGATACACTCTATAAAAATAGATATATTCTATAGAAATTACAACACTTTGAAAGAATTTACGTAAGAAAAAAAAATCACTTGAAATATTAGGTCTGAACAAAACTTAGATTAAGATAAAAGAAATGTTACACTAAGAATTATATTTCCGCGTATATTTCCGCGTATAAGGCGACCTTCATATAAGACGAGGTACAAAATTTGAGCAAATTTTTATGAATTTATCTCATATCGGTAGTATAAGACGACTGCTCAATCATAAAACCATCTGTGTATAGCCTAGGCTAGCTTTTGCAACACCAGATATCTTATGAAATATAGGTCATGTAAAGATGATGATATTACTTACTGTATCCTTATAAATTAAAGATAAATGAAATAACAAAACAAATCCTTCATTGTTTTCCTAGAACACGCGTCACCTAGCCTGCATTGTTTTGTTTACGCTCATCAGCTGCTCACGTACGAAATGCCCGTTCCTCCTCTTTCTTCTTCTTCTTTTATGTTCTTTGATGTTCTTTGCGAGTTTTTTATAAAAGCATATAATAATGTAAAGGTGGAAAGTATCATAAAATAATTTTAAAAATACAGGATCTCAAATGCCATGGATGGCAGTGAAGACGATTTATTGTACGAATGCGACGACGAAGCCAAAGTCGACTCACCGGAACCGGACTGGAATCCTTGCGATGATGGCGTATATGATAAATCTCATGATATGTTCGAACAGCTTTTCGAAACAGACAGTGATTTGAGGAGTTTTAGTGGTGTTAGATTTATACATGTCGCAGGTTTGATGTTTAATATTGATTGGAAATAAAGTTTTACAAATTTTTAGGTTTTAAATGTAATACTGTAATGTACCGTTTGTAATCCAAAATTGTTATTTACAGGTAAAAATGATAATTTTTAAACAAATAATAATATGATATCCTATATGTTATTACTATCGTAATTAATACTAGCATTAAAATTACTGAAAGGTTAGCGAGAGAAAAAGTTGCTAACAATGCAAGCAATACTCGATGTTTACATTTTCTCAGCTGTGCTCGTATGGTTAAAAGTTAGAATTATTTCTCGAATTTATCATTTATGCCCTTTTTGTAGATATGCCAATAATATATACGGTAAAAATTGTTTCATTTCTTTCATTATACATTTATATATTAATGTAAATCATTTCATGTGTGTCGGTGGTTATCTCACCTCAACCTCGGCTAGCCTACTGATAAACCAGACAGAATTCAAGGTGTGATTTTTATAACGGTAGTATAAGACGACACCTCATTTTTAATGCTTAAATTTTGGAATATAGGGTCGTCTTATACGTGGAAATATACAGTATTCACTTGACTCGAAATATTAAATCTGCACAAAGCCTTAGACTAAGACAAAAGAAATAAATACTTATGAAAATTATACAGTCACTTGTAAATCTCCCTGGGCCAGTTACAAGGATTTACACAATACTAACACTTCCCACAACACAATAAATTAAGAATCACCTTTAACGTCTGCCGTAATGTTTCAACTCACTACACACGATATACTGTATGTTGTAATTAAACTCAATCACTTTGGAGAGGACACACTCTAGGCACTAGAGAGAGAGGGGGGGGGATATACTTCGGCTCATTCACAGGACAGGCTGGGTCTCTTCTGCCACTATGTATCCCTGTGGTTGCTTATATATGAACTTAGTAACTTCTAGAATATTATAAAGATATTACTCTTGTGGCTTGGAGGTCTCAGCTAGCTCCACCCACCTATTATTCTTGGAAATAAAAAGAAGATAAATTCTAACTCTGGGGTTTTCGAAAACCATACAAAACACATGGCAAATATAAGAATTGCGTATTTTCTCACAAACGTGACGCAATACCTCATAAAAATATAAAAAAGTTTTACATAAGCCCTTGTTCATATCTCGTATGGATCATATAATGCTCTTAAACAGTTTACATAAAACTTCGTAACAAAACATGAGGAATAAAAAGTTCATTCTTAAAAAACAATGTAAATTTGCGTATCCTGACTTGAATGAAGAATACAATGAAATTAACGACGAAAGTCATACGTAATTTACCCTTAAAATTGACAAAAGTGCATTTAGGTTGTAGCTTTTGATCCATATTTTAATTTTTTCAATGTTCCCATTGAAAAAATAGGGACGCACTACCACTACTGGGCCACTTTCTTCGATGACATCATCGAATTTTGCTGCTGCCAATTTTGGGGTAGGGGAAACCAAATTAGACATAACTCCGGACTGAATGGTCAGAGAAAGATAAATGACATATCAAAATGTTTGCTTTGGGCCTCTCTAACAGATAAAATAGACAATTTGCAATTATGTTTAATAATTAGGTCACCAGAGGTCAAAAGGTCACCAAATTTGGGGTCAAGTGAAAATTTTAGGCACCTCCATAAATGTAACCCCAGGACCAGCCAGACCAATATCTGATGACATTTTCTGCCTTATTTCATCTCTAGAGACCTCAAGAAATAGAATGATACCCATTAAGTGTACTTATTGGCCAAATCATGGAAATGAGATGTTATGTAAAAAGGTCAATTTTTGAATTTGTCGTTTTTTAGCCTCAAAATCGTAAAAACTGATAAAGCTTATAACTCTTCTTACAGAGGGGCTACGGAAATTGTTTTGGTGTGTTTTCCCAGGTTTTGGGGTCAGAGAATCCAATAAAAAGCATTCTCAACAATATCAACTAATTACATCATGCTGAAATTAAAGATGGCCGCCACTCTGGACGCCGTAATTTTGACTTTGCTATAACTCCTCCATGA
Organism: Palaemon carinicauda; assembly: GCF_036898095.1. NCBI lineage: Eukaryota > Metazoa > Arthropoda > Malacostraca > Decapoda > Palaemonidae > Palaemon > Palaemon carinicauda. The sequence continues at coordinate 68,029,005 of NC_090733.1, forward strand.
ATGCAGCAAGAGAGATAATATTCGTGTCCTCACCCAGGTTCTTGAGATTACAGCATCCAATAAAGGCAGTCTCAACAAGTCTGTCAGTAAATTTGGGGAAAGTCACATAAATCAACAACAGAAATGCTTTATTTGAAGATTACATCAATCATGAATGAAATACAATAAAACTGTACATGAATGTATAATATACTCATATGATGCAAGATCTCATTGGGAAAATTCACACTGTGTTGCTTTGGACTACAGAAAAAAGTCAACCTATGCAAGGTATAAAGTTTGATAGTCTACTTGGGTACCTTTGGGTCCACTTTTGATTAATGGAAAGGCAATTATTGGAAATATCTTGTGATACAAGGGAGGTCCTTGGTCCTTCGACACTGAAATCTACCATCTTGTTACTTGAAACTTTCTTAGTCCAAGTCAGACCCACTATCATCACTTTCATAGTCATCATCCAAATTTCCATCACATTCATTGTTTTCATCTAGGCTTTCATCATCAGACGTCTCATCATCGTCCATCATCTTAAGTATATCAGCCATACTTGTAGGAAGTGCAGTTCCCTTGAACCAACAGGGATCTAGATTTCCATCCTTCATTATCCAACCATGATTCACAGCTGGATGAGGGACCTCAGGTTTGGGATAATGGGCACGCTTCCATATAGCAACCTGATAGTTCACCTCCTGATATGCTCATTTAGACACTCTTGGTGGCTGAAGAGATGAAAGATCAACATTCTTCTTTGAGTCCAGCGACTGCCCACTGCACTTCAACTCGAGTATTTGGTATCGAAGCTGGTCAACCTCCTTTGTCTTAGTTTTGGCAGAATACATGGTGCAGGTGAAATCCTCAAGAGCAAGGAATATTTCATCAGTTACCTCCCATGACTCCCCTAGGCAACTGAAGACTTCTTGGTACTTTGGGCATTTCTGTAAAATTTGCAGCGGTTTTAACTTGACAATTCCTTTAAAGGAAGTGGTCATATCGTATCTACTGAATGCATGAAGACCAAGGAAAGCAGACCAAGGAGAGAGGCACAGTAAGTTGGTGTGAACCCTTTCAATAGTTCTGTGACATCTATGAATCGCCTTCTATTCCCAGTGTCAGTATCAAAAAGGAGTTGCACACCTAAGTTTGGAGCATAATACAAGAAGTATGAAGAATATGTCACTGTCTGGACTTCGAACCCGAACAGATTTGTATCTTTTATCCTTGGCATAGGTTGAATAGAGAATGACACGTAAATCATTCTCTTCCTGGGTTGAGTCAAGAGATTCAATTTGAAATGCAGTGATCTTCTCATTGTCTGTCCTGAGTTCGTACACCTTGCCCTTACAAACTAAGATAAGCTTCTTCTCTACCTTCGGTATATTCTCCTCCGTGCACCAAACCCTCAAGAGTAATTCAATGAGCTGAGTTTTATTGTCGTCATTACTCAAGATCTCTTTCCAGTTATCTGGTCACCTTGTGTGTTTTCTGGGCTGGGAACGATATTCTGCCATGCAAATGTTAGGCGAACGCTTTACCATTGTACGAGCTAGTGGTAATTCCCTTGAGTACATGAGAGGATAAAAATACAAGCTAGTATATCGATGTTGAATTTAGTCCGAGACAAAAGATGTCATGACTAGAGAGTGTTTATGTGATGAACTGATATATTGACAAGAGAGCAACGTCTAACTGAAAAATATGATAAAGTAACCCATAAATGTACCAGGATGAGCTACCTAGAAAAAAAAACTTAATGAGAAATGAAACTAAGATGTACAGCGAGCACGACCATAATATTGTCAGTTGAATTTTGCATTGGCAGCAAGGGTAACCGGGCTTGGAAGCAGCCCTAACGGGGGTCCCTCCTGTTTCTTGTGTCATTCTTACACGGAAAATAAGGAAAATATTAAAAATATTAAAAAAGAAAGTAGTGATAATAATAATGATAATAATAATAATAATAAAGTTCTCTTGCTTGAGGGTAAACTCGGGCATACTATTCTATCTTATTTCTCTTCCTCCTATTTCATTAAAGTTTTTATAATTTATATATGAAATATTTATTTTAGTGTTGTTACTGTTCTTGAAATATTTATTTTAATTGTTAATTCTCAAATTTCCTTGTTTCCTTTCCTCACTGGGCTATTTTCCCGGTTGGAGCCCCTGGGCGTATGGCATCAAGCTTTTGTAATTAGGATTGTAGCTTACCAAGTAACAATAATAATAAAAATAATAATAATAACAATAATAATAATAATAATAATAATAATAATAATAATAATAATGTTAATGATAATAATAGTTTGAGCGCTAGCAGTACACTGGCAACTAAATATCTGTTCACCTGCCTACGATGAAAGCAAGGGCATTCAGTATTACTACATTTGTAGTATATGTTGCAATATATTATTACCAATGGACAGAATAAGAATTCATGAACATGTAAAAATACAAATCAAATGAATTCATTATGAAAAAGAAAAATCAGATTATACAGCAGCTGTACGAAGTGTGAAGTAAATTTACAATATTTGGACTTAAACAATGTCGACAAAGCTGCTTTAAACCATAAATCTATATTCCAATACCTTTGGAAAGTCTCGCTTCTCTCACTTTATTGATCTCTGCGGTTAGTGTTCCCTTATCTAGGTGAATATATCAAAACATAGAATCTTTCTATGCATGTATTCAGATATCCATTCTGAAAAAGGAATATTACTGCAAAACAAAATAATCCAAGAAATGCCATTTGAGACATAAAAAATATCCATGTAGAGGAAACCGTTTCCCTGGGGAAGTTTTTTCTTTATTTTTTACATTTCTAAGGTCAGCTAATAAGTGTTGCTTCCCTATAAATATAGGAAGAGGACAAAAGTATCTCGTTGAATGATGCTTTGAACATGGCGAGACGGCTTTTGTTTATTATATTACCAATTGTTTTAGTAACGCACAGAAAAGAAGTATACATATACGGGGTACCAACTATGAAAAATCAGACGCTGTTTGCACATAAGACCCAAGAACATCCTCGGCACAAGCTGAGGGTCTAGCAGCGTCATTCCACAAATGCATTTTGGTGGCCTATCAGAAACGTCCCTATCTGGTGATTTGCCAGAGCAGGGTTCGAGTCCCACTAAGGTTCGATATTTTCTTGCAGTGTCTGCAACCTCATCATCCTTGTAAGCTATGGATATGGTGCTTGTGAGGAGAATGTAGGTCTACTTCTTAAGTCATCAGTAGCCATTGAATGGTCATACCTAATCCTACCTTGGATGAAAAGGGGTGGGGCTCTAGAGCTTGTCACTGTCCCTTTCCTCTGCCATTGATGAGTGACCTTTAAGCCTTTGTTTATTGGATAATACACACACACATATAGATAGATAGATCCATGTACATACATATATATAAATATATACACACACACACACACACACACACACACACACACATATATATATATATATATATATATATATATATATATATATATATATATATATATATATATAGATATATATATATATATATATATATATATATATATATATATATATATATATATATATATATATATATATATATATATGTATATATATATATATATATATATATATATATATATATATATATATATATATGTATATATATATATATATATATATATATATATATATATATATATATATATATATATATATATATATATATATATACATACATATATATATATATATATATATATATATATATATATATATATATATATATATATATATATATATATATACATATATATATATATATATATATATATATATATATATATATATATATATATATATATATGCATATATATATATATATATATATATATGTGTGTGTGTAAATATATATATATATATATATATATATATATATATATATATATATATATATATATATATATATATATATATATATATATATATATATATATATATATATATATATATATATGTATATATATATATATATATTAAGATGAAAATAATTTCTTTTATCAAATTAACTTTTCTACCACAAAGGCATTTCATTTTGTGTATATATTTTGTGTATATATTATGCTTGTATCTTCGCTCTCCCCTCGCACAAACAAGAACCTGAAATAACGTGTCTGTTTTTCTCACCGTTAACTGTTAACCAGTGCGGTGTCGGTTGAACAGGAAATTTCCTGTTGCATTGAGTTTTTGTTTATAAAGGCAAGTGTTCTGTAATAAAGTTATTCAGTTGCTTTCATCCTGCGTTTAAGTCACAACCTTCTCTCGGCTCGTTACATTGGTGACCCCGGAAGTCGACTCGCTCCTCCCACCTTCCACCCCCCCATCGCCCCTCCGTCGCTGATACTATGTCGGACTCCACAAAAGTTGGCGCTGCTCCATTGAAACTTTCGTCATTCGCCAGCTGAAAAGCGTTTGCTTGGTTTCAGCGCGCAGAAGTCCAGCTTCACATCAAGGGCGCGACACGCTCATCCACCAAAGCAGATAATGTTCTCACGGCGATATCCGAGGACACCTTCCCGGAAATATCCGACTGGCTTTGTGAACAGGGAGACACCCCAATAGCGTATGACGCCCTCAAAACATACCTTCTGCAGCAGTACTCGCCGTCGCCAGCCGCCCGTATAGCAAAACTTTTTCAGCTCTCTCAACAACCGTTGGGGGACTAAAGGGCTTCGCTCTCCCTCAGGGAAATGACCAGTATCGCTCATCCGCAACCTACCGCAGACGGCTCTCCTTGTGAGGTGAACCTACTTCGTGCCCTTTGGATACGGCGTTTACCCAAACCAGTACGTGCTGCCATACCCGATGTCGATAGTTTACCCATAAACGACTTGATGACCAAAGCATACGCCCTTATTGACCGCCACTTCAAGACCTCCATCAACGCCTCCACTCCTGACGAAGAGGACGCCTACTCAACGTCAACCGAAGCTGACGTAAATGCCGTTTGACATACACGCCTACCCCGTGACGAGCCGAAGCGGCGACAAAGCCACCCATCACCCACCACTCGCTGGCGCCCCAACCAACGACTTCTACAGCCACTTACTGCCTCCCATCCGGCGCAGTTTTGCTACTACCACAACAGATTCAGGGCAACCGCGAAGAAATGTGTCAAGGATTGGCGGTGGCCTCCCGTGATTCTAATCTTTTCTTTTTGAAAGAACGGGCGTGCGATTTTTGGTAGACACGGGTGCTTGTCGTTCTCTTTTGCCAAGGGAACTCTTCAGGACACGACGTAGTCTGTCTACGTCTGCCGACGTCCGCTTGGTAGCTGCCAACGGATCTGTGATACCCACTTACGGTTACGAGAACCTCACATTATCATTTGGAAACGGTAAATTTAATTGGAAGTTTCTCGTTGCTGACATCGCATTGCCAGTCCTCGGTGCGGATTTCCTCTCTCATTTCCACCTTCTGGTCGATGTCGCCCACCGACGATTATTCAACGCAGACTCGTACTTGTCGACACCTCTTCAACCAGACCCCTCCAACCTCGCTCTCCACATCAGCGCACCCACGGATGCCTACGCCCTCCTCCTCACGTCGTACCCGGAAGATTTCCGTCCAGAACTTCGCCAAATGCCCATGGCTCCTGGTATTTATCCCCATATCAAGATGACGGGACCCCCAGTCTTCGCAAAATTCAGACGTCTGGCACCGGAACGATTGGCCGCCGCCAAACAGATGTTCGCCGAAATGGAGGAACTGGGCCTTTGCCAAAAGGCCTCTAGCCCATGGTCGTCACCCTTACACATCGTTCTGAAAAAAGACGGCTCCCTCCGTCCGTACGGGGATTACAGGCGCCTGACCATGCAAACAGAACCGGATCACTACCCTCCCAAACATCACCGACGTGACCTCCTACCTGCTCAAAGCAAAGGTTTTCTCCACGCTCAACCTCCTGAAGGGGTATTATCAAGTGCCTATGAACCCAGAAGACATCCCCAAGACTGCCATCACCACTCCGTTTGGTATATACACCCTCAATTACTCCTGTTTTGGCCTTCGTAATGCTGGGGCCACGTTTCAACATCTCATGGATGGCATCTTAGGGGACCTCCCCTTCTGTGTATGTTATGTGGACGACATATTTATGTTCTCCTCCTCAAAAGAGGAACACCTCCGTCACCTGCGTATCATGCTCAACCGCCTGCAACAAAACGGCCTTTTAGTCCGGTACGACAAGTGTACCTTTGGCGCTAACGAAGTGTTGTTCTTAGTGCACCGCATCACTCCTGAAGGAGTCCATCCCCTCTCTGAGAAGGTAGCAGCCGTTCAGGACTTCTCTACACCCTCGACCGTCAAAGCTCTGCAGGAATTCTTGGGCATGATCAACTATTATCACCGTTTTCTGCCAGCCATTGCTGCCACTCTTGCTCCCCTCTACGCCTCCCTCACGGGCAAGCCAAAGGACCTGAAGTGGGGTCCCCTTCAAGAAGCGGCCTTTTGCAATGCAAAGAAGGCCCTATCAACTGCTGCAGCTCTCACTTTTCCTATCCCACATGCCCCTCTCCGTCTCTCCACCGATGCCAGTGACGTCGCTATTGGTGCAGTACTCGAGCAGGTGGTCAACGGCTCGCCCCGCCCATTGGCCTTCTTCAGCAGAAAACTGTCCAAGGCAGAATCGGGTTATTCTACCTTCGATCGCTAATTGCTGGCAGTGCACTTGGCTGTCCGTCACTTTCGCCATTTCTTAGAAGGTACGCCCTTCATCATTCGTACAGATCACATGCCTCTAGTGCACTCCTTCACTCGACAGTCTGACGTCTGGTCCGCCCGTCAACACCGACATCTCTCCGCCGTGGCTGAATACAATTGCACCCTTCTATGCGTCCCTGGGAAACTGAATCCCGTTGCCGATGCCCTGTCAAGAAACACGTTGGCTGTCGTTCAAATGGGATTGGATAACAATGCCTTGGCTGAAGCCCAACGACAGGATCCAGAGTATCAAGCATGTAGGACATCCTGCACGTCCTTCCGCTGGGAAGACTTCCCCCTCGAAGACTCCAACACCACCCTCCTCTGTGACGTCAGTACTGGTAGACCGCAACCTTGGATTCCATGCGCCGGCAGGTGTTTGATTTCATCCACGGCTTTTCACATCCCTCGTGCCATTCTACAGCACAGCTGCTGAAGACAAAGTTCATTTGGCACGGCCTTTCTAAGGATGCTAAGGATTGGGTTTGCGCCTGTACTTCTTGCCAAACTTCCAAAGTACATCGACACACGGATTCAGGAGTAGGCACCTTTCCTCAACCTCAGCGTCATTTCGCACACATTCACGTCGATGTTGTAGGCACCCTACCCATATCACAAGGACATCGTTACCTGTTTATCGTCATCGACCGCTCCACTTGTTGGCCTGAAGCCATTCCCATGGAAACTGCAATGTCCGCCTCATGTACATCTGCCTTACTCTCAGGATGGATTGCAAGATTTGGTATCCCTGAGCATATTACTTCTGACAGGGGTACCACTTTCACCTCTCAATTGTGGACATTATTAGCGAATCTCCTGGGCATCACCCTACATCAGACAACTGCCTACAACCCCGCTGCCAATGGAATGGTTGAACGTTTTCATCGCACCCTTAAAACAGCTTTGATGTCCCGCAACAAGGATTCCAACTGGTTACTCAGCTTCCCTGGGTCCTCCTGGGACTAAGGACCACTCCTAAAGACGCCCCCGACGTCTCGGCAGCTGAAATGGTGTATGCCGACCCGTTGGTCGTCCCTGCCGACTTTTTTCCTTCTGCAACCTCGTCCGACGATCTCCAGCGCATACGTCACATCGTGGGAAAATTTACTCCATGCCGCCAGACTTGCAAGCCCCCAGCGAAACATCACATACCGACAGACTTGCACTCTGCAACGCATGTCTTCCTACGCAACGACACTAGCAGGCCACCGCTAATGCCCCCTTACACTTCCTTGTGATCCGACGCAGTCCGAAAGCATTCCTACTAAACATTCGTGGCAAAGAAGACTGGGTCTCCATTGATCGTCTAAACCCTGCTTATCTCCTGCCAGATGACCCACCTACAGTTTGCCTCTCTAGATCAGGGAGCCCTATTCAACATGTACAGTATGTAATTTTTAGGGGGGAGCCATGTACCAACCGTGTGTCACACGATTGTACATAGTATCGACATTTCATTTTGTGTATACATTATGCTTGTATCTTCGCTCTCCCCTCGCACTAACAAGAACCTGAAATAACGTGTCTGTTTTTCTCACCATTAACTGTTAACCGGTGCGGTGTCGGTTGAACAGGAAATTTCCTGTTGCATTGAGTTTTTGTATATAAAGGTGAGTGTTCTGTAATAAAGTTACTCAGTTGCTTTCATGCTGCCTTTGAGTCACAACCTTCACTCGGCTCTCTACACTTCAAACTTTAGATTGCTATTTGATGTTTTACATATTTTTTCAAGTGTTTTACTACCTTTCCTGTATTCTTATCGAACAAACAAGCATATACTGTAGAAGATTGGTGCTAGTCTATTAGGAACGTCTCTGCCTCGTAATCTTTTGGACGCGAGTTCGAGATGTGCTTAAGCTCGATAGTTTACAGAAATGTCTATATCCTCACCATACTTGTGAGCTATTGGGCATCCTATATAGGACTATCTACTGAGTCATCAGCGACCATTGGCTGGCTCTTCTTAGTCCTAGCTTGATGGATAGGGCTTGAGCACTGATCATACAGTCTTTAGGGCAGTGGTTCCCAACGTTTTTGCACTCGCGAATCGTTATCCAAAACCTTGAAACCCATGCGACCCCCATACTATAACCAGCTTGATTATTCTTTTCTTTTTTCTTTTTTCTATGTTAAGGAAAGAGAAAAAAAAAATTGTATATTTAAAAAAAATAGTCAAATAACTCTGTAATTATTTATCGGCAAACTAAATCACAGCATTGGTCAAACATTAATTCAGAAAAAAAGAGGCTAACATTCTTTGCAATATTATAAACTTTTTAATATTGCAAAGGCTCTTTTTGTGAATTAGTGTTTGGTTAATGCCATGATTTACTTTGCTAATGAATAATTACTTAATCATTACATGTTTTAGGTTTCAAAGCTCTGGAAAACTAGGTATGTTAATAATATTGCAAAAAATAGTTATCCCCTTTTTTTTGTGAGTTGAAATTTGATCAATGCTGTGATTTAGTTAGCCAATATGTAATTACAAAATCACTGAATGGCTTTTTTAAACATACAATTTCTTTCCCTCTTCTTAAAAAAAAAAAATTAAATGAAAATCAAGCTGGTGATATTAGGGATACATAGCTTTCAACAACTATTAAACCTAAAAAAAACATTCAGTATTATGTGATTATTTATAGGAAAAGTAAATCCTACCATTGATCAAATCTAGTTTGCAAAAAAAGAGCATAATCATTCTTGCAATATCATCAATATACATAGAGTTCCACAACTTTCAAACCCAGCTAGTGGGGTACCTGATGTTACATCTGAGCAGTAAACATTGAAATTTGTGGTCGAGCGTTTGTTAGAACCAGTCTCATGTCATCTCTGACTTCCAATCGGTTTCTCTTCTTCAGTTTTATATTGTCCAGAGTTGAAAACCCTGTCTCACACAAGTAGGTAAAAGCAAATGGAACAAGAACACATAAGGCTATCATGCTGACTTTGGATTATGACTGATACATAGCACACCAAAACTGAGTCACCGATTTCTCCTTGAAGAGATCACGAGCTGTAGAATTGTTCCTTATGATCTAAGAATTCATCTTGAATCTCATCTGGGATGTTGGACTCATTACGTGCAGTGCAAAGTGGGTACCTTACCAGGGCCTCCTGTCCCTCTGCCAACTCAGAGAAGTGTCGCTCGAAATCCTTTTCTAAAGACTGAAGATGTTCAGTAATCTTATCTGTTACGAACTTATCCAATTGGAACTGAGATTCATCCATCACTGCACAAAGCTTTTAAAACATAGTGATGTTTAGAAGATTGGTTTTCCGACGCCAGTTTTTCAGTTTGGAAACCAAGAGCCGGAAATGTCTTGAAAAAAAGGAGAATATATGTTTCCCTTCCTTGAAGCTTCAAATTTAGCTTGTTCAATTGGTCGAAAATGTCAGCAAGGAATGCAACCCTTTCAATACATGCTTCATCTTCAGAGTGAGTCACAAGATATTCTTTTTTTCTTGAACCTCCATTAATTACTTTATTTCATCTTTCATCTCAAAGACACGGCTGACAAAGTTCCTTTTTGATAACCAACATACTGCTGTGTAGAAATAAAGACCTTCATGGTCAGCATTCATGTCTTTGTGCATTTTTTTTTCTTTTTTTTTTTTTTTTTAAATAGCCGAGTGTTCAGAGCTGCAGTCTTTACATAATACACAATTTTTATTACAGAATCAAACACTTCTTGCAGAGAGGTAGGGAGAGTCTTACTGACGACCCCCTGGCTAAGGCCTCGCGACCCACCAGGGGCTCCCGACCCACAGGTTGGAGACCCCTGCTCTAGGACATTGGCCTGTCCCTAGCCTCCTCCATTCACGAGTGACCTTTAAGTCTTTCAACCTTAAATCTCATCTTTTTATGCGTATTATTATTATAACCACAAACCTTATGAATACGAATGATTACTGAGATATTATATTTTATATAGTACATTACACCTTCAACACTATCAATTTTGCCACTCTATCAGAAGTATCGTATGTTTTTTCTAGGTCTAGATATACCATATGCAGTTTATTTCCCTAAACACAATCTTCTCAATCGAAAGTCTCATTCAAAAAGAAAATCATTGTTTCCCCTTAATTGTTCCCTTTTATGTCATTGTTCTGTTATTTCCTCCTATATGTCACACTTCCTGATAATAACCCTGCCAGGAAAAAAAATAGCTGTTACACTAACACATTGCTATGCATTTGTAATTCTTATATTTTTCTTTTTAACTTTTCTCCATATTTGAAAGAACATTTACCCTTCTTTCCTACTACTATAAAAAATGTCCTTGCCCAAATTGGTCAGACACTCGGTTATTACTTCCATACTGTAGCCTCTCACATTTATCAGGGTACCAGATCTTTTACCCTCTTCAATTTCCCTTCACTATAACTCCTAGAAAGAGTCTTCTAAATATACTTACATTTTTATATCAGCCCTTTTGAACCTGTAATTATTCAAAACTGACTCCACTTCCTTTAACACAGGTCTGCAGTCTCTTCACTTCCTTATCTCCCATTCAGTAGCCTAACGGTGTCCATATGAAAGGAATAACGTAAATTGACTTTGAAATAACAATTTTTGTATTCATATCAAAATCTGCAACCCCAACTGGTTATTATTATTATTATCATTATTATTATTATCATTATTATCATTATTATTATTATTATTATTATTATTATTATTATTATTATTGAAAGTGATTGCTGCCTCAGTGGCGTTAATTTTGTAATTAACTTTTTCTATTGTTATTATCTTTTTCTCTTCATTTGAACAATCCGCCAGTAACTGGGAAAGGGACATATCAATAGGAAGGTGATGAAGACCATATCATTCACAATTAGTCTTTAATATATCTCAAAACATTATAAAAGTACAGTTAATATGTACAAAGTATGAAACACTATCACAATGTTAGTGTGCACAAAGTAATGGTCACTTATGTACAAAAAAATTATAAATTACGTGGAGTTAAGTTTAACACATCTTTCGAATCAACCGGTTTCGAGCAGTGAGAAGGTTTTCTGCTCATTGTCAAGAGTGAACTGAAAATGCAGGTGTTGTTTTGATGGCTTATATACGGAGTCCTGCTTCGACATTCCATCTTTAGTGGTCAAGAACCGCCCTAGGGTGGAGACCATTAATACTAGGAGGTAGTGGCCTCTGCCTAGCCGGCAAGTTTGGTGGGATTATTGACTCTGGTTCTGTCAGGAGATAATCCATGTTTTGACCTTTGGCTATATCAGACCTGTCATAGTTGTTATTGCCTGGACTATTATTGGTGGTGGACCTTATACATGTTGGCAATAAAGGTCCCTTCTTGCATGGTGTTGAGGTTAGGTCTTTGTTGTTGAATGAAAAGAGCTTCCATTATCCAGAGACGTCTGCTGTCAGGGGCACGGCCGATGATGGTTACATTTTTCACTATATGCTCCCTTGTTATCTTGAAATTATGTTTTTGGAGGCAATGCATTTTTATTGCACCCTGTTGCACGTGGCAAGATGATCTCTTAGAAAGACACATCGTCGTCATCCCGATGTAGGTGCCAGGACATTCTTGGACAGGGCATTTATATCGGTACACTACGTTCGTCTTTTTCAAGTCATCTTGCATGGCAGGGGCAGGGTTGTTTTTCATTATCAAGTCTCGTGTTTTTGCTGATTGGTAATAAATTATGAGGTTGATTTCAGTATCCTCTGCCATGGCAAAAACATTGTTTTTTATTATATTTTTCATAGTCTTTTCTTCTTCTTTGTAGTTTACGCTCATAATGCCTTTATAGTATAGATTTATTTTTGCTGGCGTGTTGGTATCATCAGGGCCTTCATTCTGGTACCATTTTTCGATTTCTTTCTTGATCTGCCGATTAATGTCCTTATTCATGAAGCCATTATTCACCAGAATTTTAGTAGTTCTGTCAAGTTCCTCGTGGGTGCCTCTCCGTGAAGAACAGTGAGAATTGGCTCTCCGAATAAAAGCCTTAATGGTGGCAGTTTTATACCGACTAGGGCACTCGCTGTCACCATTCAGACATAGGCCAATATTTGTTGGTTTTACGTACACCGAGGTATTAAAGCTATTATTGCTTGTTTCTACAAGGACATCAAGGAAGGGGAGACGTCCTTGGAGGCTGTGCTCGAGGGTGAACCTGAGTGAGCTGCATTCCTTGAAAATGCAGCGCAGTTCTTCTATGCTCTCCTGATTGGCCGTTTTTATGAAAGTATCGTCAATGTAGCGCACATAGAGGTCTGGTTTGCTGATTTTTCGAAAAACTCTCTCCTCAACTACTCCCCTATAAAAATTAGCAAAGAGGACGCCTAAAGGGGACCCCATAGCGACGCTATCTTTCTGAATATATATATGGCCCTTATGTGTAGTGAAAGGGGCTTTCTTGGTGCATATTTCTAATAGTGCACGGAGAGAGGCCTCGGTGATGTTGAGAGTGGGTGTAGTTGTATCCCTATAAACTCGGTCCATTATGAAGTTAATTGTTTCATTCACGGGAACGTTAGTAAATAGGGACTCGACATCCATGGAGGCAATAACTCCGTCACTTGGGGAATTTCTCAGTTTTTCCAGGAATTCTGCTGATGATGTCACACAATATATATTGGGGATATAGGGTGTGAGCAAGGTGTTCAGTCTCTTTGCAAGCTGGTATGTAGGGGCAGGGCACTGGCTGATAATAGGCCGGAGAGGGTTCCCTTGCTTGTGCGTTTTTACATTTCCGTATAAGTAGCCAAGCCCAAAATCACCTGAAATAGGTGGCAAATGGATGGCGTTGGTCGCAGTATTAATGGTTTGTATAATGCTGTTTGCTTCCCTCTTGATATTCTCAGTGGGGTTTCGGGACAACCGTTCAAATTTTGAGGTATCAGCCGAAATTCGATCTAGTTTTTCATGGTACTCCTCTGTATTTATGAGAACGAAGGCGGAAGTTTTATTTGCACGGAGTACAGTTATGCCTTCTTGCAATCTAAGAGGCTTGGCAGCATCTCTCATCTCCTTCGTGACGATCCCACTCCGGTGTTGGCCACGGTCAGTGAGGGCTTCTGCCAAGAGTAGGG
>NC_090733.1:68050313-68052813 GCF_036898095.1 Palaemon carinicauda
AGTCAGATTAGACGACTCTTCATAATAACATTTTGATATATTAGTTTCGTTACCGGAAAATTTTTGAGTCATTTCAAATTAATTCTTATGATAAGTATAGTTCCAAATTGGGAAACTTTGTAGATTAAAAGTAGTCTTTGCATTTATTTTAGCTAGATATAACATTAGGAAATGTTTTAAAAAAATATTTTTGATACAATTTATAAAACTTTTAAACCAAACACACAAACAAACACACACACACACACACACACACACACACACACATATATATATATATATATATATATATATATATATATATATATATATATATATATATATATATATATATATATATATATATATATATATATATATATATATATATATATCTCATCATCATCATCATCATATCCTCCAACGCCTATTGACACAAAGGTCCTCGGTTAGATTTTGCCAGTTGTCTCTATCTTGAGCTTCTAATTCAATACTTCCCTGCTTCATAGTCGTTAGCCACGTAGGCCTGGGTTTTACAACTCTTCTAGTCCCTTGTGAAGCTCAGCTGAACGTTTGGTGAACTAATCTCCCTTGGGGAGTGCGAAGAGCATATCCAAACCATCTCTATCTACACATCATTATGATCTCATCCCCATATTGCACTCAATTAATCTCTCTTATAGATTCATCTCTAATCTTGTCGCGCCATTCAACTCCCAGTATCCTTCAGAGGGCATTGTTCTCTAATCTACAAAATCTATTGGAGATTGTTTCATTGTCATACCATGACTCATGTCCATGTAGTAACACCGATCTCACTAAACTGATATCTACTATGAGATTCAGGGCCTCTGTAACACGGTTTTTTCGCAATAATTTTTTATCTATGAATTTCATAAGTATAAAGCTTATTCAGAATACACATTATATCTACACATAAATTTTGACTATATTCTGCATAATGTAGGTTGAATAAATTTGGTACTTATAATGTAAAAGTGACGTTTTTTGAAGACGGGCCAACTTACTCAGAGAAAAGGTTTCGAACGCACTCATTACGTAACTTATGACGGCATTTCTTCCCTCTTTCTCGATCGATGATTGGCTATACGTAACGAAGGCTATACCTCTGCCAACAATGACACAAAAGTTTAAATAAAAGCAAAGCAGTACACCTTTATGAACTCTGAAACCTCTCCACTGATAATTGTCATAATGAACAAACTAACAAAATATGTTAATAAATACAAAAACACTTCGATTATTAGTCTAACTCCCAAAATAAGTTTCCTAAGAAATTACAGTCTTCTTTATAGGTCACAATCACATTGACAAGGTGTAAGGAATAGTTGGTAATTTTCAAAAACGTAGTAGACAAGCTTGATTTGATGACTGCTATATCCAATGTCAAGCAATTTTTATTTATTGTCTATCTACCTACATATTTACTGAAAATAAGCCGGTACCGTATTTTGGCTTTAAACCTTCACCAATAATTATCGTCAGAATGATGACTTCATGAGGCTCCACCCACTTTGGCCTCGTTATAATTCAGGATAACACTGAAGGCTATCATGGGCATTGTTGGATTTTAAAATTTAAATTCTGGCTATAAAATCTTAATTCTCGACTAGTTGTAAGAAGTGCTAAAGGATCCTCAAGGATCTCAGCAGTTGGCCTAAACGTTTAATTCATGTATACTACTGTTGCGGCACTACTGCTACAGTAGTATTACTACGCTACCACAGATACCCCACCCACATTTATGTATCGTTCCGCCATTCATAAAGTCTTTGTCATGTTTTTTTTTCACTGTGCAGTAAGCCATGGCCTCCTCAGAAATTAAGTTTAACATTAGATGATGGGTTATTTCATTAAGCTGACAAATTATGGCAACTGGGTATGTTATTGCCTATGTTGAAGCTAAAGATAAAGTATGGTATCATTCCTTCATTGCATTATCATCTTTACTACTATTTGTTTGGCTACATGTAGTAATTATTTTAAAGGATAAATGAATTATGTTCACTTTACTTCTATAAATTCCCATTAGATGTACAAATAAAACTCCTAAAACCATTCATGATTTATTTACAAAATGCAGTCATGCCCAAAACATAGCCAACACGGTCGTAAGGCCTAAGAAGAAGAAAAAAATTATATCGGATGATCCGTTGGTCCGATGGAGATTTTAGCACAAAAATCTTATTTTAACAAAAATAGTTATATAAAGACTGTTTACATACAATCTCTGTCTTTCTCTCTCTCTCTCTTGGTGGCATAGTGAATAGTTAATGGAAATGTTCAAAAGCCTGAATGACATTACAAGTATTATAATCATGTTACGCTAAATACAAATCAGACCATAAACATTGGATTTAAACTAGAAACTGAATAATTACCTATTCAGGCTATAGTAAATATGGCCATGGCCACGGTCTTTCTCTTGACTGTATAAAGTTGCAAGTCGTAAGACAAATGCAGTTTTGCAACCACGGGGGCAATTCCAAATCCTGTTAGC
>NC_090733.1:68060313-68065313 GCF_036898095.1 Palaemon carinicauda
CAAATTTACACGAAGGTGAAATTTCGTAACATTCTTGTATATGGTTTGATAACATTATTTGCTCAAAGGATTTTAAAAATCCTAGATTAATGAATATCCATGAATTAGTTGACATCTCCATGAAGAGAATGCTGCGTCACGCAGGCTTAAGACACCTTGAGATCTCAGTCCTTTTCTATTTAAAGAGCGTCTTTTCTCTCCAAGCAATAATGGAATTCGTGGTACTAAACACACTCATGGTCAGCGAAGGTCAACGTGCGTTATGGGGAAAGGAGGTCAAGACAAAAGAAAGATGCCATTAGTGATGAGAATTGTTATTTTCCAATACATATGAAGGCTGCAAATTTCTTTGAAAATATATTTTTTCAAAATTAAATTAAAATAGAAAAATTTTCCTTTCGCTATTAGTGGATCTTGGTTATACACTTAGCAAACTAACTAAATGTGATCTTTAAAGGAGTTAAGTGGTGAAATACTGCCATGTGTCTATTTGCAACGTTATAATAAAGAGGCAGAGGCCGTTCTTTTGCATTCTTTACAAAAGGATTCATCAGCAAGTAAAATATACATATATTTCTCAGGTGAAAAGGCAATATTGATATTCATTTTATATTCTGAATATTTTATTCATAGATCCTTAACTCAAAAACATAACCAGTTATAGATAAAGCTATTTCCTTACAGAAACAGCCCTAAGTGAATATTTCAAATATAGTTGGCAAAAAGAAAATAATACCTGGATTACGGAATATTCGCAATATCTGAAGAGCTCTTGATAAATATTCAAAACATTCTAACTATATTCAGCTTTGTCTCGGTAAAGAAGTAAATATATATAACCATCTCGAATCACTTTTTATTGCCTTAAATGAATTTTATATTGGAAAATAGAAAAATACGCTTATTTTCGTGAAACTTTGGGTTCTAATTAGATGTTCACACACGCACACATACAAAAACACACGCACAAACACTCACATGTGTAATGTATAGCGTTCGTATAAAAATTCAGTTCATCATTACAACGAAGCACTATTCAACTTCTTTTGTCTAAATTCTCAGTGACAATAGTCACTTCATTAAAGTGACAAGTTTTTGTAGGTGACGAGAATATTAATACTTTACTTTGAAAACGTTGATATTTCATTCTGTAAATAAATCATAAGTTAGAATCCGATAATTATTTTTTTTTAAATTGATGTAAAAAGTAGAATAAATTCCCTTCCCATTTATAACCCAGCTGGTACCAATGTGCTTTAATATGTTTTGATTTTTGATAAACTCAATTTCTGATGAGTTTTTTATAAATTTGATTACCTGTTACTGGACTTTTTTTATTACTTGTATTTTCATGGAATATCCAAGTTTGGCTCTCTCGGGAGTCAATGGGACTTCATGGTGTAAGGAGTAAATGAAAATGGTCAATTCCATACTTACTTTATTTGAATGTTTTTATACAGCATTTTATTGATATAAGAATGACAAGTAAGTAAGTGTCTGAGTTATAAGCATATGAACACATGCTTGTAAAATCATGAGTGGAAGCACAACTAATGCAAAGAAAGCAAGTAAACAAATGGGAATCAACAAAAATGCAAAGTTCCTGTGCTGAGTAAATACTAAAGGAAACATTTCATATAGAATACATGAAAAATACATAAAATCTAAAAATATGATAAAGGATGTGTGCATAACTGAACAGCAGAAAACGTTGCAAAATTAAATTTTTCGTGAAATATTTGCCAGCATAGCTTCAGATGAAGGGTGACCTTACATTTTTTGCACTAAATTTTTCTCATTCTTCTTACACACAATGCATCCACTTGAAGTTGGTAGAGAATCAGTACCAGGTTTAGTGTATTCTGTCCTTACTTCCCTTGTTGGGAGAGCTTTGCGTCCTTTTGGGCCTGACCCTAGGGCCTTTGAATACATCCTTTTAGGCTTTGTTCTTTTGACAAGAATCTGAACAATAGACCGACGATATTCTCTGTTAGGAATTTCGTTCGTGTGCTGATTTCATAAAGTCGCCAATAACACACCATCCCTTTGTTCAGAGCAGCAATAATAAGAGGAAAATACCACTTTTTACCTCTGATTGCAGGATGAAAACCTTTCAAACCTCTGTCGAATAAGTCGACATCACCCATGCCTTTATTATATGCATTAACTATGAAAGGTTGTTCAATGTTCACTTTTCCTACGCCTTTTTGCCACCATTTTGTTATGCCAACCTACACAGTTACTGCAAAGAGTAACAACAACACTATCATTCCACGTAACGATTTCAACATTTCCTTTTGATCGAAAGTCATAGGATCCTCTTGGCTTCTTTTTCATATATTTTACAGTAGGCAATGGACAGTGCTTTGCTCTGTTCGATCAGATTGGACCAGTGGCATTTATTTCTTTTTCTTTCAGATATATGACTGTCATATGAAGTAAAAAAAAAAAATGTCCAAATAAAACCTGAGCTCATTAGGTTTAGTGCAAGCACAAATACATTCCCGGATTACTCTATTTCCTAAAGGTTCCTCAGACAAATGGTTTTTTGATCTACTTTCATAGAGCTTTACATAATAGGGCATCCCAGATGAACTGGGCATGATCCATGATTTGAATCCAAACCTTAATGGCTTTTGTCTAATGAATTGCTTGTAGGAATGACGTCCATAATAAGGCGTCATAAATTCGTCAATATTCAGAATTTTGTGAAGAATTCCAAATTGCTTAATGTTTTCATTCAAAAGGTTATATAGAGGTTTCACTTTAGCCATTTTCCCATTACCAAGGTTTGCATTAACAGCACAATTAAAAAATCTTTTGATTTCCTGAAACCTATCTCTGCTCATAGTTGCAGCAAAGACAGTGCATTGAAGATCTTGTGCCTTGCTCCAATAATCCTTCTCACTTGATTTGATATTATATCCTGATAAGAACAAGAGTCCTATAACATTAGCCATTTCTTCTAATGTAACTTCAAAGCTTTGGCAATTCTTCTCATGTTTTGCATATCGATTACTTTCACGTACAAGGAGTCCAGTAAGACCTTCAAAGACCTTTATGAAAATATCCCATTCATTTGAAGAAGATTGTGCTGGAAAATTCTGAGAGTTTCTTAGAAGCATATTCACACTTTTCCACTTTCTGATTCCATCTCTTTCCTTTCAAAGTTTTTCTTCATCCAGCGAGGTTTATCCCTTCTTTCAGTTTCTTCTATGTCTTCCATTTCTTCATGACATGGTGTACAGGAATCATAGTATCTACTTCAGCAGCTATTTCATCTGGAATACCAGGAGGCTCAAAAAGATCATCATCATTTACATCTTCATCATTTCCGATGCCACCCTACGGAATGCCTGTAAATGGAAATAAATGTCGAACGTTAAAATATATTCAATAAAAACCTATATATGCAAAGAAAATATGATAACAACGTATATATAAGTGCCTTTATGATTCAAGCAATCGTCGTGACTGTGTGTATGCATGCACATGTCTGTCTATGTTTGTATGTGTATGATGTAGCCTATATCCTGTGTTGACTTCAAGAATCTTTGTAGTAATAAATCTTACCTGTAATGACAATATCTGCTCTCTTGATATTTTCATCTGCAAGGCTTTCTACGGCATCACGTAGAAATTTGTGATGAATAGTTTTCTTGGAATAGAAAGACTTTGGCTCCATCTCAGCTGACTGTCAGCGATAGACTAATGACAAGTGTGCTTTGCACAAGCCCATCAGTGTCATTACCTCAATATGCTTTATCGGATTCATTTGATTATACTGCAGGCTGCTCTACGAGTAAGTCATGCACGTTCAGACCTGCGCGTAACTTGGTCTACAGTGAGAGGATTGAGTAGGGGAATGTGTGCGTATGTGTGTGTGTGTGTACATACCATGTTCTATGTGCGCATGTGTTATGTATTAGTTCATGCATATGCATGTGTTTGTTTTGTAAGTATGTGCAAGATTTATGTGTGTATGGGTGTGTATGCAAGTGTGGGTGAATTTGTGCACTCACGCACGTGCCTGTGTGCGTGCATATATGCAACCAATCTAAATTATATGTGTATGTTATGTATTAGTATATGTATATTAATGTGTTTGTTTTGTATATATGTGTAAGATGTGTGTGTGCATGAGCGAGTCTTTTGTTGTGTGTGTGTGTCTGTGTTTGTGTGCACCCAATCTATATACAGTAGAGCAAAGGTGAAATTATAATTTTCCAAATTTGGAATTCAGAGTAGGTTGTAATTGTTGATGCTTTTATTTTTTTATGTCAATAATCAACATATACCACCCCTCGATAATGCCCCAACTACTGACCTCTCCAGCCACTTACCGACTCCCATTGGTCGCAGTTATACTACTACCACTCCAAATTCAGGGTTGCTGCGAAGAAATGTATGGTATCAGTGGCCAAAAAACGTGTAAGTGGGCCATCGCTTGCAGCGGTGGCCTCCTCTGCCACTAATCTTTTCTTTCTATATGACGCAGGTACGGGCATGCAATTTTT
Organism: Palaemon carinicauda; assembly: GCF_036898095.1. NCBI lineage: Eukaryota > Metazoa > Arthropoda > Malacostraca > Decapoda > Palaemonidae > Palaemon > Palaemon carinicauda. The sequence continues at coordinate 68,064,831 of NC_090733.1, forward strand.
GGTAGATATGGCTGCTTGCCATCCTCTTCTGCCAAGACCACTCACCAGGACACGAAGTAGTCTGTCTAAATCTGCCGACATTTGCCTAGTAGCTGCCAAGGGATCTGAGATACCCACCCATATTCATGAAAGCCTCACATTGTCGTTGGTAAGTGCCAATCACTTTTAGAAGTTTCTCTTTGCTGACATCACATTGCCAATTCTCGGTGCGGATTTCCTCTTACACTTCCACCTCCTGGTCTATGTAGCTCACCGGCGGTTAGTCAACATGGATTTATACTCCTCAACGCCTCTCCTCAGCGCACCCATGGATACCTATGGCCACCTACTCACATCGTACCCGGAAGTTTTCCATCCAGAACTTAGTCAAAAGCCCATGGTTCCAGCGAAACATAGTATTTATCACCAAATCAAGACGATGGCCTCCCACTATTCGACAGATTCAGACATCTGGCACCAGACCGTTTGGCAGCCATAAAACAA
>NC_090733.1:68070313-68077813 GCF_036898095.1 Palaemon carinicauda
CTAGTACTTTCATGCTTGATATAAGTTTTTCCGAGTGTTATTTTATTGAAGCTATAGGCAAATATTTTATACATGTAAGATATTGTTGAATGTTCTTTCCAAGATTGTATACGAGAGAGAGTCGGTGAGTTAGGTAATCGATTCTCATCGCACCTAGGCTAGTAACCTAGGTACAGTAGTATACTTTCGCACATCCCCGATTGTTCTTTTCTCTTCCGGAGGCTAAGTTCAATCCCTCTCTCCCTCTGAGTAAGCCTTAGGCTTAATACTAGCGGTTCTATCTCTATAATAATTCAGGTATAACTATACTACGATATGTCTGTCCTGACCTGATAACCAGAGTGACTGGTTTTTTGGTTTAGGGCAGAACATCAGAGTTTCTAGTCTGTGGTCTGCTTCTTCCTAGCATAGAGAATGAGTTCCTTTGCTAGGTTAGGGGCGGTTACAGGAAGCTTTGCTTCCCTAGTCCACGTCTGAAGGATTCTGTACAAGATGATTCCTTCCTCTAGTGGTCTAGCAGACTGTCCTGTGTTGTTTTTTACGGGCTGGAGAATGAGTTTTCTCTGTTGCCCGGCGAAATAACTTTACCTAACTTCGTTCTGGTTGGGGGGAGGATAGCAAGTATTACCAGTCTTCCTCCCTAATAGACAACTCTAGGTTAGGATGAGCTTCCCTAACTGCTGAGTGTGTCTCTTGCTAGAACGAAGTTTATAGGACCCTTATGCCTTCTCCCCCCCCCCTCTCTTTTTTTCTTTTGGCCGCAGTCCTACTTCCAGACCTAGTGTAGGTTAGGATGGAGGACCGACTCAGCTCTCTGCCGGCCGGCAATTACGTGTCGGCCGGCAGAGACCGCTTGTTCTTTGCAGAGTGAACCCCAGACCTCCCTTGGTCTCCCTTCCATGTCAGCCGGTAGAGTCCGGCAGGCTATGGATTCCTTGGAAGCCTGAATGATACATTCTCCCCTTCCATAAGTTCACTCTTTCTGGATGGAAGGTCGTATGGCAATGCCGCCTTATAACCTTACATCCATACTGTTTCTCTGATTATTGTGTTGTACCCCTAGCCCGGCTGTCGGCTGTTAAGCCGACAGCCGGACAGGGGGAGATTCTCTGGTTCTAAGCCACTGCCGGCGGGCATGGGTATTGCTACCTTTGCCTGCTGGCCGGCACACATTTGCGAACCAGTGCCCTGCCGCCTATTAGTTAAAGGTAGTATATCTTTGAACTATACAGGTGTAAATGTCGGCCGGCACGTGCCGGCGTGCCGGCGCGTGCTGGCCGGCACAACAGCATGCGATGTACAGTAGTTCCTATATTTGTAGTGTAGTACACACTGCATTAGTAAAACTGCAGTACAGAGTTTGTGATAACACTAAAGTTCTTCAACATACTTAATGTTATCTTGTACAGCCTTTTGTTGAGACCGTACAATATATAGAAAGTGAGTTGTTTCTGTATTCATTTTATCCCGTATATTAAAACTTTTTTTTCAAGGTGTGAACTACACCTTAAATTTCCGTTTAGGAAATTACATAAGGTATTCTAGAATAGAATTAACCTTAGTTTTAATATCTTGGGAGGTTACAGCAATTGACTGGGCAGGAAATACAAGTATGTGTCTTTCCTTCTTTCTTTTATAGCTTTTCTATATAAGCTACATGTTTTAATATAAGTGAAGAGCCTTCACTTGATACTCATGGCTTTTTCTTCTCTTTACAGGAGGACCATCTGAAATGCGGGAGTGTGTTCTGTAATGTCCGTAGTAAGAACTTCTGTGGACATCAGCTTTGCAGGAAGCACGCAGCATGCGCAGCCTCCAGAGGTGATCTCCAGTATTGGGACCCTCAGGTTTGTATAGTATGCTCTAACCTGATTACCGAGGCTTTTGACGACCCTAAGTCGACGAAGTCAAGGGATGCAGCCAGGGAAAAGTTACGAACCTGGGTGAGGGGTTTTCAGAAAAACACCTCAGGCCCCTACCTTCCAAATGAGAAGATGAGGGCCTACCTTTTCCTTAAAGCATTGGCTGATGCAATCATCCCTCAGCCTCAGGTAGAGATACCAACTGCCCAGAATCCGGTAGATTCTGAAGTCTCGGCCGCCCTTCAAGACATCCAATTGGATGATAAGATGTCAGAGGTGTCGGATTCTACAGAGAAGGACCTTCTAGGAGAAGGTAAGGAGGAGGAGCTGTCACAGGCTCCTCAAGTAGAAGAGGAAGAAATCGACGAGGTGTCGGTTACATCGGTTCCGGACCCAGAACCTGTTCCCTCTACATCGTCTGGTATCCCAGATGAACTGGGAAGGACTCTTTCTTCCATTGTTGAGATGATCCAACAAAATCAAAGGAAGAATGATGAAAAGGAAGCTGCAATGAAACTGGAGATACGCAGACTTGCAGCATCACGTGGGCCCCAGAAGTGGCTCAACATGAAGGATCTTCCTTTGTGCTCGGACGCCAATCCTTGGAGGTATGCCGAACACATGCCAATGACAACCGGGAAGATCGTGATTTCAGAAAAGTTGGGAGCAATTCCCCTGGAAGAGGTGGAATTTTGGCCCAACAAAGATTCTTATCCGGACTGCTATGTCCGTCTTAGGAAGGAGCCAGCCTCAAAGGAGGAGACGGAGCCGAAGGAGGTCATAGTTTTTTACCATAGTAAAGCTCAGGCGTTACTAGCGAGCTCGATGAAAGAGTGGGGCTTCACTAACTCAAAGGTGCTAGCATTGAGTAAGAAGCTTCCCTCCTTTGTGGCCTCTCCTAACAGAGCTTTTCCCTTCATGGAAAAGGGATATAAGGCAGCCTTAAAGGCGGTGGAGGCCGGGAAACCATGCCCCTCCTTGGAGGAGGGCAAGCCGTTATCTCGGACCTTGCCCTTGGACCAAGAAGACTGGAAGGACGCACACCTTACCTTCTCAGTCGGAAAGCTGGAAGCTGAAATCAGTGAACGTCAGTTTGGTGAGGAACTTCCAAAACTGTCGGAGGTTCTCTTGCGTAGAGAGCAAGAGACGAAGGAAAGAATTGCGGCATCGGTATCATTGCAAACGACATTTGAAACGATGGCAAGTGACCCCAAGAACCAGGACATGTTCATGATCTCCTCTCGTATCTGGGGTAAAGACCTCTTTCCCAACGAAGTGGTTAAAGAGGTAGTAGACAAGGCCGCCACAGAGAATAGGAACCTTCTCAAAAAGTGAGGCTTAGATCTTAAGAAAAAGTCTTCTCTGGATGAGGGTCCCCAACCCAAGAAGAAGACAAAAAGGCCTAGGCCATCCTCTCGGAGAGCTAAACCCTACCGACAGCAACAATAACAACAACTTCCTGTGACCGCGGTGCCTCAGATAGTGGCACAACCTCCAACCATGTACCAGCTGGTACCTCAACAAGTGGCGACATAGTCGCCAGTTTTTAACCCAGCCTTCGAAAGGCAGACTTCTTCCTTTCGTTCGAAAGCTAGAGGAACAGCCAGAGGTTCTTCTAGACGCCCTTCAAGAGGAAGGGGATCCAGGGAAGGACGTGGTCAAGGAGGGAAGGCCTCAGGTCCACAACAGCAGAAGTGAGATACTTCTAGTAGGAGGGAGACTACAGCTATTTAGGGATCGCTGGACCTTCGATCACTGGGCCCACAGCCTAATAAAGAATGGACTAGGTTGGAGCTGGAGCAGTCCTCCACCTCAATTTCCTCAATTCTCCCAACACTCAACCCCCGTTCTGGAAGAATATGTCCGAGAGCTCTTAGACAAAAGAGTAATCCGGAAAGTTAAGTTCATAAAATTCCAAGGAAGGCTGATTTGTGTTCCAAAGAAGGACTCAGAAAAACTCAGAGTCATTCTAGACTTGTCGCCACTCAACAAGTTCATAGTGAACTACAAGTTCAGAATGCTCACACTTCAACACATAAGGACCCTACTGCCCAAAAGGGCATATACTATCTCTATAGACTTATCTGACGCTTATTGGCACGTTCTAATTAATCGTCACCTCTCCTCCTACCTAGGCTTCAAGTTACATAGAAAACTTTACGCCTTCAGAGCCATGCCTTTCAGGCTAAACATAGCCACAAGGATTTTCACGAAGCTCGCGAACACAGCCGTCCATCAATTACGCTTAAAGGGGGTCCAAGTAGTAGCCTACTTGGACGACTGGCTAGTGTGGGCAGCATCCAGGACAGAATGCATGCAAGCTTCTAAGATAGTGATCCTGTTCCTGGAACATCTGGGATTCAAGATCAACATGAAAAAGTTTCGACTTTCTCCAGCTCAAAAATTTCAGTGGTTGGGAATCCACTGGAATTTGGAGTCACATCGACTTTCCATTCCTGGTAGGAAGAGGAAAGAAATAGCAGGATCTGTCAAGAGACTATTGAAATCCAAACGGATATCAAGACGCGAACAGGAGAGAGTGCTGTGCTCTCTACAATTTGCTTTGATAACAGATCCAGTGCTAAGAGCACGGCTAAAGGATGCAACAGGAGTCTGGAGAAAATACACATCAAACGCGCGAAGAGATCTAATAAGACCACTACCGACTCGACTGCGAACGCTTCTCAAGCCTTGGTCCAATGCCAAGCAATTGAAGAAATCAACACTTCTTCAACCTCCTCCCCCGTCAGTAACTATCCATACAGACGCTTCAAAGGAAGGCTGGGGAGGTCACTCTCATCAGATGAGAGTCCAATCAGCTTGGTCCAATCTTTTCCAGTCATTTCACATCAACTTTCTAGAAGACATAGCAGTACTTCTGACACTAAAGAAAGTATCTCCTCGCCACTCGACCCACATAAGACTGGTTCTAGACGGCGAGGTGATAGTGAGATGCCTGAATCGACAAGGGTCGAGGTCACCTCAAATCAACCAAGTGATGTTGGCCATATTCCGTTTGGCGGAAAGGAAGAAATGGCACCTGTCAGCAGTTCACATTTAAGGGTTCCGCAATGTGACAGCGGACGCTCTATCCAGGTTTACACCTATAGAGTCAGAATAGTCCCTTGACGCAGGATCGTTCTCCATCTTGAGTCAAGTCCCGGACCTGCAGATAGACCTCTTTGCGACGAAAGACAACAAGAAAATAGATCAATACGTGTCCCCATACGAGGATCCGCTAGCGGAGGCAGTGGATGCTATGTCCCTAGACTGGAACAGATGGTCCATTATTTATCTGTTCCCTCCTCACAACCTCCTTTTGAAGGACCTCGATAAGCTGAGATCCTTCAAAGGGAAAGCAGCAATAGTGGCCCACAAGTGACCAAATAGTGTGTGGTTCCATCTGGCATTGGAACTACGACTAAAATTCGTACCGCTACCGGATCCATCCCTGTCTCAACGAGTACAGAAGTCGACTGTCTTCGCTTCATCACAGAAAACACGGAACCTACATCTCATGATTTTCTCTCCTTAGCGATGAGAAAAAGATTCGGTGTTAAAAGTCAGTTTAGACTTTTGGAGGAAACGAGAAGACATTATGAGGGTTCAGGGAAGAAACAGATATCCCTTGTCAAGGCGAAGAAACCAAAAGAAATCTTGACAGATTCCTATTTATCATACTTCATTCACCTTCATGAGCAAGGTTTAGCAGCCAACACAATTCTATTGTTCAAGCCTGCCTTGACAAGACAGATACCATATGCCTTACAGGTCAACCTTTCTAACGACGTTCTTAATGAACTACAAAGGCCCATGCTAGGCTTAGCCCTTCAGCGCCTCCAAAGACCCTTTGCATGGTCATTAGATAAGATTCTTCATTGTGTATAAATAATGAACAATGAGGAATGCGCTTAGAAGGTTTTGAATTTAAAGTCTTATTTCTGCTTGTACTTGCTTTGGGGGCCAGAGTTAGTGAAATAGTGGCTCTCTCTAGAGAGGAAGGCCACGTCCAGGTCTTGGAGGGAGAGCTGAATCTATTTCCAGACCCAACGTTTCTTACCAGGAACAAGCTACCCACCAACAGGTGGGGTCCCTAGAAAATCTGCCCTCTGAAGGAAGATGCATCTCTATGTCCAGTGGAGTGCCTAAAGGCCTATCTTCATAGAACTTCAGACTTTAGGGGAGGACAGCTGTTCAGAAGAGAAACCCTGGGTTCAAAGTTATCTATAACTAAGGGCGAAAATCACCTGTATTATTCGCAGAACGGATCCAGACAGTACACCCGTTAGTCAAGATCCGAGGAAAGTTGCCTCTTCCATAAAATTTCTTTAATTATATGGACTTTGAACATCCTTCTTCGTACACCGGCTGGTAGTCATCCGAGGTGTTCTTTATGCACTATGCGAAGCAAGTGGAGCAACTTAAGAGGTCTGTGGTAACAGCAGGTAGAATTCTTTAACCTTCTGTTTTAAATCTGCGAGGAACAGTGTAATTAATTTGGGACAATTAATTAAAAGGGTGCATGTGTAGTCACTATGTTATTACACACTGAGCGATAGGCCACGAAAGTGTCCTTACGAACTCTTCCATTGACGTCGGTAAACTATAGCATAATACGGACACTTGTGCCAAGCATTTCTTACGCTAGTGTAAATAAACAGTATACAGAATGTATCATTATTATTAACAATTCAATTGAAGTGGCAAATCTGTTTCCTGGTAGACGAAACAATATTTTCTGTTGACTGTTTTTCTTTATGCTTTAACGCATATCATCCACATTTTATAAATTTTATAAATGTTGATCCGATATGTACGTTTATTAAATTTTAATAAACTAGTTCATAGTGAGCCCTGCGTCTTATTCGCTCACACTCCTTTTATTAGAAATGTACTGAGCATTAAGATTAAAATATGGATATTTTTATCATGGTATGTCTTTTAAGATTGTTCCCTGATTCAAGCAAAAGTCCACTCACTTTAACCCTTCCTTGGAAGGGTTGACGTGGTACCCTAATGGGATAGTGGCAGAGATGCAAAATTTGTTCCTATGCGGATACAACAGTTATCCAATAGTTAATAAGAGTAGTCACTTTGGGGAAGGTGTCACAAACTCATACTGACATTAGTGACTCTTATACAAACTTTGCTTTATAATGTATAGGGCGAGACCACTATAAAAGCTTGTCATTTTGTCATCCATAGTTATTATGTACTCCTCGAGACTTTTTCCAGAGTCTAGTACGACTCTTCCCTGTAGGGGGCAGGAAGCACTAACATAGTTCATGCTTAGATGAAATGATGTATGACGGTAACATCATAGGTCTCTAGGTCTAGACGGACCAGGAAAATACTTTCTTGAGAGTACGGTACCGATTGAGAATCCACAGATACAGTAATGCTCTGGTAAACTTCCATCAGGACGACATGGCCTGAGCCCAAAAAACGGATTTTGAGCGAAGCGAAAAATCTATTTTTGGGAAAGGTAGCCATGTCGTCCTGATGGAACCGCCCTTCCTTTTATTGTAAAAGGGCTTATTGACCCCTCCCTATAATACAGTATCTGTAGCACCTCGTATATCGCTACAAGGAATAAAGAGGGCGCTACCGCCTTCATCAGATACACACTGGAAACGGA
>NC_090733.1:68080313-68085313 GCF_036898095.1 Palaemon carinicauda
ATTATTATTATTATTATTATTATTATTATTATTATTATTATTATTATTATTATTATTACAAGCTATAAGCTAAGCTATAACCCTAGATGGAAAAGCAAGATGCTATAAGATCAAGGGCTCAAACAGGGAAAATAGTCCACCGAGGCAAGAAAATAAGGAAAGAAATAAACTACAAGAACAGTAACAATATTAAACTAGAATATTCATACTATAAAAACTATAAAAACTTTAAAAAAAAAGGAGGGGGGTAAATTTATAAGATAGAACAGCGTGCCAGAATTTACCTTCAAGCAAGAAAACTCTATCCCAAGACAGTGGAAGGCCATGGTACAGAGGCTATGGCCCTACCCAATAGTAGAGAACAATGGTTTGATTTTGGGGTGTCCTCCTAGAAGAGCTGCTTACCATAACTAAAGTCTTTTCTACCCTTACGAAGAGGAAAGGAGCCACTGAACAATTACATTGATGTAGTTAACCCTTGAGCGAGGAAGAATCATTTGGTAATCTCAGTGTTGTCAGGTGTATGAAGACAGAGAAGAATGTTGAAAGAATAAGCCAAACTAACCGGAGTATGCGTAGACAAGGAAAAAATGATCCGTAACCAGTGAATGGGATCCAATGTAGTACTGTTTGGCGAGTCAAAGGACCCAATAGTTCTCTAGCGGTAATATCTAAACGGGTGGCTGGTACCCTGGTCAACCTACTACCTAACAAACTGGATTTCAGAATTCACTTTGTTAGTCCACTGTCTTTCATACCAGCGAGTTTTAAACAATTTTTATTCGAGCAAGATATTGTGTTGTGATAATGTTACATAAGGATGCTAAAAACGAAGAATAAAGTTCAAGGAACAACCAACTAGTTTTTGGTCTACGACGGATATAGTTAACATACCTAAAGGCAATGTAAGTACCCACATATTACCCAATAATATCATTCAACTTCTCCCAATTCTTCAGCTGACTGATGAATATGAAAGGTGTCCATCTAAGTCCCGAATTTTTTGTTCCACTGGAAACTGTTTGAATTCCGGGTTTATATGAGATTGAAGCAGTATACATGCCATCTAATAATATGGAGGCAAGAACAGAAGATTATAATAATTTTAATAACTACTCAAAACTTAGGAAGGGAGCTGGTTTAAACGATACCAAACGTTTTACACAAAATTTTACTAGTTGAGGAAATAATGCATGCAAGAGTTTAATAACCAGTCTATAATCAAGCCTATTGGTGATAAGCTATCAAAGGATATTTCTGATATCAATGTTAGAAAGTGTTCTATGGATTTACTAACATCTTTTTAAGATGTATTTTTACGCCAGATAAGAGTACTGGGAAAACATCACTAAATGGACATCAAATATGATTAGATAACACAGATTAAATCATCTATGTTTCTTAGTAACGATTACCAGTTAAATTTAAAGATGTAACAAACGTTAAAGGTTATAAAATGTTAGAGAAACGTATCTAAAAGCTCAATTAGCCCATTCAATGCACCATTATTCTGTGTACCATGAAACGATAAAACTTAGCGATTTTGTTTAGATTTTCGTAGAGTTATTGATGAAACAATTTTTGAAAGATTACTTGTGTCATGTACTAGTAACATCATTAATGCGTTGGGAAAACGAACGTATTTCTCATCTTTAAATCTACTCCGTGGTTTTCATCAAATTCCTCTTGAAACAGAATCAACTAAGTATACATTATTTAGCACTTATAAAGGGCATTTTGAATTTGTACATATTCCATTTAGTTTACGCTGTATTTCACGTGTACCAAGAAACGAACATACAAATAAAAACAATGCCCTATCTACGTTTTCTTCAACAATTCAACCTTCATCAGACTCTATGTCAAAAACCGTTTAATAAAACAAGCTAATTTAAATTCCTATAAAATTTTATTATCAATTCGTTGTTTTGTTATCTATTTTTATAGCAATGTCAACCGTAATGACAAAAACCATTTATTGTAAACATGAAATTGTCCCCTTTATGTAACTGCATGGGGGCCTAAAAATACATGTGCTGTCTCTGAATAACGGTAATTGTTTGGTAGCTGTATTTGTATTAAATCTTTTTCTGTTCCCATCATATTGGTGACCTAAAGAGTAACTTGAACACCCAACCCACCTCCAAGCACTGCATCGTCTGCCATATCATCCAATGATGACCACCACCAACCTCAATTCATCTGTTTATGGTGCCACAGTGAGGTTCCCGCCCTTTGCTAGTAGAGATGCGTTTACCTGGCTTCAGCGTGCTGTGAATCAAATCCACATCAAGGGCATGACCAGCTTAACACCAAAGCCAAATACATCCTTGCTTGATCCACAAGAAGGCCTTCTGAGAAATCACCAACTGGAGATCCCCGGTTAATGGATCAAAAAGCTTCGATGGCAATGAGGGACATGATCAGTATTGCTCGACTTCAGCCTGTGGTAGATGGTTCTCCTTGTGAAATGAACGTACTTTATGCCTTAATGCCTGCCAAGACTGGTGTAAGTCACCCTTCCTAATGTCAAGGTCAAGATCTTGCCCATAAAGGACTTGAGGACCAAAGTCAACGCTGTTTTTCCACACCGTCAAGAACTTCATCGGCAATTCCTCTCCTAATGAGAGGAACAATCATACAACACCGATTGAAGTGGAAGGGAATGCTGTAAGATAGCAACACCCACCTTGTGAGATGCCACGGCAGCAACAAAGAAATCCACCACCATCTATGCCAAACCACACCCTCAACACCCACTGGACGATGCCCATTGCCCACAGTTGTGCTAATACCACACCTGATTTTGGGCTGCTGCTAAGAAATGTGCTACAGGATATCAATGGTACAAAATGCGTAAGTAGGCCATTGCCTGTCGCCTACTTTTTCATGATTAAGGATCTAGCATGCTCTTTCTAGTATATACTGGTGCTTGTCATTGCCTTCTACTATGTTGCCTCTTATGGGCGTGAGTCCATTATTCAAAGACTGCTGATGTTCATTTGATGGCCACCAAGTGATCAGCTATCCCCACCCACAGTTACCAGATTTTGACAGTGTCATTTAGAGGCGCAAAGTACCTGTGAAATTTCATTACTGCCAATGCTATATAGCCTGTTACCAGTGTGGATTTCCTCTCCATTTCCATCCATTGGTTGACGTCGGACATCAATACTCTGTCAACGCCATCTCTTACTCATCCATGCCTTGCTCTCTACATAAACGTCCCCACGGATGTTGATAACCACCTCGTCACTTTACATTTTGATGGCCTCCATTCAGAACTACACCAGACGCACACAATTCCCACCAACCACGGTATATCTCATTATATCAAAACAACGGGGCTCGCAGTGTTTGCAGGATTCAGATATTGGACACCAGACTGTTTGTCAGCTGCTAAGTGCAAATTCCCCAAAATGGAAGAAATAGGCCCTTTTCAAAAGGCCTCAAGCCATGCACATCATCCTGACAAAGGATGAATCCCTGCGCCCTTGAGATGGAACCAGACCATTGGGCCCTCCCTAACATCGCTGATATCACCACCTACCATCACAGTAGGTGGTGATACCCCTTCGGAAGGGGTATTATTAGGTACCAATGAACCAAGAACACATTCCAAAGATTCCCATCACCACCACCTACAGCACATATACTTTCAATTACACCTGCTTTGGCCTTCGTAATGCAGTGGCCACATTTCAGCGACTCATGGGTGGCATCTTAGGGTACCTCCCATTCTGTGTATGTTACGTAGAGGACATGTTAATATTCTCTCCCTGCAAAGAGGACTACCTACATCACCTAGCCATCATCTTCAACACTTGTACCTTGCAATTAGGTATGACAAATGTACCTTTGGTGCCAAGGAAGTGGCATCCTTTGGTCAATGCATCACTTCTAAGGGGGTTCACTCCTCCCTGAGAAAGTATTTGTATTACAGAACTTCTCCAAACTCTTGACTATCAAAGCACTTCAGGAATTCAAGGGTATGGTGAACTACTAACAGAGATTCTTGCCAGCCCTAGATGCCACGCTTGGTCCTCTCTATGACACTCTCTAGGCTAAGCCAAAAAACCTGATGTAGGGCTCAATTTAAGAAGCAGTCTTCTTCAACACATAGAAAACCTTATCAACTGCTACCACTCACCCAAACCTACTCTCCACCAATGCCTCTGACGTCGCCATAAGGGCGTTACTCAAACAAATGATCAAAGGATAGTTTCTTCAGTGACCATTGTGACCAATTCAAGCCCAAAAGATCATGCAAAATCCTATTCCAGTCTGTTTGAGATTTCGTATAAATGTTACATAAGTAAGATACATCAGGGACAGGCTGCTCAGTCTTCATTACTAATGAAATCGAGGCATGATCAGATGTCCCAACTGGAGAACCAACCTTACTTGTTATTATGCCAGGGGAGTCGGCGTATACAAGGTCTAGGCAGTTACCGGACCTGTAAGTAGCTTCACTTATGATTTGCTCACAGCCTGAGTCAGAGGCAAAGTCTAAAGCTCTTAAGCCATGGTAATCTGTAGGAGAAACAGAATTTAACCACTCCCATGGTGACCATTGAAATCACCAAAAAAGACAAAAGAGGACTTTCTATCATCTTCTTTTATCTTAGCCATAATGGTAAGAAGACAATCGAAGATAGAATTATCCAAGTCAGGATTGCAGTAGATCGAACACAAATAGAAGTTGTTATGCCTGCCACAAACTTTTATTATCTGAATCTCATGGCATCCACATTCGTAGCAGGACTTACGAGAAGCAGGGTACTCAGGCCTAATATACACCGCCATTCCCCTGGCCCTAGGGATGGCATCACGTTTCAACATAATTGGCTTCTTAAAACCAGTCATAAGGAGCTCAGATGAGTGCCTCATATTAGAAACCAAAGTTTCTGAGCACAAAAGAACATCATGCTGTCTGGATGCAACTGTAAAGTCTTGAATATTTACATGAAGACCACGAATATTGCAATACAGTAGACGAC
>NC_090733.1:68090313-68100313 GCF_036898095.1 Palaemon carinicauda
TATTGCTGAACTAAACTCATCAATTTATTCTCTTATTAGAGTAGTCTTTATTTTCTCTCTCTTTCCTTAGATCAAAACAAATTTTACTTCTCACCATTCTATGATCGCTTGACTTTAACTCGTTTAACACTAGTACATCTTTAACTCAATAGACTTTTTTAACTGAGAATAAACCTATTTATTTTATTTTTATTTTTCCATTTGGGCTTTACCATGTCCATTTTCAATGTTCTTTTTTATAAAGGGTGTTCATGATTTTAAGATTGTTTCTTTCAGTAAATTCTACAAGAATGTTTCCTCTGTCATTCCTTGTGCCAACTCCAACTTTACCTACTACTTTTGAACTACCTTTTTAGTATTAAAATCACCCAAAATAAATGTAAATTGAGTCTCACGTTTTTTTTTTCATAGATATCTCCAGATCTTCATAAAAAGGTTCTTTTTCTTCCACTGTATGGGATGTTGTTGGTCGTTATGTTTGAAGGATCTTCAGTTTATACTTTTTATCTAGTTTGATAATCAATCCTGTAATTCTATCAATAGTACTATAAAATTCTTCTATGCTACCTACAAGATTTTTATTAATAAGAAAACCCATTCCATTTTCTTCGTTCCTTTCATGTCATATGAAGCAAAATATATGGCCTTCTTTTAATTCTATATAAGATTCCCTAGCTCTTCTAATTTTACTCAATCATATTACACCCCAATACATTTATTTTAGTTCTTCCCTAGACAAGCTCCTGACGTTGTATGTTGGGCATTTTTTCCACTACCACTGGGGACTGGGGTATGCGACGGGGCTGTTATATATACAGTATGTCTGGGTTTTGGCCAGTCATCATCACCATGCTAGCCACTGCGGATTGGTGATGGTGGGAGATTTTCGCCTGATCGCTCACAGCAAACCAAACTAGTATGGGTGTCCTTGACTAGTATAGCTTTGCTGATCATTGTGATCCACAAATTCTTTCCCCTTGTTTGGGTATCCCCGCTAAGAAAGGGATACACACATATATATATATATATATATATATATATATATATATATATATATATATATATATATATATATATATATATATATATATATATATATATATATATATATACAGTATATATATATATATATATATATATATGTATATATATATATTTATATATATATATATATATAAATATATATATATATATATATATATATACATATATATATATATATATATATATATATATATATATATATATATATATATATATGTGTGTGTATGTATATATATATATATATATATATATATATATATATATATAAATATATATATATATATATATATATATATATATATATATATATATATAAATATATATATATATATATATATATATATACATATATTTATATATACATATAGGGAGAGAGAGAGAGAGAGAGAGAGAGAGAGAGAGAGAGAGAGAGAGAGAGAGAGAGAGAGAGAGAGAGAGAGAGAGAGAGAGAGAGTTTCTGTGTGTAAACTTGTTATTAATGAGCCCTAAATAAGAATGGATTCTAAAAGAAAACTAGAATAGAATAATTTCTTAGAAAATAAATCAATTCTGGCCGTTGAGAATCCCCATATCTCACTTTCCGGTGATTCTTGCTTGACTAATCAGATATACTGGAGACACTTGAAGTTTGTTATAAGCCTGGGCGACGAGCAGTTTCATTAGAAAATGTCAAGTTATTGCTAGGACGTTTTAAGCTTAACGGGAAATATGCAATCACTGGATCTCAAGAAAATTACTGATATTTTCTTTTTCATATTATTTTTCCTGTGCTGATATAGATTAATCAGACGACAGTATTATTATTATTACTAGCTAAGCTACAACCATAGTTGGATAAGCAGAAGGCTACAAGCCAAAAGTGCTCCAACAGGGAAATATAACCCAATGAAGAAAGGAAATAGATAAACTATATGAGAAGTAAAGAACAATTAAAATAGAATATTTTAGGAACAGTGACTGCATAAAAAAAAATCTTTCACATATAAATTATAAAGAAAAACTTATGTCAGTTGCAAGTTTGAAGTTTCAAGTTCTACCGATGCAGCTACCCGACTAGGAAGATCTCTCTATAACTTGGTCACAGGTGGAATAATGCTTCTTGAATACTTTGTAGTATTGAGCCTGATAATGGAGAAGGTCTGACTATTAGAATTAACTGCATACCTAGTATTACGAAAAGGAGGGTACTGCCCGGGAAGATCTGAATGTAAAGGATGATCAGAATTATGACAAATCTTGTGCAACATGAATAACGAACTAATTGAACGACGGTGCCAAAGATTAGTATCTAGATTAGGAATAAGAAATTTAATAGAACGTAAGTTCCTGTCTAACAAATCAGCAGCTGAAGACCAGGCAGGAAAACAATACTCGAAAAAAAGGTAGAATGTGAACGTTTCCCAAGAATAGACTAATTACCGAAAATCTTACAATACTTTCTTATTAAGCCACTTGTTTGTGCAATTGAAGAAGACAGAAGTAAAGTATTTCCTAAATGTTAATTTGCTGTTAAGAATCGCACCTAAAATTTTAACTCATACAGAGTTAAAGAAATATTATCAATGTTGAGATCCGGATGTTGAGGAGCCACTGTCCTTGACCTACTTACAGTCATACTTTGAGTTTTGTTAGGATTCAACTTCATACCCCTTAATTTGGGCCATGCACTCATTTTAGATAGATCTCTATTAAGGGACTCAGCAACCTCCGATATACATTCAGGAGATGAAATTTATGCAAAGAGAGTAGCATCATCTGCATATGCAACGAGTTTGTTCTCTGGGCCAAACCTCATGTCATGTGTATATAGTATGAAAAGTAATGGGCCAAGAACACTACCTTAAGAAACCCCAGATATCACATTCCTATACTTACTTTGGTATCCATCGACTCTTTGCGATCTTGTAACAATATGTGAATGTTGTGGTCAGGATTTCGTATGTAATCAGTGTATGAATATTGTTTGGTACGCTGTCTAAGTTTGTAAATGATATCTGTTGTTTATGTTTGGGTAAGTCACGTGACCACACAGTCTTCCGCTGCCCGCATTCTCCCCCGCTCTCAACATGTTGGCTCGGCAGTGCTGTACAACTTGCTGTTTAACTTGTATAATAAACTAAGGTTAATTACCCTCAGCTTATCAATCAGAACCCATAACAGATCTATTACTTAGAAATTCAATAATGATGCTAAGAAAAGACCCATTCACTCCTAACCACTAAAATAAAGGCCAATATACAAACTCCCTGGCCATAATCAAGGGATTTCTGTACAACATTGGAGATTGTAAGAAGGACATCACATGTTCCAATGCCTTTACGAAAGCCAGATCGAAGACTAGGGAACAGATGATTACCTTCAGCAAACCTATTTAGACATTTTACAAAAAGATGTTTAAAAACTTTAGATGTTATTATTATTATTATTATTATTATTATTATTATTATTATTATTATTATTACTTGCTAACCTATCACCCTAGTTGGCTGAAACCCTCGGGCTTCCCCAGGGAAAATAGCCCAGTTAGGAAAGGATATAAAGAAATTATAAGAATAGTAGTTAACAATTAAAACAAATATTTTATGAACAGTAATAGCATTGAAATAAATATTGCTTATGTAAACTATAAAAATTTCAAAAAACAATAGAGAGAGAAATTTCATAGAGTACTGTGGCCGAGTGAACCCTCAAGCAAAAGAACTCTAACCTAAGACGGTGAAAGATCATGGTACATAGGCTAAGGCACTGCCCGAGACTAGAGAACAATGGTTTGATTTTGGAGTGTCCCTTTCCTAGAAGAACTGCTTACCATAGCTAAAGAATCTCTTCTACCCTTACCAAGAGGAAAGTAGCCACTTAACAATTACAATGCAGTAGTTAATCCTCGAACGAGGAAGAATTGTTTGGTAATCTCAGTGTTGTCTGGTGTATGAGGACAGAGAAGAATATGTAAAGAATAGGCCAGACTAATCGGTACATGTGTAGGCAAAAAGAAAATGAGCCGTAACCATAGAGAAGGGTCCAATGTAGTACTGTTTGGCCAGTCAAATGACTCAATAATTCTCTAGCGGTAGTGTCTCAACGGGTGTCTGGTGCCCTGGCCAACCTACTACCATGGGAGTTATGATAACTGGGAGGTAATCAGTTGGATTTGAACTACCAGAAACACATTTACATAGTGGAGTAACATTACAAATTCTCCAACAAGTGCTAAGTGCTCTTCTTGCTAACTTGCACAAAATAACAGACAACTTTGGAGTTAAGAGATCTGCAGTCTATATAAAAAAACAAAGGAAAAATATCATTTGGGTTTACACCTCCAAAAGCATCAAGATCATTCAGGAGAGCTTTGATTTTTCGAGATTGAAAACTAAACTAGTTAGTTTAGCCTCATGAAAACAGGAATGAGGAAGATCAAGTTTCTCATTACTCTGCTTACTGTCAAACACATCAGCCAAAAGGGATGCCTTTTCCTTTTGACAGTGAGTGACAGAGCCATCTAGTTTAAGTAGAGGAGGAACTGTTGGATCTACACCAAAAAGTGCCGATTTAAGGGTAGTCCACCACTTATGTTCCTGGGTTGTACCAGAAAAGGGTTTCTTTTATGGTTAAATTGTGTTCCTTTCCAGTTGAAGCATAAACTCTCTAAGCAAAAGCTCTAAGCTAAGTATAGTTATTCCAAGTCAAATCTGATCTGTTATCCTTCCAAAGATGATAGGCATAAGCAGGATCCAAAGAAGAACCCGTCTGCCAACGTGCCGACCAATATAAGACCTTTTCCGCGAAGGTAGTCACGTGAGCCCCTCTTCGTTATAAGTTCCTTTGGCCGGTATCGGGCATTTATGTTGGCAGTTTTTTTTTAATTAATTTCTTTTATTAAAACTAATCTCCGTTTAAAACTTTTTCAACTCTCACTTTAATGCTAAGTTGACCCACAGGGACCCAAAGTCATCGAAGGTCAGAGAACATGAAATTATTCAGTAATATACTGTAGAAGAAAAATAATTTCTATTTTTGTTTGGATTAATTTAATAAAACCGGGACAAATAACTCCGTGATATCATTTCAGTGTTAATTTGTTGATTTTTTTCACGCTTCAACACCCATTCTTCTACATTTTAATATTTACAGTAATCTTATTTATATATTTCATTCTGAAATACAAAGAGAAATAGTAGCAAAGAATTTTCTCATATCTTTGGAAACATCAAACTCAGACAATTCGAATTCATAAACTAGCGATTTGGTGCAATTTCTACATATGAGCTGCAATAAATATCTCACAATAGCCATCTGAGACATGAAAGCATCAGAAAAAGTGCATATTGTCCGCCTCTGTTAATAGTAACAGGCAAGAACCTTTCGATTCATTCCATTTTGATGCATTAGCCTGTAAATTGGGACATTTTTATAAAAACATCCTGACAATATACGGTATCTAGCAATGAAACGAAGAGACTCGGAAACAGACTTTACAAGTTTGACTACCTTTTTCTCAGTCAGATTCTGTTTTACTCCTATATTGTCCATTATACCTTCATTTTCAATTTCAGCAAAATGTTATAGTCAAGCTTATATCTACTGACAGTTCTTGCTCAGTGATCTGTTTTGCATTAGCAAATGATGTCTCCGTTTTCTGCTCCTCATAATTTATCCCAAACGCATTTCTTGACACTTTATCACTAAAAATTGAACATAAATTGATAACCTCAAGCCATTTACCTTCTCCTGACTATACTTTTCACGAAAGATAGAACCGGAAACAAAACTATTAAAATTTTGCAGCTTGAACCCCAAATTGTCGTCGACGATAACATCCTTACAAAAATGCACAGAGCAAATCACAACATGATCTAGGTTAAGTTCATCTGACTGTCGACATGTCTGTTTCCAGACATCTCTTAAACTTTCATTTCTCGAAAAAGAAAGAAACACATATCTAAATCTATAGACTTAGATTTTCCTTTCAAGTTAAAGGAACCAAAAACTACGCAATAGTTAATTATTGTGCAGATAATATTTAAACAAAAGTGTTTAGGCAGGAAAATTCTTTTCAAAGTATCCTTTACCACAAGAAATGTTTGCGAATGAGACATTGTACAAGACAACTGGTATTTATATGCTGGAATCCTAAGCATATTATAGATCAATATGTATCAAAGAAGTCATTAGAGACAAAATATATAATACAAAGAAATTGGAGGACATGTTTTGGGTGGCCCTTTAAGCCAAATCTTTAACCTAGATTGCTTGCTGTACGCGAGCCCGGCCGAGGTTAGGGGCTCACGTGAGCTCAGATCCTGACCTGCGCTTTAGCAGACCTGTTCTTCTCTGGATCCTGGCATAAGTAGCATTTTCCATCTTCCTCCCTCATTATTATTATTATTATTATTATTATTATTATTATTATTATTATTATTATTTTATGTTGGTGGTTATAGAAGTGAAGGCTAAACCCAACAGTATTTTTATTTTGTTTTGTTTTCTATAAGGACACCTATTTTCTCACCTCCTAATTTGTCTGTGAATTTTTTTTTCACTCTTGTTGGAGAATTAGTAATGTTACTACATTAGGTAGAAATGGTGTTAGCTTTTACCCCTGTGGTTTACTGGCAAATTTCCAGAACTCACTCATCGTTGTCTCAGGTTTTTGAAAACCTGTTGGTAAAATGTGTTAATAGATATGATGAAAGTAATTATCTGTTTCCTAGTCTACAATTTGGTTTTCACAAAGGCCTTGGAGCAATTGATGCTATTCTTACAACCTACACTGTTATCCAGAAATCCATGGATAATGGTCATGAAGTACGCTTGAAATTAGTACTGCATTTGACTATGTTGATTATAAGGTGGTTGTTTTCAGACTTAAATTTTTCATCAATAGATTACAAAGATTAGTTGCTGTTTAACACCAAAGTGACTAAAGGGATTTAATATATGGTGCTCCATAGGGAAGTGTTTCTGGCATTTTATTTTTCCTATTACATGCGCAATATATGTGTCTTGGCCTTAAAAATAAGCCCCTTGCTTATGCTGATGATGATATTCTCTTTACATCGATCTTATATCCTGAAAGTAGACAGACATTGTTGTTGCAAAACTCCTTTGTAATTATTTAGAGAAAATTAGAGAATTGTAGAATGGAGTTGCACCCTAAACACAACTCAAAAGACATCCTTTCTACCCAGAACTTTTCAGTGAAAAGGTTTCATTAATTACATGCAGCTCATATCAAATTCTAGGTGTTTCTTAATTGCCATTTTAGTTTTGAGAAACATATCTGCCTGTATCTTGTTAAGTTATACATTAAATATCGTACATTGAAAAGTTCTTTCAAGAATTTTGGAAAGCTGTATCAGGAAAATCTTTTGAATAAATTTATTCAGTAGTGTTTTAACTGTCTAGTCTCCGATAGCCGACTCTCATCGCTTCGGACAAAAACTCCACATTTATTAAATTCCTCAAGTTTCATCTGGATAATATTCTTTGGAACTGTCATTCAATAAGCATTTTATACATGCTGTGAAAAAGTTTCCATTATTCTGACCAACCTTCACATATAGTTTTCCCCAGACTATACCAATAACTCCAAGGTATACAGTTAGTTTGGATAGTCTTGTATTTCCTCTCATAAAGTTTAATACTGCACAATTTTCTAGAAGTTTCCTTCTGGGTGTAACCAAATATTGGAACCATCTTCCAAATTAAATAGTTGAGTCAGCGTAACTTCCGAAGTTCAAAATTGGTGTGAATGCTTTCCAGGTTAGCAAGTTGATTTAAGTATCCTTTCATAGTTTATGTGTTATTTACCTTTTTTAATATTATTATCTATCTTAATATATTCTTTTTATTACTCTTTATATCTTATTATCTACTTTTCCATTTATTCTGTCCACTAAGCTGCTTTCCTTATTGGGTCTCTTGGGCAAGTTGCATTTTGCTCATCGAATTAGGGTTGTACCTTGACTTATAATATTAATGATGATTATTATCCTTCAGCAAAATTATTATTAATCAATGCCTGTAGAATATTTTATTTTGTATTGATTCTATTCATTATGCTCACCTCATAAGCAAAAATTACTCTGTCACTAGATGAGATTGATCCATCTATAAAAATTCCGTTGTTTGACTTCTAATTCTTTCTCTTGACCAGAGTGGAATTATGGCATGATATTGCAGATCTCTTCCGCCTAGACGCACGATTGCCTAAGAGTCCAGTCCCTCCCCACCAAATGATTAACGCTTATTACTCTTAGTAGTACTCCACAGAAAGGTCGAATGGGCGTCAGCGGTCATTCAATAGGTCACTGGGTGAAGGTCGTAGCGAGGGAGGCAAGTGTCTGCCGGGGTACTTCCTCAAAGACTTCCCCACCACTGGCCCTCATTCCATGAGCCCATCCTTCAGCAACCGCACAACATTTTCTTGTTGTCACATTATGATCATCTCTAGTTGTAGTTACTCAGCCGTAACATCTTATTGAAAGGAACATATGAAAGGTGATGGATGGGAAAAACAAGGCTAGCATTCACCTGTAAACTAGATCAAGTTTCTCTTTTGTCTAAGATATGGAATTTGGAGCATCCTCGGGAAGAGTTTCCTTGTTAAAATCACGTAGTTAGTGTAAATAATTATTTTGTGATGATCTCTATCCCTCCCACTACATATGATAACGGCTACGAAACGGGAATTCATTGAGTACAGTTACATGTGAATCAAGAGAAAGGAGGCATTTGAAACTTATTCTTAATTGCCATTTCATTTGTTTCTCCGTTACTTCAAGGTACGGAACGAGTAAAATGATTTGCGGCGGCAACGCTATTATCGTGTTCCCAAGTCTCCCAGATCCGTAAAAAGCAAGGATAGACAGAAAAGGACGTAGATAAGGGAAGTGATGTTGAAATACGATTTCTGATGATAGCGATGCTTTCTACTCCCGATGCCAGATAGTATATGATCCAGATGTTTATGGCGTACTTAAAAACGAGGGCAGGTTCAGAGTTTTCCTCTAAACTTATGTGGCATTGACGTCTTTAATGACCGTGAAGGAAATAATGATTTTGTATTAACGAAGATTTGAAAGCTATAATTGGTTCATTTCTCAAACAATTCGATGATCTTTATCACCTGAGCTGACATTCAAGTATGACCATCTGCTAATCGAAAGAAAATATGATGGTCTAGGCAAAGACTGTTCATAGAAATGTCAAGCTTGTGTTCAGACATAAGAACATGCAAGATGATAACGAGCTAAATTTATTCGTGATGAATAGGAGAACAAGATTCTAACGAGACTTACACTGGCTACCAATAAGAAACTTTATTATTATTATTATTATTATTATTATTATTATTATTATTATTATTATTATTATTACTGGTGAGTCTTAAGTGTTCAAGAGAGTTAAAGAACATACTTGAAAAAGAAGAAATGAGGAAGGAGATGACCCAACTTGAGTATTGGTAATTTGTATTTTGACAATTGATGAAACGGGGAGTGGAGCTCATCCCTATCGGATCCAGTAATTCTCAACCTGGGCGTCTCGACCATCCAGGGGGTTGCAAGATGCTTTTGTGTGGTCGCCAGATTATATTAAAAAATGATAAGGAAAAAAGTATTTGGTCCGTTAGCTAATAAATTGAGTTAAATTGATATTTGAATTTTTCCTACCCTTCTAATTGTATTATATAATATAATTGTAATAGTTTTAATATGTTGCCTACATTTCCTAGAAACATCTTCTAAGACCGAGAGAGGCTATACTCACCCCATCGCTTTGTCAACTGGAGCTGTCCAATGATCGAACCTAACATTGTTGGTTCAATCGCATTCGATAAGATCTGGATTTCAGTTGAAAGGGGATATCCAGGATTATCCAAAGCTGCACTGCACAACCTTATTCCTTTTAGATCAATCTATTTGTGTGAAAAGACTTTACCGGCACTGACATATAT
>NC_090733.1:68105313-68129840 GCF_036898095.1 Palaemon carinicauda
AGGCACAGTGAGCAGAGAAACAAAACAGAGAAGAGAAAAAAGATTCTAGGAGGAAAGTAGGTATAGCTATTGGAAGAGCAGTAGAGCAGTTAAATAAAAGGCTAGGAACAAAGGAAGGAGAAAAGAAATAATGACTGTTGAAGAAACAGAAACCATTGAAGAGAGTTGGATTACATCAGGGGTCAACATTAAGCCCATTTTTATTTTTGCTGGTCTTGGATGTATTATGTGAAGGGATCATAAATTAAGAGTTGTGAGAATTGCTATATGCAGATGATTTGATGATTACTTCTAAAAATGAGGAAGAATTGCAGAGAAGGGTGCTAGAGTGGCAAGAGACTTTGGACTTTGGAAAGGGGTGGTTTGACAGTGAATGTGCCTTGGTTAGCAGTAAGGAAGGTAGGGGCAGGATAGCCATACATGAGAGTAGAGGAGCAGTTATAAAATTGGTAGAATAATTTAGATTCCTGGGATCTACTATAAATCAGGAGGGAGGATGTGAGGCTGAAGTTGAGAATAGGATAAAAGCACATGGGGAAAGTGGAGGGACGTAGCAGGAGTGGTATGTGATAAGAAATTGCCAATCAAGGCTAAAGTCAAGATCAATAGCACAGTAATAAGACCAGTGTTAATGTACAGATCAGAAACTTGGGCTGTATGTCGAAAAGAGATATGAGAACACTAACATGAACTATGGGAATATCACTGTTGGAAAAATTGGAAAATTATGAAATTAGAAGAATGACAGATGTAGTAAAGATTACAGAGATGATAAGAGTGTCACGACTGAGATGGTGTGATGTGTGCCAGTGGGGTATTCATTTTCAGTCTTACATTTCTTCATTCTCTATTCAAATTTTCTATCATCTCTTGCAATTCCTCCCATGATCCACTTAATGGAACTATGTAATCTGCAGATCTTAAGTTGTTGAGGAATTCCACCTTAATGTTAATTCCAACATTGTCCAAATCTAAATTCTTAAAAAACTTCCTCTAGGCATGCTGTAAATAATTTGAGAGAGAAGTGGTCTCCTTATATAACTCCTTTCTCAATCGAAATTTACAGTATCTTTATGTAGATTAGGGTTATTGTACTTCTATTAAAGATATCTTCACGTGTTCTAACATAAAATTCCTCTACTACTTGTGTTTGAAGGGCTTTCACTACTGCTGAAGTTTTTTTACAGAATCAAAAGCTTTCTGATAGTCTAAAAAGGCCATACATGGTGGTTTCCATTAACTGGTTAATTTCATGATATGAAGAGATGATGAATACCCACTTCTAAAGCCTGCCTGCTCTCTTGGTTGGTTAAAGTCGAGCTGTCTTTCTATTCAGCCTAATGATAGGATCTTTATAAATGCTTTACATATAACTGAGAGTAAACTTATTAATCGGTAATTTTTCAGGTCTATTTTGTCTCCTTTTTGTGAATTACTATATTGATAAAGTTTTTCCAAGCCGTGGGTAAAGAGTTTACTGCTATGAAATCTCCTCCATCTATTTGATATACATATATGTATATATATATATATATATATATATATATATATATATATATATATATATATATATATATATATATATACTGTATATATATATATATATATATATATATATATATATATATATATATATATATATATATATAGTATATGTATATACAGTATATATATATATATATATATATATATATATATATATATATATATATATATATATATATATATATATATATATATATATATATATAGTTATTTTTTCTTATATGTTTATTCGTGATCGTATGATTTGTATATTCAACTGTATGTAAATTAAGTGCTGTTGTTTATATTCCTGAAATTTAATTCGATATAACCTTTTAAGGAGATTATCGGTTAGCTTTTGTTCTGTTTATTTTTTGAGGCAAAAATCATTTTAATTGGAAGTGGGAATTTGAATGGGATTACATTGTAATTTGGTTGCTACGATTTTTATTCAATAGCATTTGTAATAATGAAATGTGATATGATTAAAAAATCTACGTGACATGAAAACTACATGATTTTATAATTGTTCAATAAGTTTACTGGCTCTCAATGTAATATATGTCGCAAACAATGCTGAGGTTTTAATTTCCGTGGTAACTTGTTTCTATAAAAGAATTGTACAGTATAGAGGATAAAAACAAAAAAAGGTAAATCTTCAAAAAAATTGAAACCAGGCTTTTCTTTGGAAAAATTTCTAATATGGAGATTTTGAAAAGGTTCCATGATATAAAGCTTGGAATTTACAAAAACTTTCAAACTTTCATAAGATTAAAACAACAATCAACATCTTCTGTTCAATAGTTGCTCCTAGAAAAATGTAGTTAAAGAGATGAGGAAGATCGAAATCATCATTCTTTCTCTCTCTCTCTCTCTCTCTCTCTCTCTCTCTCTCTCTCTCTCTCTCTCAGCCTGGTATCTGTGTGCCGGTGAGTGAATACACTTGTGCGTCCCTAAAAATATCCTGATTTAACGCGGATAACAAAAGGCTATCGAGTGCAATATAGCTACAAGTTTTCGTGAATAGTCGGTGATCAGTTTGAGGGCAGAAAAGTGGGATAAAACGTCGGCATAGGATAGTTATCTTGTGAATTAATACAAAATCTGATCAAGATGGCACTCTAACACAGGCAACTCTTGGAGAGACATCGCTGGAGTCAGCAAAAGTAAATTCCATGAGTTGGCGAAACAGGAGCTCGACCGTCTGATAACAGAGGTCATTAGTAACTCCAACCAGTGTGACGGAAAAATATTAGCAGACATATTGAAACAATATAATCTAAAAAACTGGAACAAATCTGCGGAAAACATCAGCAAAATAATTGAAGAAATTCCAAAGAAGATCCAAGTGATGAAGAGACTTATAAAGAAAGTTTACATCAATCAACACATTTCATCAAAGAACAATAAGAAGTCCAATATGGTGAATATGCTGATTGATGCATTGGGAAAAAGAATGCCAAAATGGTGTAATACATGTAAGATATGGTATTCCATTAATAATCCTCAACAACTGATTAAAAAAATGTGATGCCTGCCATGTTCCAACATGTGCTGAAATACAGCAAAAAATAAAAAATAGAGACACAAAGGTATTCTGCTCAACATGCTTAGTCTGGATAGAAAATATAATTAAGTCGAGACTAAATCTGCAAATAGTTGAAGAAGAAGAAGAAGAAGAAGAAGAAGAAGAAGAAGAAGAAGAAGAAGAAGAAGAAGAAGAAGAAGAAGAAGAAGAGAAAAATGAACAGGATATGTGTAAGGATGCCATCCAACAACATACTTATGAAGAAATAAATTATCAGATGGAAACAAATAATAGACCCAAGAGACTACCCGGACCTACATACTTTTAGGGAAGAGAAAGAACAAGAAAAAAAAAGAAAAGAAAGATATAGTCTGCAATATGCTGAAAAGAGGGAATTGCATATTTGGTGAAAGATGTTACTACAAGCATCCAAAGATATGCCATAATTATGAAATATATGGTAAATGTGCGTATTTAGACGGATATGGAGACGAATGCAGAGATCTCCATCCAAAAATATGCAAAAACCTAAAAGAAGGAAAAGGATGCAGTTTCAACAAAAAATGTCGATATATGCATCTTGCAACCATGAATAAGAGTAAGAAAACTCAGCAAACTGAAAAGAAAAATGAAAGCAAAAATGAAAAAAAAAAAAAAGCAGGCCGCGTATATACCCCGCTATGCACCAAAAACCCCAAGATATGAGGCCTTTCAACCCAAAACTGCACATATAGAGCCCAACTACAAAGAATGCATCTATAATGCCAGGGGTTGGTGCAGATATGGGGATAATTGCAGGTATACACACAAAAATAAATATGAAGGCGAAAGAACAAATATAATATGAAAAGTTGGATTTTTTAATGGCAGAATTCCGGGAAATGAAGAAAAGAACATCATATCAGAACAGGAAGGAAGCATGGGAGAATCCATATTATTACCAATATTAAATAATGGGGATGAAACACAAACCATAATAGTGATGAATGCACAGGGTTTAGTCACGAGTAACTCTAAAAGGAAAATAGAGTTCTTAGAAGAACTAACCCAAATTGAAAAAATAGATATATTGAATATAAGTGAAACATGGTATTCCCAAGAGACTGGCAGTGATGACCAGATAAAGGGTTTCCAAACTTATAGATCTGACAGAATAAATAGGAATCAAGGGGGAACCGGAATATATGGAAGAGACATAAATCAAGGAAAAGTCTGTGAAAAATACAGCAACACAGAATGTGAATTGATTGCGGTAGAATTTGAATCTGAAAAACTAGTGAATATTGTAGTTTACAGACCCCAAATACTAAGGAGTTTGACATAATAATAGAAAAAATAGATGATATATGTAGAAACCATAAAGACTGGAATATACTCCTATCCGGAGATTTTAACTTTCCTTTCGTGGATTGGAAAGAAAGGATAGAAGAAAGTGGTTGTATGTATACGTATAAAAAAGAGAGTAATAGTAGCGCAGAAGATAAGAGGCAATTTGAAAAGCTTCAAGATATGCTATTAGAACATAATATACAACAAATAAACCACATTCCAACAAGAAAGGAAAATGTCCTAGATCTAGTATTTGTGAATGAGGTGAATTATGTTAAAGAAATTATAGTGTATAACACGGGAATTTCAGACCATAATGTCATAGAATTAATAGTCCATTCCAAAGCAAGTGATCACAGAATTAATCAAAGCACAAAACATTGGGAAGGATATGGAAAATATAATTTTTATAGTAAGAATATAAAATGGTCAGAAATAAATGAAGAACTGAATAAAGAATGGAAAAATGTGTTTGTTAGTGATAATATACAGGTAAATACGGACATACTGTACAAAATACTGGAGAAAATTGTTGAAAAATATGTACCGAAGAAAAACAATAAACAAAAGACATGCATACCAAGAGAAAGAAGGATCTTATTTCAGAAAATTAGAAAGTGGAAGAAAAATCTTGCAAAAGAAAAAAATGTGTGGAAAATGAGGGAAATAAAATGTAAGATAGAAAATGAAGAACAAATGATTATACAGTCGAAAGAAAATGAAAAAGGGGACTTAGAAGAAAGGACACTTCAAAATATAAAAAGAAACCCCAAAGTACTTTACTCCTATGCAAAAAAGATGAATAAAGGGAGATTAGAAATAGGCCCTCTAAGAATTGAAGGACGGCTAACGAATGAAAAAAAGGAAATATGCAACATATTAGCAGAAAAATATAAGAGTGAGTTCACACCAAGAATTGCGAATGAGAATAATGAAACAGAAGTGAGAGAAGAAAATGTTGAATATCTAACGGATATAGATATTAATGAAGCAGATATTGTCACGGCTATAAACGAAATTAAAAATGGATCGGCAGCCGGACCAGATGGAGTTCCAGCGATTTTGTTAAAAAAAACTGCAAACACTATCGCGAAGCCGCTTGCAATACTGCTAAGACAAAGTGTAGATATGAGCGAGATATATGTTAAACATAAATTAGCTTATATAAGCCCTATCTTCAAAAGTGGATCAAGACTAGAGGCAAGCAATTATAGACCTGTTAGTCTAACATCACATATTATGAAAGTGTATGAGAGGGTAATAAAAAAGAAAATAATGGATCATTTGGTTAAAAATAATTTGTTTAATATAGGTCAACACGGTTTTGTACCCGGAAAAAGTACACAAACCCAACTGATAGCACACTATGAAAACATATACAAAAATATGATAAATGAAAAAGACACAGATGTGGTCTATCTAGAATTTGCTAAAGCCTTTGACAAGGTAGACCATAATATATTAAAGAAAAAATGAAAAAGCATATTGTGAGAAAGATAGGAAAATGAGTAAAAGAATTCCTGCAAAACAGAAAAGAGATAGTGGTTGCAAATGACGAGAAATCAGATGAAGCTCAGGTAATATCTGGCGTGCCACAAGGTACGGTATTAGCTGCACTGCTGTTTGTTATTATGATCTCAGACATAGACTGTGATGTTGAAAACTCTAGTGAGAAGTTTCGCCGATGACACAAGAATAAGTAGAGAAATTACTCGTGATGAAGATAGGAACTCACTACAAAGAGATCTAAACAAAATATATGAATGGGCGGAGATAAACAGGATGGTATTTAACTCCTATAAATTCGAATCAATGAATTATGGAAACAGAGAAGGAATGGTATATGCATACAAGGGACCTAATAACGAGACAATCACAAACAAGGAAGCAATTAAAGACCTTGGTGTAATGTTAAATAGGAATATGTTATGCAACGACCAAATAGCAACACTGTTGGCTAAATGTAAAGCAAAAATGGGAATGTTATTCAGACACTTTAAAACACTCGAGTACTGCAATGTGATATGGTACCCACACTACCAAAAGGATATTGCACAAATAGAGAGTGTACAAAGGTCTTATACTGCTAGAATAGAAGAAGTTAAGGACCTTGACTACTGGGAAAGACTGCATATTTTAAAACTATACAGTCTAGAAAGGAGAAGAGAACGCTACATGATAATACAAGCATGGAAGCAAATAGAAGGAATTACTGAAAACATCACGGAGCTAAAAATATCAGAAAGAGCAAGCCGAGGTAGATTAATAGTCCCAAAAAATATACCAGGAAAACTAAGGAAGGCGCACAGGACATTAATCCACTACGCACCAGCATCGATAATGCAGCGACTATTTAATGTGCCGCCAGCTCATCTAAGAAACATATCAGGAGTGAGCGGAGATGTGTTTAAGAATAAGCTCGATAAATACCTAAGATGTATCCCAGACCATCCAAGACTGGAAGATGCAAAATACACCGGAAAATGCATTAGCAACTCTCTGGTGGATATACGAGGTGCCTCACACTGAGGGACCTGGGGGAACCCAAACAAAAAATAAGGCAATAAGGCAATAAGGCTCTCTCCTAAATGATAAAAAATCTTTATATATGAGCTGGAATTAAGAGATTGTGTTTCTGATATAAACCAAGTTGAAAGAAGTGGAGAGACTAACTATAATTCCATGAGTCAAGAATTGCTATTGGTTGATAGTTGAACGGAAGGATGCAAGCGCTCCAATAATTATAGATATAACTCAGAGGTAGTCAACTGATGAGTTTTCTAGGGAATGTATAGTCATGTACTGAATATAGTTGTGAAAATGACCGCTGAAATATTTTATATATTTTATCGAGATATTATTGCATAATGTATATTTACCTTATAAATTCAATTGCAAGGAAAATATTGTTTCAATTATAAGAAAAATGGCTCTAAAATAGCTTAAATTTGCGTCCGCTTCTAGGGACCCGGATCTCCAACTGCTTTGACTATGTTTTCTGACCCCCACCCACCTCTTTGAACTTGCTGGATCCACGCGTGAAATGTATATATAGGCACGAAATATATATATATATATATATATACATATATATAGATATTTGTATATATATATATATATATATAAATATATATATATATATATATAGATATTTGTATATATGTATATATATATATATATAGACATATATCTATATCTATATATATATATATATATAGATAAATATATATATATATATATATATATATATATATATATATATATATACATATATATATGTGTGCATATATATGTATATACAAATAAGCCATATATTTTTGGTACATTAATGTCTGGATTCTCTTAACGACCTAGGGATCAGAGATCCCGGCGATATCACACAAAGACAATAGCTCCTGACTGGCCGATCAGAAGCTATTGTCTTTGGGTGATTCCGCCTGGGACTCTGATACCGAGGTCATTAAGAGAATCCAGACATTAATGTACCAAAAATATATAGCGTATATGAATATGAAAAACACATCTAAAAGTGCAAAATTTATCATATATATATATATATATATATATATATATTCTTACAAAACTGGTCTAGTGTAGAGTAAATACAATAGCTTATTCATGATTTCATTTATGTTTTCATTTGGGGATTGAAGAGGTGATTTGCCAATCCGTAAGATGAGTTCTTATTGTGTAGACGTAAGTTTTGTATGTAAATTATGTAAAACTTTCGTCGTTAATTTCATTGTATTCTTCATTCAAGTCAGTCTATGTAAATTTACATTACTTTTAAGAATTAACTTATTATTTCACGTATATTTTTATGAAGTCTTACGTACTTTGTTTGAGAGTGTTAGGTGATCATATGAGATAGGAACAAGGGCTTTTGTGAATATTTTTTATATTTTTATGAGATACTGCGTCATTTTTGAGAGAGAATGCGCAATTCTTTTGTCTGCCATATAGGCTACTTTGGAAGGATCTCGAAAATTCCATTGTTAGATGTTACCCTTTTTTTTATTTTCTGAGAAAGGTGGGTGGGTGGAGCAGCTGATAGGGAGAGTTGCCTGTAACCCGGTTCGTCTCTTGAAATTTTTACCTAGTTGATAATGCGGTAAATTTGTATTGTATTACAGGGTGTGATTTCGAACAGAAAATATGTGTTCTCCTATAGTAAATAACGTGATTTAACCGAATTTGACCTTCATTTCAACCAAAAACAAACAGATCAACCAATTCGGCTAACTATAAGTTGTCGAATTGGTTGATGTTATTACGGAGGAAATGAAGAAGAAAACCGGTTAAATCACGATATTTCCTACAGGAAAACATATTTTCTGTTAAAATGGTTAAATATAAACAATGTTGTCATATATGATGGGTTAAAATATTTAAATATAAACACTAGTTCAACGGCGACACTTCCCTTACGGATGTGATGCGAACGATAACATTAGCAACATTACCAATGATACGCAGTGTTAACGACGATGACGAATGGTACACAGAGTTACCAACGGTACGATGGCATTACTAGCGATAGCAATGCTAGATATTTGCATACGTATTTCAAATAATCTTTCCATATAAGTTTTACACAATATATAAAAAGTACAAAAAGGGCACAGAACCTAACAAACCCACCTAACCTAACCTAGTAGTATGACAGGTCACAAACCTCAGGTATTTACTGAGAACGGTAAAATTCTCCACGTTACGAATGATACACAGCGTTACTAGCAATAGTAATGCTAGATATTTCCATACGTATTTTAAATAATTTTCCCATATAAGTTTTACACAATATATAAAAAGTACAAAAAGGGCACAGAACCCACCTAACCTAACCTAGGAGTTCCCCGGTCACAAAACACATCTAATGACTATTGAGGAATGACTTACCTTTTTGCAATTAATATTATCTTCCAAAGGGGTAGACGACTATTTCCCAAAAATGTACCTTTATAATAAATAACGGTATAACCACAACGACGTTTCTTTTTGGTTTTAGGAATGATGGTTTCGGTATTACAATAAAATACGTGAATGTCTTCCCTGTAAGATAGGAGGGAAACGGCACTTGGGGCACTGTAAGGGTTGAGGAATTACGTTGTGTGATTTCAGGAAATTATCAACATTGGCTGAAGAATAATAAAAATCACCATGGAATTTAGCAAATGGTTTTAGGTACGGAATACTGAAGCCGTTACAAGTATCTATAACTTCCTCCATCGCAAAATACGAAAAAATAAACCTCACTTGAAATGACGAACACCTTACTAGGACAAAGGTTACAAGGGAAAAGGATTTGGTATGAACAGACCACTTAAAGAGACAAAGGAAGGGGGTAGGAAAATATCAGTTGACAACCCACTTGTGTAAACTTTGGATACGTATTGGTTCGTGATTGGTTGACAGAAAAACAACGGAGTATAGAGGGTAAACATAAATGAACTGTATAGGGAAACGAGTCCAGAGAAAGTATTCATGTATGATAAATAATATTGAATGGGAATATAAAATGAGATGATTTTAAAAGGAATAGGATAATAAAACGAGTAATTAGTAGGGGAAAAGCTTCTGCGCAGGGGGGAGGGGTTTCTGCGCAGGACGAAACTGGTATGCACGAACGAACGAGCGTACAGGTGCTAATGATAGCATGGAAAGCTTAACATTTGATCTACATCAGACGTTGGCAGCACTGGTTACTGTATTTTTTCATGAGACAATCTTTGCAACGGCACCTCCAAAGTTTATCCAGATATGCTGTTTTGTATTTTCCTCCAATTATAATACATGCAAGAAGGTAATGTATAGAGAAGAAAGGCTTGTTTTACGATTATATATCGTTTCCCCAGTATGTTTTCCCCACCCAAAACCCCGAGTTCCCACTGGGGGTCCCCCATTATCGTAGGATATAGATGTATATATATTTCTGAAACTATTCATTTGCGACGGGAACAAGTGTCATTTTCGAAGGGAGCGTAATTTTTTCTATAAGAAAAAGTAGTTTTTTTCCTAGGTTACATTACCCTGTAATACACTACAATAAAACCGATAAGGCTAACACCCTTAGGTCAACCCCCATGCTTCCAGATCTATTGGGAATATTCTGGAAGTAGCTAAGTTCATATAAAGGTGATCCAAGTGGTGCATAGATCAGACAGAGAATTCCAGCCTTAAGACATAGCCATCTTCCCCTCTCTCTTTAATATGCCTCTCAGTATATTGTTTTAAAATTGTTCAGTGAAATCTCAAAGTTTTGGTGTGACGGGTCTTGTAATCATAGTGAGTATTTATAAAAATTTTCTTAGAGTTTTTGCAACTGGCCCTGTAGTAACGTGAAAGGGATTTGTATCACTATCTGGTTAACTATATTCTTTGAGTGTTAAGACTATTTAGAGAGTGTGTACAATTTAATTTCAAGTGAAACAAGTGATTGTATAATTTTCATAAGTATTTTTTCTTTTGTCTTAGTGTAAGGTGTATTCAGATTTAATATTTCAATTCAAGTGATTATATAATTTTCAGAGCGTAACATTTTTTTATTAATCTAAGTTTTGCTCAAACTTAATATTTCGAGCGATTTTTTTTTAATGCAAATTCTTTCTATGTAATAATGATTACCCAGTGTTGTTTTAAGTGTACTTAAAAGACCTTTAGATATTCCGTGTTTTGTGTATTGCTGTCTGGAAGTTTTATAACTGTCTTAGAGCTCGGGTATTAATATTTTCAAGTGTAACAGATTTAATGTAAAAAAAAAGTGAGTTTGGACCTCAACTGGTTGTGTAGCTTACCAGACATAATATACATATTATATGTTTGGTTCCCAGACTAGGGTCTATCTTATATATATACAGTATATATATATATATATATATGTGTGTGTGTATGTATGCATATATATACATATATATATATGTGTGTGTATATATATATATATATATATATAGGCTATATATATATATATATATATATTTGGGCTCAAGCCATGTCATCCTGATGGAAGTTCCTAAGGTAGCTTCTAAAGGATATATTATATACTACAGTGATATTCCCAGAACTCCTGGAGCGAATATCCTTACATTTTCTCAAGGATATCGTGTATATCAGAGGACGTATTCTTGACACGTCACATAGCAATCTTCGCCCCGAACAGTATTAACGCTTCGAGGGGGGGACGTGGCAAAAGAATAGAAGGGGGCCGTAACAAGGTTACCCCTGTTCCCGTACTACTATTGACAACCGCCTCAGCGCCATTCCCAGGATGGCGGACATTCCTAATTTTGTAGCGATTTCGCATAGTGGTGTTCCCTGTTGATCTAACTTTTCGATCGATTTTCAAGGATTTATTATGCATTCTCCGACTTCTTTCGCCTTCGGAAAGTTGAGTATTGGGTCTTTACAATGAATAGTTTTTTAGCTTCCTTTTCACAGTAAAATTTGAGTAATTTATTGTGTTTAGAGCTAGCCTGTACCGGAGGCGCTATGAGCGCTGTCGTTCGTTGGGCATGTTATTTAATTAGCAGAACGACCTCCCGGTTTTTAAATAGCTTCATATTTCATTAATTAATTATTTTATTATGTAGCTATTTAGGCAATATATTCTTGTAAAGATACTTACATTGTGCATATTTTTCCTTTCCATGTCGATCGTATAGTTAGAGTCTCAGTGAGTGAGGTAACCGAGATCTTGTTTCGCCTAGGTTTCTATCTTAGTCGTGTTATTATACGTTAGACACTCCCCGGTTACCCTTGTGTACGGTGATTTCAATTAGGCAGAGATAGATATCTCTTTTAATTGGATGAACTTTACCCCTCTTAAAAAGGGAGTTTCAAGGGTAATCCCTCTTCCCTCTGAGCGTAGCCTCTGGCTACAACCTTAGCGGGTCAGCCTCGAATTTTTAATTCAGGCATGACTTTCCTACGGTTTTTCTGGCCTTCCTCCGTAACCGCAGATGCAGGTTTTTGGGGTTTTGGCCAGAATCTCAGAGTTTTTAGTCTGTGGTCGGTAGCTACCTGGAAAGTTGAATAGAATTCTTTTGCTACGTTAGGCTACCGACATAGGAGGCTAGACCTCCCTAGGCCACTTCTGAAGGGTCTGTACGATATGACCCTTCTTCCTGTGACCTAGCAGACTAGTCCTGTGTTAGTGGACCCTAGGCTGAGGAATAGATTCTTCTTATGCTTAGGGGACACTGGCACTTCAACCCCGTTTCCTTTCCTTTCAAGGTGGTGGCGAGGGTGCTACCAACCTCTTATTTGTATTAATCTATACCTAGGCTAAGGAATAGAATTCTTTAGCCGCCTGGGATAGTTCTAATACATGAACGGAGTTGTTAGGTTGGGCAGGTCAGGCTAAGGCCGGCTCCTGCTGTACCTTTCACAGGACCCTCTTTCCCTTCCCTTCTATCCCTTTATGTTGGCGATCCCGGCAACCTTACTGTTACCGGTGGGTTGCCGGGATCAACCAGACTCCCCCTCTTTCAATTGATAGCTGCTGGCCGGCAGTCTTAACATCTGTCGGCCGGCAGTAATGACAGCTGTGAGCTGCCGGCCATTTTTGTTGCCGGCCGGCAGTAAAGACTACTGCCGGCCGGCAGTAAAGACTGCTGCCGGCCGGCAGTCATGGTGACTGCTGGCAGGCAACTAGGGCAGCTGCCGGCTGGCCATGTTGGCTGTAAGTGGGAAGTCCCTTCTGTTTATAAAGGTTCTTCAGTTCTTTCTTGAACTGCTAGCAACAGTGGCTACTGCCGGGGTGCTCCCTACCAGGCCGGCACAGAATGGTGCCTGCTCAACCAGCAGCACGCCGACTGTACTAGTACTGCCGGCCGGCAGTACTGGCCAGCGCTGCCGGCCGGCAAGGTTTAGACAGATCCTTGCCAGCGTCAGTACTATAGCTGGATGGAAGCTTGAATTTTATATTCTCCCCTTCCATTTGAACCTTCTTTCTGGAGAAGGTAGTAATAGTAGACTTTTACATCCCTTTTACTGTATATACAGTATTAGGTAGCCTGTTCTCCATGCTATCTCTTTTTCTTTTAGCTAGCAGGTTAGATGTGCTAGCATTAGCTAGCTATGCTGACGACATGCTGGCTGCACTACAGTATATGTTTATACAGGTAGTTAGTATTTTACAGTATAGGATATACTGTAAATAGAAAGCTTCTGTATATTTTATGCTAGTAGTGCTTTTCCAATATATTTGAAAATCCTGCCCAAATATTTGTGGAACCCAATCTCATATTGAAAGAATTTAATTCTTCAATATTCTGATTAGTAATCAGTCTTCGGATTACCCTGCAATATTAAAATTTTAAGGACTGGAGATTACACTCCTAACCATTAAAGGGCAGAGCCTTTATCCTCGAGTCTCCATGATTAGGAAACTCTATGTTTTAATTTTGTAAGGGGGGTCACAGCAAATAAGTTGGGTGGGATATATACAAATATATGTTTTTCCTTTCCATACTATCTATAATTATACAGTAACCAGTATATTGCAATATAGTGCATACTGCAAATAGAAAACTACGATATGATTATACAGTAACTATTTCTAGCATATCTTGGTATCCTCATGTGAGCTTATGCTGCAGCCGCTCTTACATTGAAGGAATAGTGTTTCTTCATTAACCCTGGATAGGTACGGTCCTCGGACACCCCTTTAAGGGTATACTCGGACGCGAACGACCCCGACGCCAAAAAAAATTCTTGAAAAATCAGTTTTTGCAGTAACCTCCTTTTTTCTTTTGCCAAAAAAAACTTCAATGAATGCTTAAAACAACTGTAAAGATAAATACTACTCATCTGCAGAAAAACTATTTATTATAAATATTTTAAAAAATTAAGTAGATAAAAAAAAGACCTGACATAAAAATTCATAAAAAAAAAGTTTATACATATATACACAAATCCTTTTAGGAATTGATTCTTGAATGTTTAGGACACATCTTGATGTATTTTGGATGAAGTCAGACCCATGGAGGTGAAGATCTGAAATGAGAAAAAAAGGGTAACTTTTTTTGGCCAAAAAAAATTGTCCAAATTTCATGAATTTTTTTGGGTACCCAAATGAAATAGGAAGTGGCTAATTTTTTTAGGGAATAAACATATGTTATCCTAAAATAGAAATATGTAAAAAAATCTTCATTATTTTGTAAATTACATTTATATCAGGGGCCATATCTAAAGGTAATTTTTTGAGTACTTGGAAATTTCGTAAAAAATACATATATTTAATATATAATATGATATTTATGCAGGTAAAAATATACCAAAATATCACAAATTCTATAGGGAACAAGAATATATATAGATAGGGCAGCTTACGCTTCGGATATGTCCACAAAATGGCCGCCAACCACACTGACTCAGACTCCCTAATCTGCCACTTGAAATGTAGGAAGGGTATGTCAATTTCAAGGTGTTATTTACTAATCTAATTATTATTGGATATGCATAAAAATTGTATGGTGGGTTGCTGGATAATTGTCGATTATTTTACGACTATAAAATTAAAATTCTGACCCAAAAAAATTTTTTTGAAGGGAAATAAAATCGAAAAAAAAAATGTAAAACAATATTTTAGCTAAAAAAATTTGATGATATTCAATCAAAAAAAAAGTAAGCAAAATTTTCCGACAAATAAACATCTAGAGGAATCATTACTCTGTGATAGTTCCTTAGTACGTAGTAATTTTGAAAGAATTGGGAAAAAACGAAAAAATGGCAATCACCGGAAAATCGAACACATACCTATATATACGCCATATCTGGCTAAAAAAAAAGATAGGCATGGGTAGCCAGATCATCTAGAAACACTTTCCAACACTATAAAAATATAAGTTTTGCGACACTACTTGCCAATTCCTTACGGTAACATGACTAAGCAAAAAAATGCAAAACAAATAAAAAGGGGCACTCGTGGAAAAATGGCCATTCTAATATACGGCATTTCAGAAAAAAAAAATTTCAGCCACGTGCTAGGCAAACCATCAAGGCATATTTTCCGACAAATAAACATATAAATGAAATATTACTCTGTGATAGTTCCTTAGTACGTAGTAATTTTGAAAGAAATGGGAAAAAACGAAAAAATGGCAATCACAGGAAAATCGAACACATACTTATATATACGCCATATCTGGCTAAAAAAAAAATAGGCATGGGTAGCCAGATCATCTAGAAACACTTTCCAACACTAAAAAAATATAAGTTTTGCGACACTACTTGCCAATTCCTTACGGTAACATGACTAAGCAAAAAAATGCAAAACAAATAAAAAGGGGCACTCGCGGAAAAATGCCCAACATTCTAATATACGGCATCTCAGATAAAAAAAAAAGACATGCACGTGTTAGCCCAACCATCAAGGCACACTTTCTAACACATAAACATGAAAAAAAAATCAATAATATACGGCAATTCCTTACTACGTAGTAAATTTTTACAAATATTGAATAAAAACAGAAATTGGCAACCGCAGTTAAATACCCAATATACCAATAACTACGTCGTATCTGACAAAAACAAAATCACGCATGGGTAGCCAGATCATCTAGACACACTTTCCAACACTAAAAAAGCAAAAGTTTTACGACACTATTTCGCAATATCTTACGGAAAAATGACTTGGCAAAAAAATCAAAAAAAATTAAAAAGGGACACTCGCGGTAAAATGCCCGACATTCTAATATACGACATCTCAGATAAAAAAAAAGACATGCACGTGTTAGCCCAACCATCAAGGCACACTTTCTAACACATAAACATGAAAAAAAAATGAATAATATACGGCAATTCCTTACTACGTAGTAATTTTTACAAATATTGAAAAAAAAACAGAAATTGGTAACCGCAGTTAAATACCCAATATACCAATAACTACGTCGTATCTGACAAAAACAAAGTCATGCATGGGTAGCCAGATCATCTAGACACACTTTCCAACAGTAAACAAGCAAAAGTTTTACGACACTATTTGGCAATATCTTACGGAAAAATGACTTGGCAAAAAAATGAAAAAAAATGAAAAAGGGGCACTCGCGGTAAAATGGTCCTCGTGGTGATGAACGACATTTTAACTAAAAAAAAAAACATGCACATGGTAGCCAAACAGTCCACCAAGACTTTCCACAACTGATAACCTATACAAGTTGCACCATTCTACGACAATTTCATAATACGTAATAACTTTGATAATTATGCAAACTACCTCAGAAGGGTAAACTCGGACGCGAACGACCCCGACGCGTCTCAGAAATCGGGGAAGGAGTACAGCTACAGCAATGCACATCTGGACACTACTAGAGCGTGTAGGGGAGACACCTCCTGCAGGTCGATCACCCACAAATTCAGTCGCAGGGGTGAGTCACGTGAGAAAAACCTGTTTTTTTTTGACGCTCGGGGTCGCAAACGACCCACCGTACCTATCCAGGGTTAAGCTGACTGAGAAATCGGTCTGCCATACCCCACAATATTTAGTATGAAAGGGACAGTGAAGTATACACTTCCCTATCCCTAGGGGTTAGAAAACCCTCTTTTTCAGTTGGAATTCCCTCGAAAGGAAATTCCTATCACTTAATACTGAGAGGAGGTACCAGCATTTGCTTGCAAGGGATACACAAGTATGTGTCTCCTACTATCCCTTTATAGCTTCCTATCCTAAGCTATTCTGTCAAGATATGACTTTTGATTTATTGATTATCAGTGAGTTAATCAATCGTATACTCATTTTGTTTTCCTTTCTTTACAGGAGGAACCTCAGCTGTCATGTGTTGCAGTCTTCTGCAAAACTAAGAGTAAGTGTTTTTACGGACATAATGCATGCAGGTTTCATGCCCCCTGCAATTTTATTTCCGGTCACCTGCAGTATTGGAACCCACGGGCCTGCAAAGTATGTCGGGTCCTATTGTCCAAAGGTTTCAAGAATCCCAAGTCGGTGGAAACTAGGGATGCAGCTGGTTTCAAACTACGCAACTGGGTGAGAGGCTTTCAGAAAATCTCTCCGGGACCTTACCTGCCTAATGACAAGATGCGTAGGTTACTATTTCCAACAGCGAGTAAGGAAATAGTGGTACCCCAGACACGAGGTACATTTCCCAATGGCCAGATAACCTACGGGAAGGAGGGCAAAAAGCGCCCACGGGAAGAAGGGGAGAATGTCGGGTTGGAATTGCCTCCGTCCCAACAGGCTCATGAGCCAACGACATCGATATCTCCGCCTTCTATCCCTCTTTTAGATGGAATGAACCAGTTATTGGCCCAAGTCAAGAATCTAGTAGAAAATTTGTGCAAACAGAGCACAAAACAGGAAGCGAAATGCAAGGTTGAGCTTGGCAAAGCTCCACTTGTCGCTCCTAAAGGGTCGTACAAAAGACTCGTAGATCAAGACCTTCTGACATGCTCCACAACCAATCCCTGGAGGTTTGCGGAGCTAATGCCGATTTTAAACGGCAAACTCTACATCACGGAGAAGATGGGTGCGCTTCCTTTGGACAAAATCCAGTTCTGGCCAAGCTTATGATTCT
The DNA here is from genome assembly GCF_036898095.1 of Palaemon carinicauda. Lineage (NCBI taxonomy): Eukaryota > Metazoa > Arthropoda > Malacostraca > Decapoda > Palaemonidae > Palaemon > Palaemon carinicauda. The sequence continues at coordinate 68,123,224 of NC_090733.1, forward strand.
CGACAATGATAAAGCACAGGCTATCCTATCAAGCTGCATAGAAAAGGCGGGTTACTCGGTGTCGAAGGTATCCACACCGGGTAACAAGCACTCTTCCTTCCTTGCTCCTGCTTCAATTTCATTCCCCTTTATGGAGAAGGCTTTCAAATATGTCACTGAGGCAATAGAGACAGGTAAACCGTGTCCTACGCTCAAAGAGTGCGAGCCTCTGTCACTAGCATTTCCCAGACAGGAGAAGAACTGGAAGGAGGCCCATTTCACCTTTTCAGTAAGAAGACTTGAGGCGGATATCGCCAGTCGACAATTTAAGGAAAATCTTCCAAAATTATCTGAGTTTCTCTTACAGGGCGAACAAGAAACAAAGGAGAGACTGGCAGCCTCCTTATCTCTACAGAACTACATAGAGTTCTGTTAGGCTCATCAAGATACCCCAGACATGCTTAAGGTTTTAGCCAAAATTCATATGGCTACTTTGGTAAAAGACCTTTATGCCTTTATAAAGGCTAGAAGATCATATAGGGAGTTTGTGTTAGCTAACGCAACAGCGAAACACGATACAAGAAAGCTAATATCTTCCAACATCTGGGGTAAAGACCTCTTTCCTGACGAGGTAGTCAAGGAAGCGATTAAGAACGCCTCTACGGAGAAAGTAGGACTTCTCCAAAAGTGGGGCATCCTTTCAAAAAGAGAATCTTCTAAGGTTGTGGGTCCCCAATCTAAAAGGAAGATGGAGAGGTCTCGAAATCCAATTCGAGCGGTTCAACAACGATCCACAGTTGTAGTGATCGAGACATCACAGACAGATGGTCGAAAAAAGATTCCTACTGATCAGTCGAAGCATAGGAATGCTTCTAGTAGGAGGGAGATTCCTTTAGGATCGCTGGACCTTCGATCCTTGGGTCCATGGCCTAATCAAGATGCGACTAAGTTGAGAGGTGGAGATATCTCTACCACCATATCCTCTACTCCTCCGATTATCCAAAACCCTCCTGGAGGAGTTTACCTGAGAGCTCTAGAGCATACAAGTGGTAAGGAAACTTTAGTCCACCGAATTCCAGGGAAGGCCGTTGTGTGTTTACGAGAAGGGCTCAAGAAAATTCAGAGTCATTCAGGACTTATCGCCACTCAACAAGTCCAAATGGAACAACGAGTTCAGGAGGTTTATCCTCCTGAACATAAGGACCCCGCTGCAGAAAAAGGGTGCCTATAGTCTTACCAGACCTGAAAGTCGTCTATCGGCAGCTTCCAGTCAATCACCCTTTCCCCTCCTTTCTAAGATTCAGGTTACACAAAGTAAGGTACTTCCTAGGGAAGATACTCATCAGACTAGACAGAGTCTTAGCTGCCTTCATGAAATTAGCAGACACAGTCATGCAATAGTTAAGCCTAAGAAAGGTTCAGGCAACATTGTTCCTGGACAAGAGGCTGGGGTGGGCAGCACCCAAGGTGGCTGGTCTATGAACATCCGAAGAAATGATCCGGTCCCCGGAACATCGTGGATGAAAGATACATTTCAGATTCCCAAAACGAGATCTGGGAGGAACCCTGTTCTCTCTCCAGTTCGCAATAAAGGTAAGCCCTGTGCTATGAGCACGGCAGCAAGATGCGCTGGGAACCTGGAAAAAACAAGCATCCAATGCTCGAAGAGGCCTAAAAAGACCGATAGCGGTCCTTCCTTAATCGCTTCCCTAACAAAGGTCAAAGCCCGAAAATCCCAAGACCATGTTGGTCCAGTCATGAGCAGGGAAACTCTCTCCAAGCAGATCAGATTGTCTACAGCTGATCTGGGACTCCGAAGCGATAACGAGACGCTGCAATCGACGATGCTAGGATACATCTCATACAGTTTAAGTGTAGTTAGCAATCCCTTACCTAAAGGGATGGCACCTGTCAGCAGTTCACATACAACCAATCCGCAATGTGATAGCGGATGCTCTACTCAGGCTCAGGCCGATAGAGTTACAATGGTCCACGGACGCAGACCTATTCTCTCCCAGATGGGAACAAGTCCCCGAACTGCAATCCGACCTCTTCATTACGAGCGCTGTCAAGGAACTACCTTGATATGTAGCCCCATACGAGGATCCTCTAATTTAAATGATAAACATCTTGTCTCTGAAATGGAAGGGATAGACTTAGGATTTCCAGTTCATCCCGTCCAATTACCTGCTGAGAGTCCTCAACATGCTGGGATCCTTCCAGGCGGGACAACTCCAGAAGGTTTAGAGATTAGTTGCCTTCAATTTATTAAAGAGAACCCAAACCCTTCATTGCATGATTTTCTTGCCCTAGCGGTTAAGAAAAGATTTGGGATCTCAAAAGGCAATATAGAATTCTTAGAGGAATACAAGTCTAAGTCAACTAGAAGACAATATGAGTCATCATGGAAAAGATGGGTTGCTTTCGTAAAAGCTAAAGGACCGAGAGAGATTTCAATGAACTTCTGCATGTCCTTCTTTATCCATCTTCATAACCAGGGTTTGGCGGCCAACACGATAACTACGTGCAAGTCAGCCTTGACTAGACCTCTTCTATATGCCTTTCAAGTAGACTTGGCGAACGAGACCTTTAATAAGATCCCGAAGGCATGTGAGAGGCTTAGGCGTGCTGTACCTCCAAAGCCCATCTCTTGGTCTTTGGACAAGGTTCTACATTATGCCTCATCCTTGAACAATGAAGATTGTTCGCTTAAGGATCTAACCCAAAAGGTTATTTTTCTGTTCGCTATAGCCTCAGGGGCTAGAGTTAGTGAAATAGTGGCCCTCTCTAGGGATGAGGGCCACATTCAGTTCTCAGAAAAAGGAGAACTGAATCTCTTCCCTGATCCATCCTTTCTCGCTAAGAATGAGCTACCCACCAAAAGGTGGGGTCCCTGGAGAATCTGCCCTCTGAAGGAAGATGTCTCTCTATGTCCGGTAGAATGTCTAAAGGTCTATCTTCGTAGAACTTCAGACTTCAGGGGAGGACAGCTCTTTAAAGGAGAAACCTCTGGATCAAATTTATCCCTAAAACAACTGAGGGCGAAGCTCACCTACTTTATTAGTAGAGCGGATCCTGACAGTACTCCCGCAGGTCATGATCCGAGAAAGATTGCTTCATCACTGAACTTCTTTCAGTATATGGACTTTGAGCGTCTTCGTTCATGCACTGGATAGAAATCATCCAGAGTGTTTTACAAACACTATGCAAAACAGGTACATGAACTGAAACACTATGTAGTGGCGGCAGGTAGCGTATTAAAACCTGCCCCCTAATTACTGTTATAGACACTCAATGGTTTGGTCTTCAAATGTACTCGCACATATACTGGGTGAGAATCATCCACAGTGTTCTACAAACACTATGCTAATCAAGTCCATGATCTAAAGCAGTATGTGGTGACGTCGGGTAGAATACTTAACCCGCCGTCTAATTCTACGATGAACAGCTAATTGACTGGGACTGTCAATTAAAGGGAGTAGAGGTCATCCCTCTTAGGGTGTGACCTCCGTTGATCAAGTGTTACCATGGTGACACTAGCTCTGTTCAAAATCCTAGGTGTGGAATTATATAGATGGCACTAGTGCCGGTGTACATAGTACACAGTGCCGATAAAAGTAACCAGTACAGGTATTTTGAAGAGAATTTGTCTTTAATTCTCTTCAATCCGAGAGTGGCACTCATCATTTCTTGCTTCCCAAGAAAGAAAGATAATCTCTGTACAGGTTACATGTATAGTTCCGTTATCATGCTACATTAATTTTACTTACTAGTAAACGTCTATTAGAATGTAATTGCGTCCTAACTCGCCCGCCAATTGCATGTTTAAACTCCAGAGTATGTACTTTTATATATTTGTATGCTCACAAACAATGGAATTAAGAAACACTGTTAAGTATTTGGTAATTTTCACAAAGTACGAGACGGTTTGTTCATCTGGTGTATTCTTATGTTTGTCCATACAATGTATGCTTACCTTGAGACCCCCCTTTCTACCGTCTAGAATGACTCTTCCCTGTAGGGGGCAGGAAGCACTAACATCGGAGATGATTAGTGATATTGACGGATAACGGTAACGTCATTTGTCTCGATTGATCCAAATGATCATAGAAAGGTTGTCCCAAGGTTAAGGCACTGATGAAAATCCACAGATACATTAATGCTCTGGTATACTTCCATCTGGACGACATGGCTTGAGCCCAAAAAACGGATTTTGAGCGAAGCGAAAAATCTATTTTTGGGTGAGATCGCCATGTCGTCCTGATGGACCCACCCTTCTTTCTTAAAAGAAAGATCTTCACAGTTCCCTCCCTGACGTACTGTATCTGTATCTCCACGCTCAATGCTACAAGGAATGTCCGCCATCCTGGGAATGGCGCTGGGGTGGTTACCAATAGTAGTACGGGAACGGGGGTAACCTTGTTACGGCCCCCTTCTATTCTTTTGCCACGTCCCCCCCCCCCCCCCACCCCCTCTCGAAGCGTTAATACTGTTCGAGGCGAAGATTGCTATGTGACGTGTCAAGAATACGTCCTATGATATACACGATATCCTTGAGAAAATGTAAGGATATTCGCTCCAGGAGTTAGAATTCTGGGACCCGAAGGGTAATTCTCTGGGAATATCACTGTAGTATATAATATATCCTTTAGAAGCTACATTAGGAACTTCCATCAGGACGACATGGCGATCTCACCCAAAAATAGATTTTTCGCTTCGCTCAAAATCCGTTATATATATATGTGTGTGTGTGTGTATGTATGTAGAGAGAGAGAGAGAGAGAGAGAGAGAGAGAGAGAGAGAGAGAGAGAGAGAGAGAGAGAGATAGTATGTGTGCGTGTGTGTGTGTGTGTATGTGTAAGTCAGCATATATGAACAAAACTGCTGTAAATTCAGTCATTTCTCAGAATAATATTATTCGGCGAAATTTCCAGAGTTAAAACAATGTCGAAACTGTCATATTTGATCATATACTTGAAGGATTTTTTCGTTTTTATTAAACCATCAGGTGAGATTGGTTGAACGTAATGTTATGTTTTAGAATTTCTTCAGTTGAACGAAGGTTGTTCGCATACTATACAACATAAATGATAACCCCAACATGTAGAATGCACACAAATGATTGGATATACCCAATGGACTAATAGGCCAAGCAAAAAAAAAAAATATCCTTTTCTTTTAAGATATGCCTAATATGTAAAAATAAATACTTTTTTAAATAAAAGGCGCATAAATATCACATGGCTTATTTTTGCCCATTGGTTAGTTTTTGTTTGATCTATTTATATTACATATGTGTTATAATTTGTATGTAATGAAAATTGGGTACAGTATCTCCATTGGCTACATTCTATCTCTGAGGAAATTTTGCATTTTGGATAAACCTGATTCATTTGAGTATACTATTTAGAATAATTTGTTTATCAATTGGATTTTGTGGACTTGGGGAGGATATGGGAGGATATGGGCTTAATCCTAATACATTTATTTGATAGGGGGAGGCTATTATTCTTGAACTACAACGGTAAAAATGGTTTGGAATTTATCAAAGTGTTATCATCCATACCAGACATTTTTTTTATTAACTTTGCTAGTTAGATCTTTTCAAATTACATGTCTAAATTTATAGAAATTAAAACAACTTTCAATATTATACTTTGATTTTCTCAGCCGCTCATAGCTTGCTTCCAGGATCCAATTGTAAACCTTCACAAGAAACTTGAAGAATAGAATTATCAAAAGTAGGGAAACTGAAATTTTGTAGTTTTTCGTGCAAAATGTTGGTGCTTATGCTTTCATAACTTTCTTTCAACTGCTGAGGCAGGATTTTCTAATTCCAAAATTAAATGAAAGCAAAAGGTATTGTATTCACAAGAGGTAACCCACGAAAACTAAAGGATTAAAATCCTAAGAGACAACCTCTAAAGATCCCTTAAACCTCATTCAACTTCAAAAATTACATTTGTTACAACTAAATGAAACATATAATGGACTTCAAGGCTTTACTTCCCTTAACGATTGCAATCCTACACATGATATAAAAAAGGAAAGGTGTACAGTATAATAAAAGTACTCTACGTGCAATCAAGGGGAATATTAATATCCCATTGTGTGTGGGTGTTTTTTATATATTCTGAGAACTCGCTAAAATCTCATTGCTCACAATTTTCATTAGTTATTTTGTAAACAAGATGTTTTCTTTCATGGTCATATATTTTTTTTTTTCATTTCAATACTTGTTTTTCATCACGTCTATTTTCTTTAAGAAGGATATATCGATCATGAGTCTTCTTATTTATAATGAATCTGCCAGTACATCGTATTTTCTTCCAGGATGATAGTATTAGGAAAGATTGATGCAACTGATTTCATTCGTGTTAGTTAAAATTGGTTTGATTATTAACGATCGGAGTTGTGGTGAAGTTGTGCGCTTATATTGTAAGCTATAGAAAGTGGTCTTTTTCAATAAAATAGTTTGTTGAAGACTTTTCAATATAAATGCCATCTCTTTTGATCATATACCCAAGTATTGATCAGATTTAACATTACCAGTTACAAAAGTACTAGCAATTTTCGATGCTCTTTGGTTACCTGAAAGTTCTTTACTTCTTAAGCCCCTCAGCAGTAAAGGTGGTGAA
>NC_090733.1:68130340-68142840 GCF_036898095.1 Palaemon carinicauda
AACAAGGTTACCCCTGTTCCCGTACTACTATTGACAACCGCCTCAGCGCCATTCCCAGGATGGCGGACATTCCTAATTTTGTAGCGATTTCGCATAGTGGTGTTCCCTGTTGATCTAACTTTTCGATCGATTTTCAAGGATTTATTATGCATTCTCCGACTTCTTTCGCCTTCGGAAAGTTGAGTATTGGGTCTTTACAATGAATAGTTTTTTAGCTTCCTTTTCACAGTAAAATTTGAGTAATTTATTGTGTTTAGAGCTAGCCTGTACCGGAGGCGCTATGAGCGCTGTCGTTCGTTGGGCATGTTATTTAATTAGCAGAACGACCTCCCGGTTTTTAAATAGCTTCATATTTCATTAATTAATTATTTTATTATGTAGCTATTTAGGCAATATATTCTTGTAAAGATACTTACATTGTGCATATTTTTCCTTTCCATGTCGATCGTATAGTTAGAGTCTCAGTGAGTGAGGTAACCGAGATCTTGTTTCGCCTAGGTTTCTATCTTAGTCGTGTTATTATACGTTAGACACTCCCCGGTTACCCTTGTGTACGGTGATTTCAATTAGGCAGAGATAGATATCTCTTTTAATTGGATGAACTTTACCCCTCTTAAAAAGGGAGTTTCAAGGGTAATCCCTCTTCCCTCTGAGCGTAGCCTCTGGCTACAACCTTAGCGGGTCAGCCTCGAATTTTTAATTCAGGCATGACTTTCCTACGGTTTTTCTGGCCTTCCTCCGTAACCGCAGATGCAGGTTTTTGGGGTTTTGGCCAGAATCTCAGAGTTTTTAGTCTGTGGTCGGTAGCTACCTGGAAAGTTGAATAGAATTCTTTTGCTACGTTAGGCTACCGACATAGGAGGCTAGACCTCCCTAGGCCACTTCTGAAGGGTCTGTACGATATGACCCTTCTTCCTGTGACCTAGCAGACTAGTCCTGTGTTAGTGGACCCTAGGCTGAGGAATAGATTCTTCTTATGCTTAGGGGACACTGGCACTTCAACCCCGTTTCCTTTCCTTTCAAGGTGGTGGCGAGGGTGCTACCAACCTCTTATTTGTATTAATCTATACCTAGGCTAAGGAATAGAATTCTTTAGCCGCCTGGGATAGTTCTAATACATGAACGGAGTTGTTAGGTTGGGCAGGTCAGGCTAAGGCCGGCTCCTGCTGTACCTTTCACAGGACCCTCTTTCCCTTCCCTTCTATCCCTTTATGTTGGCGATCCCGGCAACCTTACTGTTACCGGTGGGTTGCCGGGATCAACCAGACTCCCCCTCTTTCAATTGATAGCTGCTGGCCGGCAGTCTTAACATCTGTCGGCCGGCAGTAATGACAGCTGTGAGCTGCCGGCCATTTTTGTTGCCGGCCGGCAGTAAAGACTACTGCCGGCCGGCAGTAAAGACTGCTGCCGGCCGGCAGTCATGGTGACTGCTGGCAGGCAACTAGGGCAGCTGCCGGCTGGCCATGTTGGCTGTAAGTGGGAAGTCCCTTCTGTTTATAAAGGTTCTTCAGTTCTTTCTTGAACTGCTAGCAACAGTGGCTACTGCCGGGGTGCTCCCTACCAGGCCGGCACAGAATGGTGCCTGCTCAACCAGCAGCACGCCGACTGTACTAGTACTGCCGGCCGGCAGTACTGGCCAGCGCTGCCGGCCGGCAAGGTTTAGACAGATCCTTGCCAGCGTCAGTACTATAGCTGGATGGAAGCTTGAATTTTATATTCTCCCCTTCCATTTGAACCTTCTTTCTGGAGAAGGTAGTAATAGTAGACTTTTACATCCCTTTTACTGTATATACAGTATTAGGTAGCCTGTTCTCCATGCTATCTCTTTTTCTTTTAGCTAGCAGGTTAGATGTGCTAGCATTAGCTAGCTATGCTGACGACATGCTGGCTGCACTACAGTATATGTTTATACAGGTAGTTAGTATTTTACAGTATAGGATATACTGTAAATAGAAAGCTTCTGTATATTTTATGCTAGTAGTGCTTTTCCAATATATTTGAAAATCCTGCCCAAATATTTGTGGAACCCAATCTCATATTGAAAGAATTTAATTCTTCAATATTCTGATTAGTAATCAGTCTTCGGATTACCCTGCAATATTAAAATTTTAAGGACTGGAGATTACACTCCTAACCATTAAAGGGCAGAGCCTTTATCCTCGAGTCTCCATGATTAGGAAACTCTATGTTTTAATTTTGTAAGGGGGGTCACAGCAAATAAGTTGGGTGGGATATATACAAATATATGTTTTTCCTTTCCATACTATCTATAATTATACAGTAACCAGTATATTGCAATATAGTGCATACTGCAAATAGAAAACTACGATATGATTATACAGTAACTATTTCTAGCATATCTTGGTATCCTCATGTGAGCTTATGCTGCAGCCGCTCTTACATTGAAGGAATAGTGTTTCTTCATTAACCCTGGATAGGTACGGTCCTCGGACACCCCTTTAAGGGTATACTCGGACGCGAACGACCCCGACGCCAAAAAAAATTCTTGAAAAATCAGTTTTTGCAGTAACCTCCTTTTTTCTTTTGCCAAAAAAAACTTCAATGAATGCTTAAAACAACTGTAAAGATAAATACTACTCATCTGCAGAAAAACTATTTATTATAAATATTTTAAAAAATTAAGTAGATAAAAAAAAGACCTGACATAAAAATTCATAAAAAAAAAGTTTATACATATATACACAAATCCTTTTAGGAATTGATTCTTGAATGTTTAGGACACATCTTGATGTATTTTGGATGAAGTCAGACCCATGGAGGTGAAGATCTGAAATGAGAAAAAAAGGGTAACTTTTTTTGGCCAAAAAAAATTGTCCAAATTTCATGAATTTTTTTGGGTACCCAAATGAAATAGGAAGTGGCTAATTTTTTTAGGGAATAAACATATGTTATCCTAAAATAGAAATATGTAAAAAAATCTTCATTATTTTGTAAATTACATTTATATCAGGGGCCATATCTAAAGGTAATTTTTTGAGTACTTGGAAATTTCGTAAAAAATACATATATTTAATATATAATATGATATTTATGCAGGTAAAAATATACCAAAATATCACAAATTCTATAGGGAACAAGAATATATATAGATAGGGCAGCTTACGCTTCGGATATGTCCACAAAATGGCCGCCAACCACACTGACTCAGACTCCCTAATCTGCCACTTGAAATGTAGGAAGGGTATGTCAATTTCAAGGTGTTATTTACTAATCTAATTATTATTGGATATGCATAAAAATTGTATGGTGGGTTGCTGGATAATTGTCGATTATTTTACGACTATAAAATTAAAATTCTGACCCAAAAAAATTTTTTTGAAGGGAAATAAAATCGAAAAAAAAAATGTAAAACAATATTTTAGCTAAAAAAATTTGATGATATTCAATCAAAAAAAAAGTAAGCAAAATTTTCCGACAAATAAACATCTAGAGGAATCATTACTCTGTGATAGTTCCTTAGTACGTAGTAATTTTGAAAGAATTGGGAAAAAACGAAAAAATGGCAATCACCGGAAAATCGAACACATACCTATATATACGCCATATCTGGCTAAAAAAAAAGATAGGCATGGGTAGCCAGATCATCTAGAAACACTTTCCAACACTATAAAAATATAAGTTTTGCGACACTACTTGCCAATTCCTTACGGTAACATGACTAAGCAAAAAAATGCAAAACAAATAAAAAGGGGCACTCGTGGAAAAATGGCCATTCTAATATACGGCATTTCAGAAAAAAAAAATTTCAGCCACGTGCTAGGCAAACCATCAAGGCATATTTTCCGACAAATAAACATATAAATGAAATATTACTCTGTGATAGTTCCTTAGTACGTAGTAATTTTGAAAGAAATGGGAAAAAACGAAAAAATGGCAATCACAGGAAAATCGAACACATACTTATATATACGCCATATCTGGCTAAAAAAAAAATAGGCATGGGTAGCCAGATCATCTAGAAACACTTTCCAACACTAAAAAAATATAAGTTTTGCGACACTACTTGCCAATTCCTTACGGTAACATGACTAAGCAAAAAAATGCAAAACAAATAAAAAGGGGCACTCGCGGAAAAATGCCCAACATTCTAATATACGGCATCTCAGATAAAAAAAAAAGACATGCACGTGTTAGCCCAACCATCAAGGCACACTTTCTAACACATAAACATGAAAAAAAAATCAATAATATACGGCAATTCCTTACTACGTAGTAAATTTTTACAAATATTGAATAAAAACAGAAATTGGCAACCGCAGTTAAATACCCAATATACCAATAACTACGTCGTATCTGACAAAAACAAAATCACGCATGGGTAGCCAGATCATCTAGACACACTTTCCAACACTAAAAAAGCAAAAGTTTTACGACACTATTTCGCAATATCTTACGGAAAAATGACTTGGCAAAAAAATCAAAAAAAATTAAAAAGGGACACTCGCGGTAAAATGCCCGACATTCTAATATACGACATCTCAGATAAAAAAAAAGACATGCACGTGTTAGCCCAACCATCAAGGCACACTTTCTAACACATAAACATGAAAAAAAAATGAATAATATACGGCAATTCCTTACTACGTAGTAATTTTTACAAATATTGAAAAAAAAACAGAAATTGGTAACCGCAGTTAAATACCCAATATACCAATAACTACGTCGTATCTGACAAAAACAAAGTCATGCATGGGTAGCCAGATCATCTAGACACACTTTCCAACAGTAAACAAGCAAAAGTTTTACGACACTATTTGGCAATATCTTACGGAAAAATGACTTGGCAAAAAAATGAAAAAAAATGAAAAAGGGGCACTCGCGGTAAAATGGTCCTCGTGGTGATGAACGACATTTTAACTAAAAAAAAAAACATGCACATGGTAGCCAAACAGTCCACCAAGACTTTCCACAACTGATAACCTATACAAGTTGCACCATTCTACGACAATTTCATAATACGTAATAACTTTGATAATTATGCAAACTACCTCAGAAGGGTAAACTCGGACGCGAACGACCCCGACGCGTCTCAGAAATCGGGGAAGGAGTACAGCTACAGCAATGCACATCTGGACACTACTAGAGCGTGTAGGGGAGACACCTCCTGCAGGTCGATCACCCACAAATTCAGTCGCAGGGGTGAGTCACGTGAGAAAAACCTGTTTTTTTTTGACGCTCGGGGTCGCAAACGACCCACCGTACCTATCCAGGGTTAAGCTGACTGAGAAATCGGTCTGCCATACCCCACAATATTTAGTATGAAAGGGACAGTGAAGTATACACTTCCCTATCCCTAGGGGTTAGAAAACCCTCTTTTTCAGTTGGAATTCCCTCGAAAGGAAATTCCTATCACTTAATACTGAGAGGAGGTACCAGCATTTGCTTGCAAGGGATACACAAGTATGTGTCTCCTACTATCCCTTTATAGCTTCCTATCCTAAGCTATTCTGTCAAGATATGACTTTTGATTTATTGATTATCAGTGAGTTAATCAATCGTATACTCATTTTGTTTTCCTTTCTTTACAGGAGGAACCTCAGCTGTCATGTGTTGCAGTCTTCTGCAAAACTAAGAGTAAGTGTTTTTACGGACATAATGCATGCAGGTTTCATGCCCCCTGCAATTTTATTTCCGGTCACCTGCAGTATTGGAACCCACGGGCCTGCAAAGTATGTCGGGTCCTATTGTCCAAAGGTTTCAAGAATCCCAAGTCGGTGGAAACTAGGGATGCAGCTGGTTTCAAACTACGCAACTGGGTGAGAGGCTTTCAGAAAATCTCTCCGGGACCTTACCTGCCTAATGACAAGATGCGTAGGTTACTATTTCCAACAGCGAGTAAGGAAATAGTGGTACCCCAGACACGAGGTACATTTCCCAATGGCCAGATAACCTACGGGAAGGAGGGCAAAAAGCGCCCACGGGAAGAAGGGGAGAATGTCGGGTTGGAATTGCCTCCGTCCCAACAGGCTCATGAGCCAACGACATCGATATCTCCGCCTTCTATCCCTCTTTTAGATGGAATGAACCAGTTATTGGCCCAAGTCAAGAATCTAGTAGAAAATTTGTGCAAACAGAGCACAAAACAGGAAGCGAAATGCAAGGTTGAGCTTGGCAAAGCTCCACTTGTCGCTCCTAAAGGGTCGTACAAAAGACTCGTAGATCAAGACCTTCTGACATGCTCCACAACCAATCCCTGGAGGTTTGCGGAGCTAATGCCGATTTTAAACGGCAAACTCTACATCACGGAGAAGATGGGTGCGCTTCCTTTGGACAAAATCCAGTTCTGGCCAAGCTTATGATTCTCGACAATGATAAAGCACAGGCTATCCTATCAAGCTGCATAGAAAAGGCGGGTTACTCGGTGTCGAAGGTATCCACACCGGGTAACAAGCACTCTTCCTTCCTTGCTCCTGCTTCAATTTCATTCCCCTTTATGGAGAAGGCTTTCAAATATGTCACTGAGGCAATAGAGACAGGTAAACCGTGTCCTACGCTCAAAGAGTGCGAGCCTCTGTCACTAGCATTTCCCAGACAGGAGAAGAACTGGAAGGAGGCCCATTTCACCTTTTCAGTAAGAAGACTTGAGGCGGATATCGCCAGTCGACAATTTAAGGAAAATCTTCCAAAATTATCTGAGTTTCTCTTACAGGGCGAACAAGAAACAAAGGAGAGACTGGCAGCCTCCTTATCTCTACAGAACTACATAGAGTTCTGTTAGGCTCATCAAGATACCCCAGACATGCTTAAGGTTTTAGCCAAAATTCATATGGCTACTTTGGTAAAAGACCTTTATGCCTTTATAAAGGCTAGAAGATCATATAGGGAGTTTGTGTTAGCTAACGCAACAGCGAAACACGATACAAGAAAGCTAATATCTTCCAACATCTGGGGTAAAGACCTCTTTCCTGACGAGGTAGTCAAGGAAGCGATTAAGAACGCCTCTACGGAGAAAGTAGGACTTCTCCAAAAGTGGGGCATCCTTTCAAAAAGAGAATCTTCTAAGGTTGTGGGTCCCCAATCTAAAAGGAAGATGGAGAGGTCTCGAAATCCAATTCGAGCGGTTCAACAACGATCCACAGTTGTAGTGATCGAGACATCACAGACAGATGGTCGAAAAAAGATTCCTACTGATCAGTCGAAGCATAGGAATGCTTCTAGTAGGAGGGAGATTCCTTTAGGATCGCTGGACCTTCGATCCTTGGGTCCATGGCCTAATCAAGATGCGACTAAGTTGAGAGGTGGAGATATCTCTACCACCATATCCTCTACTCCTCCGATTATCCAAAACCCTCCTGGAGGAGTTTACCTGAGAGCTCTAGAGCATACAAGTGGTAAGGAAACTTTAGTCCACCGAATTCCAGGGAAGGCCGTTGTGTGTTTACGAGAAGGGCTCAAGAAAATTCAGAGTCATTCAGGACTTATCGCCACTCAACAAGTCCAAATGGAACAACGAGTTCAGGAGGTTTATCCTCCTGAACATAAGGACCCCGCTGCAGAAAAAGGGTGCCTATAGTCTTACCAGACCTGAAAGTCGTCTATCGGCAGCTTCCAGTCAATCACCCTTTCCCCTCCTTTCTAAGATTCAGGTTACACAAAGTAAGGTACTTCCTAGGGAAGATACTCATCAGACTAGACAGAGTCTTAGCTGCCTTCATGAAATTAGCAGACACAGTCATGCAATAGTTAAGCCTAAGAAAGGTTCAGGCAACATTGTTCCTGGACAAGAGGCTGGGGTGGGCAGCACCCAAGGTGGCTGGTCTATGAACATCCGAAGAAATGATCCGGTCCCCGGAACATCGTGGATGAAAGATACATTTCAGATTCCCAAAACGAGATCTGGGAGGAACCCTGTTCTCTCTCCAGTTCGCAATAAAGGTAAGCCCTGTGCTATGAGCACGGCAGCAAGATGCGCTGGGAACCTGGAAAAAACAAGCATCCAATGCTCGAAGAGGCCTAAAAAGACCGATAGCGGTCCTTCCTTAATCGCTTCCCTAACAAAGGTCAAAGCCCGAAAATCCCAAGACCATGTTGGTCCAGTCATGAGCAGGGAAACTCTCTCCAAGCAGATCAGATTGTCTACAGCTGATCTGGGACTCCGAAGCGATAACGAGACGCTGCAATCGACGATGCTAGGATACATCTCATACAGTTTAAGTGTAGTTAGCAATCCCTTACCTAAAGGGATGGCACCTGTCAGCAGTTCACATACAACCAATCCGCAATGTGATAGCGGATGCTCTACTCAGGCTCAGGCCGATAGAGTTACAATGGTCCACGGACGCAGACCTATTCTCTCCCAGATGGGAACAAGTCCCCGAACTGCAATCCGACCTCTTCATTACGAGCGCTGTCAAGGAACTACCTTGATATGTAGCCCCATACGAGGATCCTCTAATTTAAATGATAAACATCTTGTCTCTGAAATGGAAGGGATAGACTTAGGATTTCCAGTTCATCCCGTCCAATTACCTGCTGAGAGTCCTCAACATGCTGGGATCCTTCCAGGCGGGACAACTCCAGAAGGTTTAGAGATTAGTTGCCTTCAATTTATTAAAGAGAACCCAAACCCTTCATTGCATGATTTTCTTGCCCTAGCGGTTAAGAAAAGATTTGGGATCTCAAAAGGCAATATAGAATTCTTAGAGGAATACAAGTCTAAGTCAACTAGAAGACAATATGAGTCATCATGGAAAAGATGGGTTGCTTTCGTAAAAGCTAAAGGACCGAGAGAGATTTCAATGAACTTCTGCATGTCCTTCTTTATCCATCTTCATAACCAGGGTTTGGCGGCCAACACGATAACTACGTGCAAGTCAGCCTTGACTAGACCTCTTCTATATGCCTTTCAAGTAGACTTGGCGAACGAGACCTTTAATAAGATCCCGAAGGCATGTGAGAGGCTTAGGCGTGCTGTACCTCCAAAGCCCATCTCTTGGTCTTTGGACAAGGTTCTACATTATGCCTCATCCTTGAACAATGAAGATTGTTCGCTTAAGGATCTAACCCAAAAGGTTATTTTTCTGTTCGCTATAGCCTCAGGGGCTAGAGTTAGTGAAATAGTGGCCCTCTCTAGGGATGAGGGCCACATTCAGTTCTCAGAAAAAGGAGAACTGAATCTCTTCCCTGATCCATCCTTTCTCGCTAAGAATGAGCTACCCACCAAAAGGTGGGGTCCCTGGAGAATCTGCCCTCTGAAGGAAGATGTCTCTCTATGTCCGGTAGAATGTCTAAAGGTCTATCTTCGTAGAACTTCAGACTTCAGGGGAGGACAGCTCTTTAAAGGAGAAACCTCTGGATCAAATTTATCCCTAAAACAACTGAGGGCGAAGCTCACCTACTTTATTAGTAGAGCGGATCCTGACAGTACTCCCGCAGGTCATGATCCGAGAAAGATTGCTTCATCACTGAACTTCTTTCAGTATATGGACTTTGAGCGTCTTCGTTCATGCACTGGATAGAAATCATCCAGAGTGTTTTACAAACACTATGCAAAACAGGTACATGAACTGAAACACTATGTAGTGGCGGCAGGTAGCGTATTAAAACCTGCCCCCTAATTACTGTTATAGACACTCAATGGTTTGGTCTTCAAATGTACTCGCACATATACTGGGTGAGAATCATCCACAGTGTTCTACAAACACTATGCTAATCAAGTCCATGATCTAAAGCAGTATGTGGTGACGTCGGGTAGAATACTTAACCCGCCGTCTAATTCTACGATGAACAGCTAATTGACTGGGACTGTCAATTAAAGGGAGTAGAGGTCATCCCTCTTAGGGTGTGACCTCCGTTGATCAAGTGTTACCATGGTGACACTAGCTCTGTTCAAAATCCTAGGTGTGGAATTATATAGATGGCACTAGTGCCGGTGTACATAGTACACAGTGCCGATAAAAGTAACCAGTACAGGTATTTTGAAGAGAATTTGTCTTTAATTCTCTTCAATCCGAGAGTGGCACTCATCATTTCTTGCTTCCCAAGAAAGAAAGATAATCTCTGTACAGGTTACATGTATAGTTCCGTTATCATGCTACATTAATTTTACTTACTAGTAAACGTCTATTAGAATGTAATTGCGTCCTAACTCGCCCGCCAATTGCATGTTTAAACTCCAGAGTATGTACTTTTATATATTTGTATGCTCACAAACAATGGAATTAAGAAACACTGTTAAGTATTTGGTAATTTTCACAAAGTACGAGACGGTTTGTTCATCTGGTGTATTCTTATGTTTGTCCATACAATGTATGCTTACCTTGAGACCCCCCTTTCTACCGTCTAGAATGACTCTTCCCTGTAGGGGGCAGGAAGCACTAACATCGGAGATGATTAGTGATATTGACGGATAACGGTAACGTCATTTGTCTCGATTGATCCAAATGATCATAGAAAGGTTGTCCCAAGGTTAAGGCACTGATGAAAATCCACAGATACATTAATGCTCTGGTATACTTCCATCTGGACGACATGGCTTGAGCCCAAAAAACGGATTTTGAGCGAAGCGAAAAATCTATTTTTGGGTGAGATCGCCATGTCGTCCTGATGGACCCACCCTTCTTTCTTAAAAGAAAGATCTTCACAGTTCCCTCCCTGACGTACTGTATCTGTATCTCCACGCTCAATGCTACAAGGAATGTCCGCCATCCTGGGAATGGCGCTGGGGTGGTTACCAATAGTAGTACGGGAACGGGGGTAACCTTGTTACGGCCCCCTTCTATTCTTTTGCCACGTCCCCCCCCCCCCCCCACCCCCTCTCGAAGCGTTAATACTGTTCGAGGCGAAGATTGCTATGTGACGTGTCAAGAATACGTCCTATGATATACACGATATCCTTGAGAAAATGTAAGGATATTCGCTCCAGGAGTTAGAATTCTGGGACCCGAAGGGTAATTCTCTGGGAATATCACTGTAGTATAT
This sequence comes from Palaemon carinicauda, assembly GCF_036898095.1. Classification (NCBI taxonomy): domain Eukaryota; kingdom Metazoa; phylum Arthropoda; class Malacostraca; order Decapoda; family Palaemonidae; genus Palaemon; species Palaemon carinicauda. The sequence goes on from NC_090733.1 coordinate 68,141,282, forward strand.
AATATATCCTTTAGAAGCTACATTAGGAACTTCCATCAGGACGACATGGCGATCTCACCCAAAAATAGATTTTTCGCTTCGCTCAAAATCCGTTATATATATATGTGTGTGTGTGTGTATGTATGTAGAGAGAGAGAGAGAGAGAGAGAGAGAGAGAGAGAGAGAGAGAGAGAGAGAGAGAGAGAGATAGTATGTGTGCGTGTGTGTGTGTGTGTATGTGTAAGTCAGCATATATGAACAAAACTGCTGTAAATTCAGTCATTTCTCAGAATAATATTATTCGGCGAAATTTCCAGAGTTAAAACAATGTCGAAACTGTCATATTTGATCATATACTTGAAGGATTTTTTCGTTTTTATTAAACCATCAGGTGAGATTGGTTGAACGTAATGTTATGTTTTAGAATTTCTTCAGTTGAACGAAGGTTGTTCGCATACTATACAACATAAATGATAACCCCAACATGTAGAATGCACACAAATGATTGGATATACCCAATGGACTAATAGGCCAAGCAAAAAAAAAAAATATCCTTTTCTTTTAAGATATGCCTAATATGTAAAAATAAATACTTTTTTAAATAAAAGGCGCATAAATATCACATGGCTTATTTTTGCCCATTGGTTAGTTTTTGTTTGATCTATTTATATTACATATGTGTTATAATTTGTATGTAATGAAAATTGGGTACAGTATCTCCATTGGCTACATTCTATCTCTGAGGAAATTTTGCATTTTGGATAAACCTGATTCATTTGAGTATACTATTTAGAATAATTTGTTTATCAATTGGATTTTGTGGACTTGGGGAGGATATGGGAGGATATGGGCTTAATCCTAATACATTTATTTGATAGGGGGAGGCTATTATTCTTGAACTACAACGGTAAAAATGGTTTGGAATTTATCAAAGTGTTATCATCCATACCAGACATTTTTTTTATTAACTTTGCTAGTTAGATCTTTTCAAATTACATGTCTAAATTTATAGAAATTAAAACAACTTTCAATATTATACTTTGATTTTCTCAGCCGCTCATAGCTTGCTTCCAGGATCCAATTGTAAACCTTCACAAGAAACTTGAAGAATAGAATTATCAAAAGTAGGGAAACTGAAATTTTGTAGTTTTTCGTGCAAAATGTTGGTGCTTATGCTTTCATAACTTTCTTTCAACTGCTGAGGCAGGATTTTCTAATTCCAAAATTAAATGAAAGCAAAAGGTATTGTATTCACAAGAGGTAACCCACGAAAACTAAAGGATTAAAATCCTAAGAGACAACCTCTAAAGATCCCTTAAACCTCATTCAACTTCAAAAATTACATTTGTTACAACTAAATGAAACATATAATGGACTTCAAGGCTTTACTTCCCTTAACGATTGCAATCCTACACATGATATAAAAAAGGAAAGGTGTACAGTATAATAAAAGTACTCTACGTGCAATCAAGGGGAATATTAATATCCCATTGTGTGTGGGTGTTTTTTATATATTCTGAGAACTCGCTAAAATCTCATTGCTCACAATTTTCATTAGTTATTTTGTAAACAAGATGTTT
>NC_090733.1:68147840-68150340 GCF_036898095.1 Palaemon carinicauda
TTGGCTAAAAACAAAGTATGATTTAGGGATTGAAGGCATGGGAAATCACATAAGTATTGCTTAGCCGACGAGTATACAGCAAAGTTTCCTTTATCGTGAGTGATTGATGAGGGCGTGGTTTCGGTGCTACTTCTAATAGATTACTCTTTTGATCATACCGCCAAATAAACATCTTTGGATAGCAAAGTTATATGTATATTACAAAAGAGCCAAACACTGACAAAAAATTGTTTTGATAGTAATAATAATATGATGACATTCCATTGTGGCCTTTTAAGTTTAATTTCTATTGCCATTGAAAGTACTGTACCAGTGTAAATTTTTACATATAATTCAATTCATCGTGCTTGGTTAGGTTTCTGTAATCATCAGGAAAAGAAATCCACACAAAAAATTTTTAAGTTTATTTGTTCATCAAATATTTCGAAAACCTTTGGCTCTTCGGACGTATAAGGAAGTAACAATATCACCCTTGCTAGAGACACTTAGCCCATTTAATTTAATGTCATTTTTACTCGAAGGACGTTGGTAGCGTCATGGAGATATAGATTTCAACATCGTGTAGCTATTTCCTTCGAAACACTGGATCCTGATATTCGGTATAACATGAGAATTTAGGGGGTAATTTTAGTCAATAAATATCTTTTTACTTTAATAGATTGATATTTATATTATACACTCTCTCTCTCTTTGTCTACAGATCCAATCTGTGGCATTGAGTCTTGAAGTTTTTGTTACTTAGAGTTAGATGCACAATCATCTGAGTTAATTAAACGATGACCAACCTTTAGATTTTTTATTTGTGGTTTACAGATAACAAAAGCATATTCTGTCCTATTTTTTATACATATAACGTGTAATATTTGCATATGAATATACTAACTCATCATCAACAATATTTGTATGAAAGAGTTACCTTCATCTTACTTATTACAACCTTAAAGGTATGAGAATTATGCCTTAATTCATCTTTTTTTTTCTTTCTGATTAAAGGAAAAAAAATAGGCCTCATTGATATATAATCTACCATAAGAAATGTGCTTTCGCTTTTGAATCAGAGAAAAGGTTTGATGAATTAAAGAGGAGTACTTTAATTGTCATCTTGTTAAGGTTAACATTTACTGGCGCGTAAACAAAGTGATTTACCACCTCAGGTTAACCTTTTAGTGGGCACGTATAGAAATAATGGAGATATGATAAGAAAAATCCTTTTAGTGTGTTAATTTGGAGTCCTTTCTAAGACATTTCTACATATGTAAATTTTTCCAAAAATAAACTCTGACTAATGGGGAAACACACTGATGACCTTCATTTACCACTTTTTATCTATCTTTTGTAAAAACAAACATGTGTAAAAGATTTACAATCAGTAGAAGAAAGTTTTACTAAAATGAAATTAAATTTTATGGTTTTGTTATGTAAAAACTAAAAAAGAAAAATGCATTACAAATACAGCATACATCTACCATACAACACTTAAAAACCCAACTGGGACATTAAGATTACAGGTTGGTTGTCAATAACTTACTAAAGCATCTTGCATTTACAAATAAACACTGAGCAACACATAAATAGGACATTAGCTTTACAAGGTAGTTTTTACTAATTTACTAATGCACCTTGGATTTACAAGTAAACAGTGGAAAAAATATAAACGGGGAATTGAAATTATACAAATACAAAAGTAGAAAAGTACCTGTGGTATGATTGGCCAATGATGTAAGATCAGGTACTTGTCCCTAATACTGCCACTGCACAGGAACTTTGTGCAAGGACTAGCCTAGTATCCAACAAGCAAAAGTTCACTTGCCAGACGGAACAGAATATAGTACTAGAAATTATATATTTCTAAATTCTCCAACACTGTCATAAGAGTAAAAGTATGAAATGAATAGAATAGAAGAATGTATTAAAGCTAATCCTTATCTTGAGTCGTTAAAATTACAGCATAAGTTTAGACTATAATGATAATGAGTTTCTTAAGAGGATGGGAAAGAAAAATAAAATGTTTTGCAAATGATAGAATCATCTGTACGTGAAGTCGTGCAGTTGGGAACATTATGTAGTGCTATCGTTAAGAGAAGAATAATGGCCGAGGAGGTAAAAATCCCTGAGAAATTCCATTAAAAATGATGGGAAGGGCAGATAAAGCATCAAGAACTGTAGTACAGAGAAACCAGTTCAAAACTAGTTTACTTAGATTTACACAAATGAAGCCATTAAGCAGAGGTGTTAGCTAAAGAGTATCACTTGATATCAAGAAGGGGGTATATGTCACACTAACAAATACAACTATGAGAAGACTTTATAAAAACCTGTGGATGAATGGGATGAAGAGGAGATTAAGTAAGAAATTTAGAAAGCGTGTTGTTCAAAGATTCATGAGGAAAGTACTTATTAAACCCTTAAAGACATCAAGAGAGTGACAATAAAATCCCCAAAATATAGGAAGTACATGACCATACATAGAAAAAAATCCACGTTTTAAATGGGTCTTATC
>NC_090733.1:68155340-68162840 GCF_036898095.1 Palaemon carinicauda
CAACATGTGCAAGTATTTTTGAATGTCTGATACAGTTTGTCAGTTTTCTGCGAAATAATGAAAACATGAGAACTTTGAAGAAAAAGATAAGCTAGTTGTGTAGGACAGCAATTACCGTACTGAACAACAAAGATAAAAAAAGAAACTATTTTTCTAAGCTGCAAACAGTGAAGAAGAGCTATCTCCCTAGAATAACTTCAAGATATCTGCATACTTTTTCACTTTAGATTAATTAGCTTCAGAATTATCAAAGAAGAAAGAGGTATACTTCAATCTACAGAAGAAGTTTGGTTTTCTAATTAGTATCACTATTTAGTCCGACCCAGAACTTATAGAATCTGCAACTCATTTGTAGATTAATTTTCTGCAGAACTTCAAGTAACATTTGCCGATGCGATGGTCCAGTTTTTTGCTTAAGTAAAGCAAACCACACCTGAAGGCTATTCTCCACTCTCTGCTCTCAGACATATACCTATTGCTGGAATTGTAGAAACCTTTCTGAGTGTTGATATAACATTTCACATGTATTTAACACTACCAGCTGTAAATGCAGAAGGAAAAAGGCATTTTTTTTATTCTAAAAACTCCTACAAACTTTGTAATCTACCCTTGAGGGCAATTGAATCTGTTTTAACATAAAAAAGACTAAGTCTAAATCAAGAGAGAAGGCCGTATAATCCCTTTTAAGAGCTACCTGACTGTACCTTAACCTCAAACACCACACAGCCTCTATAAGCCCATCTGTTGACGACATCGTACTATCTGCACCACCCCTGTGCAGAAAACCATGTTAAAAAAGCTGTGTAAGACAGGCTTACTCCGGTCTGAGTATACATGGTCATGGCCTGCATGATAGTACAGTACAGTGGTAATATCTTATCCTTGCATTTGCACGGACAGCAGATCGAGTTCCACCTCGGCCCTAGAGTTTAGACTGGTTACTGGGGAGGTTACTGCCATGGTTGGACACAATGATAGGCTAGTGTTCTGAGGAGCGTCTTTTCCGATGAAAGTGGAACTGAAACGAGAGACCTTCAACTAGTGTGCTTACATTTAGAATAGTGGTATGCAGTGTGCTAGCAAGTGTCAAGATATTTGAGAGCACCTTTAATCAATTGAGTTGCCATCTTTCTTTGAACAAGCTGAAAAAAAAAAAAAAACTGTAAAGCCTAACAGAGAGGTGGTTAAGCAAAAATTACTATTTGAAAAATTCAACAAAAGTATGAGAAAGTGATAACGTTTTTTAGGTTATAGAACTAATATATGGAAAAAGGCACAAGTTTCGATTGTGGGTCAACGTCTCTTTCTTAGAGAAGAATTAACAAAAAGTTCAAAACACACAAGATCAAGTAACATTCATCAGCATTTGGAGGAACTGTTAGAAATTCTATTCTCAAGTTCAAAAACTTCAAACATTTTCCAATCAATCACTAGTCTATGGTAATTACAAACCAAGCATTAGTTGATATGAAGGTCTTAACAAGGGAGAGGGCATGAGCTTCAATAACTGACATTACAAATTTAACAACATAGTGCCACAAGATCAAAACCTTTCTTCTAAGACGATAGTCATGAAATAAACATATCATATATGAAATCACAATAAGAAAAGAATAAATTATTGGTACATATAAAAGATGCATATACTGTATGTTAAAGTGATCAGAAGACATGATAGAAAGATATTTCACAGGGATAAATGGATGAATTTGTGATCAAGCAAAGATCAAAATTAATAAATGCATGGTTGTGATATTCGGCAATATGGTCTATTTAATTGAATAATTTGGCCTTTCATTCTATAAAAAGATATCTAACAAGAGGTTGGAGATCTTCCAAATTAAAGGTTGATTGAACAACCTATCAAGGTAAAGACGAAGGTGACTGCAGAAGAAATAAGACCTTTGACGTTTTGTAAACAAACGTCTGTGAAGAAAATAACAATAGAATTTTGAAAATTTCGAGGTCAGCTAGCAAAATAAACAAGTCTAGCAATAAGCTCATTGTTGGTACAGTAAATACAAGACAGACTTCAGAAAGTATTTATGAATATGTATTACTCAAGAAGACTTGAAAAGGATTAGAAGTATGATGAGACACCTGGTTTAAGAGAGTATTTGGGTGGGGGGGGAGGCGAATTCTACCCTATCACCTTCTCAGTGATAGTTAGGTAGCGTGTCTGTCGTTTCTGTTGTATCGTATGTGATGAGACTGGCACAGGACTAAAGATTTATCAGAACCTTGGAAGGCTAAAAGAATCTGTTGGATAAAGGCACCAGTTAAAAGTTAATACATTTGCTGATGTCACTAAATAAATTAGTAATATCCATGATAACCAAGTAGAGAACTACCACTCACCTTATAATCAGAGGTATACTACAATCAAAATGAAATTGTCTATAATATGTACCAGCAATGGAAGTGAAGATACTCCAAGTAAAAAGACATTCATCATTAGCTATTTCAAAGTCAACCCCATTTGAGTGTTGACTACAACTTGTATCTTCTGTTTGAAATCAAAGAAAATGGCAATAAAGGGTACTGAAGGTGTTTTCAAAAACTCTCCAACCTAGAAACAACTAGTAACCAAGAGGAAATTATTAAAAGTGGTACACGATTTCCTCATTTAGAGAAAAATAAGTTACTGTCCCTAGGCTCCAAAAATTTGATAAGCATGGAGGCTCAACGTCACGATAGTTGTTGAAGAGCCTTCATTCGAGAAACTAAAGCTGTGTATATAGATGAAGAACTATCTTCAAGAAGAACCCATAGCATAGCTCTCCACATTTGCCAGACTTCATAGAGAAAGAAATCATAAATGCAAGAAAACCAAAGATAGAAAAAATATGCAACTGTATAAAGTAGAATATATGGCCGTTGAACGAGAGTTTGAAGCTTTGGAAATGTATGCTCAGCAAAGTCTTATAAAAGATATAAGAACAAGTTCGGAAAAAAGCTGAATCAAAACGAAGCAGAAAAAATTCTTGTATCGTGCTAGTATAGCTCAAGCTGCAGGTCACTTGCCTTTGAGTGGGACAATGAGATAGAAAGCATAAGGACGGCTACTATGAGCTTGCAATCAGATCAGAAATAATAGCACGGACAAAACTATGGTACGCAAACCAACTATAAGCCACACAATCAAGGCCTCATCACAAGAAACCTCTGTTATGACAAAGATATTCTTTAACACCTTGATAAATGGTCTCGATACACACCTAAAAGATGTTCCACAACGAAAGGCAACGTCTCTTGCTTCAGCTGTTTTTTTTTTTTTTTTTTTTTTTTTTTTTTTCTTTTTTTTTAGACGTTTCATTAGGCCAGTGAAACATACAGTTTTAGGGCTAGGACTGTTTTTAATGTCAGGATCTACAACTGTTATTTCATTACTGAAATATCTAGGTCATTGTTTAAATTATGATGATTGTAAGTAGGTGGAAAAAGAAATTACATTCACATGCTTTCCGGCAACTATGTGACACCTACTGACTTCCAAATCTTGGAACCACATCTTGCAACAGGTCAGTATTTCATTAAAAATAAGTACTACCAATAATTTTCTAATTTCTATGCAGTTAATTTGAAGGCTGGGTGATAAAATTATTAATAATTTGTATCTAAGAAAAGAATTGGACTGTTTCGTACTAGTTCATGGCAAAGGTTGATGTCTACAGCATTTAATGAACTAGAGTTTTCGTACCATATCATTTCAGACCTCAGGAGTTTTTTTTTTTTTTTGGGGGGGGGGACAAGCCAGTAAAGTATACAGGAATGAGTTCTGCTACAATCCTGATTCAATCCCACTCTGGGTTAAATTTCAAGTACAAATTATCCTATATTTCTTAAAGGTTTACTTGAACAAGATGGAATTCTAACGTGTCAAAAATATGATAGGTCATATATTCATGATCTACTCTATATCCACACAAGTTATATATCAATGTAAAGGCTGAGTTCCAAAGTTGACATGTAGATTTAAATATTAGATGCAATAAAACGTCCTACCCTAAACTGATAGATAAAAACGCGGAGTTTCCTTCAACAGAAGCCATGTATCTGATATTGAGACCAAATTCTCTAAGTTATTTTCTTATATTTTTCTTAAAGGTCTAGCATGGGATAATTACTATTTGAACCTAGACACTCTAGTTGGAAAGAGAGCCTTGCAAATACCTGGTGGGATTATTTATCAAAATATTATGCCCGAGGAAAGTAAAGGGAAAAAAATATAATAGGCACACATGCATTCTCCAAATTGCTCCAGTTGGTCTGAAGAGAATGATATTGCAAACATTCATTAATAATGATATGGAAAAAAATTCAACTGACCTTATCATAGAACTTCAATTTACTGAATTTGAAGGATATGGAGTGCATTTCTAACAGAGAAATATTCCACCTTACTCAACAACCATATGAGAAGTATTTAAGCCAGATGATAGATGGGAATTTTGGCATGACAGTTGCATATTGGGTATTCTATATTTAGCTTGTTAATCGACTCTATCGGAAACTACAAAAGCTGTCAGACAGAATGATGTTGAGCACTATATTGAGATACTCGCGACTATTTTAGAGTTTATTTTTGCACTGAATAGACCTTCTGTTCGTTGGAGTTATCTGTATCTACAGAATCTTCATATTTTTTCACCTAATACATTAAACAATCTGAAGGCTGGAGCATTCTCAATCAGAAGAACCAAAAACTCAAGAGCTCCAGTTGATTTGACATTGGAACAAAGTGTAAACCGAGATGCAGCATCATCATCTACTGGTATAACCCACTTTGAAAACTGAAAATGCAATTAGAAGATGGTGTGTAAGTTTAACTCAAGAGAAGTTATAGCTTCGGAACTCAAGCAGTTCACTGGAATCCAACCTGGCGAAACACCTGCAAACCAGCTGCAAAAGTCAAGTATTTAGAGACAACAAAGATACAGAAGCACTTATTGACACAATTAAGAGAGTTTGTAATCCATTTGAGATGTTTGATTATGAAGATGCAGGTCTGATCAATATTTCCACAGGTAGAGTGGCTACTTCAAAATCAGCTGATTATCTGATTGGTAGTCTAAAGTGTGGTCCTGACCCTCAAAGACAGATTCATAATAGAGTGGAAAGATGACGAAAGCCGCTTTCTGAAATGAATCAAACGTATCAAAGTCGAAATTTGTGCATCTGAAAATGTTAAAAGTAGACCTACAAAGGACAAAAAGGCTTTGAATGCGGCAGAAAGGGTTTGTGATGCCTTTGGCAAGGATATAGTTGATGAAGCAAACATAGCAAAATTCTGGAGCAATGATCGATGCATTTCAGTCACTGTTGTTTGATGGAGGATTAATATTGCACGAAATACTTCATCACACCAATTTAACATATAGGACAATTATTCGAGATATATTATTTAAAGTCTGCTCTGCTAAGGAAACAACTACATTTGCTGTTAGACCAATGTCAGCATCTGTCAATCAAGGGCATCGAGCGTCTTAAAAGAGGGACTGTTTTGACTCAACAAGATCTGTTGAATAATGCTATGTTCAAGGATGAACTTGGAATGTTCATGATATGCGAACTAGAGAAGGAGGACTATGCACCGATAGTACATGGAAAAACTATTTATGTTTTCACAGAGTGGGGATTGCAATAAGCTTCAAACAAATGCAATTGGAATGCTAGTAGGTGAAAAGCTACAAGAATTCCAAGCTTGTCTTGAAGAAGCTGATACCTTTATTTGCTACAATGCTCTGAGAGAATGAAACGGGGTCATCAGATCTTTTGAAAAAAAAAGTACTGATATCTTCACAAATGTGGTAAAAAAAAAAAAAAAAAAACTACCAGCAGAATCACAGATAACAGGGGATTTTGGAGCTAGAAATAACAAGAGGGATATCAACGTTACAGTTATATCTCAACATCTGGAAGAAAAACAGCAGGGTGTGAGTGATGCTCTTCTGGCTTTTCATACTCTAACAGGCTGCGATATCACATCTGTATTTCACAAGTGAGGGAAGATGGGCACACTGTCTAGGCTTGAAAAGGACATGAATGTGGTACAGGCATTGAAATCTATGTTACATAAATTCAATGATATGAAAAAGGTCATTCGATATATCTGCGGTATGTATAGTTCAAAGAAAGAAAACGTCTATGACGTTCGCTAGGATTGTTTCATTAAAATGGCGGGAGGTCTTAAAAATCTTCCAAGTCGAAGTGAAAAATATCAACTGTATTTCATTGCCACTGTCTGACAAAGTACTGAAACTTCATATTAAGTCTCCATTCTGTGGAGTAAGGCAGATACCAAATGTAGGGGCCTAAAAATATAGGATACAGCCAGCTAGAAGTCCATTTCACTAAAACATACATGAAGCCCTATCAGTTCATATAATCAAAGCTGTATCGCTCTTTACGTGATTGAAGTTCCCACAGCTGCCGGTCTAGAAGTTTCCATAGAACCTTCTAGGTAACACCAGGGTCAGAGATGAAAAAAATGTAGTTATACCATACGTGGTTTGTGAAAGAATATGCCACAAATTATTCATGATAATAATGTTAATAATAATGATAACAATAAAAATAATGACATGGAGTGTCTGAAATTTCAATTTTAAAGAAAAGCAAAGATAAATGCGGTCCTGTTGAGCCTTGGAAGTATTGTTCCTTCTCTGTGTTCCTCATCAGCTTAAGATTTAACTAAAGAGGCACTTCACAGATGCTGTAAAGTTCTTCATTTCAATAATAATAATAATAATAATAATAATAATAATAATAATAATAATAATAATAATAATAATAGTACTTCTATTATCATCGTTATTTTTCTTGAAAGTTTCAGTTGGATCTGATCAACCTAATAATTTTTTCGTCTATAGCAGTTTCTCTCCCGGTAAATTTGTGTTAGATTTATGATAAAGGCCAGGTTGTTTGTTTTCTCGTATTTTCAATGTTGATTTTCACATTTCATAAGCATAGCATAACATTTGTTATTATTAGCTGATTAACAAATCTTATTTTACTTGAACATATAGACCCTAATACAAGTTATGTTTAATCTGTCGTTTGTGGTGTAATTTTTCTGCTGATTTTTCTTTCTCTTGTTCATACAAGCTTTATGGAAGTCGTAGCAACGACATTAAAATCAGCATCAAAGATAACCTTAACAGACAGTAGCAGTTGCACCCTTTTTATGACCTTTATTATTGTCTTCATGGTCATTCATTGTTATCACCTTTCCTCTTTTCAGTAGCTTCTCGAGAGAAGTTATGTATATGCAAATACACAAAACGTGATGAAAGCGCAGTTAATAAAACTGTAATTAAGAGAGAAAATGAACCAATATTAACAAACAAAGTGCAATACCTGCTTACTTTGGGTGTGGTCACTTGGCCTCTCGTAGGGAGTCAGGTAGAGGAAAGGAGGAGGCCCCACAGTTCATGTGGGGGAGGTGCCCGGAAATACCTGAGAGAGAGAGAGAGAGAGAGAGAGAGAGAGAGAGAGAGA
>NC_090733.1:68170340-68192840 GCF_036898095.1 Palaemon carinicauda
ATATATATATATATATATATGTATATATATATATATATATATATATATATATATATATATATATATATATATATATCGATAGATATATATATATATATATATATATATATATATATATATATATATATATATATATATATACATATTCATTTATAATGTATTGCTTCCTCTAAATGTTTAAATTATCTGATTTGTTCGTAAATGCAATTTAATTTGTTACATCAGTTTGCCAAATATTGTTTCAATTTTAATAATAACAATTCAAGAAAAGCGAAATACCAAATGATGCATAGTTATATTACCTTTGTTGTTATGCTCCTAATCTCCCTCTCAATATCATGTTTCAGTTTTCCTATATTTTGTCATCATAATTTATATGACAAAAATATAACTCTGATGACATTTAGTTAGTACACGTGGATAATGATGATTTCGATTGCATGTTGATCTGGATAACACGAGCCCTTGCCCTTTGCTACTCACAAGAAAGTTATGTATTTGTTGGAGGTACAATAATAGTTAGGGACAATGAACAAAGATTACGATGAGATGAATGGTAGCCAGGATCGGCAACAAATAAAGGCCGATTCACACGACCCGTTTCTTTCCGACAGACGGGGTGGTGGCTAACTGCCGTCGAGGTGTTGTACATTCACACGAGGCGTTCCCTATCCGTTTACCAGCGCGCGGTTTTCATTGTTTACTTAGACTCTGTCACGTGAGAACCGCGTAAATTATGATAATTTTGATACTATAAAATGATGGTTGATAACTGTGTTAATAAAATAAGTTATGCAACTTCATTATGCTTCATGCACCATGCTACGAATATTAAAATTATGATAAATTCACCTGTTTTATTTAATGCCTATCCAGTCATTTTCCATATCTTTTCTTTATGTAAATTATTTCTATACATCTTGTTTGCCATGTCAAACATCTCCTCATACCATTGAAAAAGTTCAATAATAATCTCTCAAAATGGTGTCAACAACAAACTAACTAATTTCTATGACTCTATACTGTGAGGAAAAGTCGGGGTTGTAGGCCACGAAACGAATGGGTACGATACAGGTCCTCGTTCACAAGAAACATCATCCACCCGTTGGTTACTAACGGCCGTCAAACCGGACGAGGATTCTTGGAAAGAAAGCCGAGCCGACTCGGATGCCTGATGACCGAGAGCCGCCGTCAGCCTAACGGGTCGTATGAACAGTTCCATTTGAATACACGTAAGAAAGTTAGACGCCGGTTAACCGACGGCCAGCCTGTCGGAAAGAAAACGGGTCGTGTGAGACCGGAGCACAAATCTAAGGGCGCTGGCAGCCATAGTTCACCTAAACCAATACAACTTCTTCGGTCATTTAAAGTTAGACTGTTAGACAATGGATGACAATTAAACGACTGAAATTAAATGAGAACAAAACTTGGTTTATGGCGGTGGGAAAGAAAAAAAGCGTGAGAAGCTTGAGTGATATTCAAATATACATAAATAACGACTCAATGCCGATGTCTACTAATATTCGTGACCTAGGCGTATTTCTTGACTGCAACTTGCATCTCAATGCCCAAATAAATAATGTAGTAAAAACTTTTGGTTTTCATCTAAGAAATAGTGCTTTTATAAAAAGTACCTGGATGAATATTCTGCAACGAGACTTATGATAAACTGCGTAATTAAGAGAATTGACTACTGCAACTCAATCTACTACAATCTGCTAAAATTACAACTTTAAAAAATTACAAAACATAATAAACAGAGGAGTAAGACTGATAAAAGGTTTCTCACAAAGAGAATGGATCACTCTCATACTAAATGATCTGCATTGGCTGCCGATTAAAGCGAGAATTGAGTTTAAAATGTGTACAATAACCCACCAAGCAATAAGGACCGGTCGTCCAAAATACATGTATCTTAGAGAATTGCTACATATTGGGCAGCCAACAAATTGCTCTGACACGAGAATAGTTACAGATGGTTTCAAACTATTAGAACCTACTATACATGTCTACTGTAGGCTCTAGAGCAGTGGTTCCCAACCTGGGAGAAATTTCCCCCTGGGGGGAAATTTGAAGCTACCAGGGGGGAAATAATTACACTACCTACTAACTAAAAAAAGTATCAGGTGATAAAGCTAGCCCTGATATTGATACACTGGTGCACAAGAAGCAGCCTCAACCTTCTCAGTAATTTAATTTTGAAGTAGAAGAATAAACATAAGTCAATTTATTTTGCTACTAGCCGCTCTCCATATACTGATAAACAAATAATTAGAGTAAAATGGATAGAGAGCGGTTAGTAACAACTAACCTCATAGCTCTATGGCTATGCGGTTAGTTGTTACAAACCGCTCTCTATCCATTTTACTCTGTAACTATTTGTTTATCAGTATATTTGTATAATGGAAAAGTAAATTAGTAAGTTGTCACAGTGTGTTTCAACTACTCTTTCCCTCATACACATGAAGGGGGAAATCTGGAGGGTTGCACTGGGTGCAGGTGGGGAAATGACAGGAAAAAGTTTGGGAACCACTGCTCTAAAGCCTTTAAATATGCGACCCCGAGACTATACAAAATCGAAACATCCGAATAATTGAAGATATTAAGGCTTTCAAGAGGAAACTGAAGACTCTTATTCAGCGAGGGGTTCGATAGTGATGATCTAACAGTAAGCAAACAAAAGCTATTGTGAAATGTTAAATGGTCCCGAATGAACATTATAAAATGACCGTGGAGCTCCTGTAGAGAGTAGGGTTCCCCTGTTGTACAGGACCAGATAAGCAGCCCTTAAAGTAGTTATTTTCTTTCTTATATTTCGGTCCCTCCGAGTCCCAATGAGTGAACAAACAACCAGCATGAAAAGGAGCCAATAGTTTTGTTGGTGTTGTGATAGAATTTTATTTGTAAGAGTTATTGCAGATGCTTATTTAAGATGCTTATTTCCTGATGTAGAAACAAATTTACCTTCTGGTCTTTATATCACTTTGATTTTATTAATTGTAAAAGTTTTTATTCTTCGTCACTATATAAATTCTCCGATTCTTAAAAGTCAGTAGGTACTCATTAACATTATCAAATGCTAGTTATTAGCACTTTAGGAAATAAATATATTCACATCCTCATAAGTTTAGAATATATCAAGAAATATATGTAAATTAACAATGATTTATACCAAGGTAGGAATAAATTCGTGAGGTTTTCTTTCAAAATTTCCCAGTTTCTGGAAGGCTGCTTATATTATCTAAAAGATATTTTTCATAAGAGAACAAGGCCAAATTTCAATTGCTTATCTTGAATTTCACAATAAAAGATTTGTGCCACATATTTTTGCTAAAATTTAAAAACTGGACGGATTTTAAGGGTGATGTAGATATTTCAGTTATTGGAAAACAGATAAAAGAATAAATACTTGGCTACATGTGATGTGGTGTACAATGGCGAAAAAAATATGGCTTTATCCGATGCTTCTTGAATAGAAGTCTGTTTCGCAAAATGTGTTAGAAAATATCTATTTATACTTTGTAACAAGTTTATTTTTTAATCATATTTTCTAATACATTTTCGTTTATCTACTCATAACTGCAATAAAATTTACTCAAATTGGAAGTATTTTTCTATTTCCACATATAATGCATGTTTCAGTATGTTATACTAGAATATTTGTATAGACTTCGAATTTCATATTTTGTTGGAAACTTTCATAGTCTCAAAGCCTGAAGCACGATAGTTTTTAGAGAAATTTCATGAGTATTACTCTGTATAATAAAATTTGACATTTATTGATCAGATACTAAAAACCATTAAATCTAACATTCTAAGATATAATGTATGATATTGTATGTATCATGACAAGATTTACCACCATTAAGGCATATCTATTGACCTTAGATAAAATTTAGTCACTAATGTGATTTTTTTATACGGCAAATGTAAGCCAGCTAATATTCAACACAATCTCCGAAACTTATTTGAAAATCGTGAACTGAATACCATGGTCCCAAAGGGCTTAAGATGTTGACCAAAGTTTTTTAAGGTAATTCCAGTTGATGATAAAACTCCCAAAGACAATTATCTGAAGACCTTTGAGCCATTAAAACACTTAACACTTATAACATGATATTGCTGACTTTTTCCCTGCAATAAGATCCACTAGCCATCCTTTTTGTATTATAATTGCGATTCAAAGCTTAAAACTTTCACCTAAGCCTTTCAGGTGAATAACAATTCAAGGTTTAGGTTGAAGTCACCTAAGAGCGAAAATCATATCTTTTTGAAAGACTAAACACACGAGTGAAACGAAGAAAGAGAGCTCAATGGTACATGGAAATGGCATAAATAACCGAATATATGAAACAAACAAATAAAACCAACATTTCTCTGGCCACCAGTATAGATTTGATGAGGATTAAGAGGGAAATGCCCATAACCCATAACACAAAATAGAAGCCCGTAGTATATAATCTATAGCACACCCTATTGTTTGAGATAATATTTAATATTTTATAAAGTTCCTGTCTCATGCAAAGTAATCAACTGTATGTGGTACCTTAAATAGTCTAGAAGTCTAGATAACTAAGATAGATACTCCAACTATTCAAGTAAACTTAAATGAATGGACTTTGTCATCATTTACAAAGTCAATCATATCTTGGAGAGTTATATACCTGGATGCTACTGCATCCTACTTCTGAAGACAACCGCATTAAATGTCATCACATCGGATGCTGGAATTTTGTTCTTAAAGTATTCAATTTATATGTTTAATGTTTTAGCTTTTCAAGCTAAGTGCATAAGAATATCCTTATGACCTGCACTACAGAAGTTCTCATTTTGACAGACAAAAGGGTGATTAATTACTAAATAGTTTTCAAACGGTATCTAAAAGTAAAATTCATTAACATGCGTATTCACTGTAAAGATCAAAAATTTCTGGGATTTGTATCTATGCATCTATGACTTGTTTGCTGTGTTGTTGTGAGTTGCATACGTAATAATGATAGTAATCTGGATGCAAAACGGATCACCTATGATTTGCTTTGTGGGATGGGGTAGGGTTTTTAGGTACCAAGATTCCTCGATATATTTGTAACATAAAAAAAAAAAAATTATACTGTCTAACTTTAGTACATTAAAAATTTAAAAATCTTGGAAGAGACATTCAACTATTAGTGTAGACAAAAAATCTGTGAACAAAGAACTTGACTGAATTAGTACAGACAACCAGTGGTATTTCAAAACAGTGTGATAGGAAACATCTAAATAAACATAAAAATTCATTATCAAGGAGGACCAATAAGAAACCGTTTCAGGCTTTCGTCAAATAGGTTTTGCTTCAAGAAGGCAGCAAAAGCTTTAAAAAATATATTAGCCATAAGGGTCAGATCTTGGGACCACCTAACAGGGACATCAAGTTAAAATAGATTTTAAAAAGGGTGGAGTTGGTGGTGTATAAAATATATGGAATTGTATGAAAATTATATGTGTGAAAGGTGCAGAGGAAACTGTCGAATGTAAAAGTGCTATACTGTCAAAATAGGGAGAAAAGTGGTGGTGTTGGAAATAGAGTTACAGGGATCTGCTGGGAGAAAGCCTAATGGATTCAAGGATTGCAGGAGCTTGTAATAAGTGGAATGAATTTTCAATGGAGAGATTACCAATTTGTTTCAATTGCCTTCAGATATGAATACGAACTGCAAGGAATTGACAACCTGTGTTAAAAGTAATATTCTCGCAACATTTCAGGCGGCTGAAAAGGTTAATAGTTCTGAGTATCTGTGTGTTAGTATTGCACTTAAAGATGTTATTTTAAATTTGATTAATGTTTATGTTAATCCTGATAAGTTAGTTATGGAAGACTTTCCAGATTATACTGAAGAATGTCTTCTAATAAATGATTTGAACGGTAGGCATGAAAATGTTGGCACCAAAGGTATTCAGAATCGTAATGGGATGGTGTTAAACACTTTTTTGCATTCTATAGAGGATGCTAAATTTATTTGACAAGGTGACCCTACATATATTAAGCGTGGTAAGTTATATTTTGCCATTATTTTCAATATGCTGGATATACAAGCACGTTTGGATGTTGTTGTAAGCATACTTTTGAGTGATCACTTCGCTATTGAAGTTGGGATGCATATTAACAAAATGAGTTTAGTCAATAACAGGAAAAGATATTCGCTTAAAGATAGTCAGCGTAGTTATTTTGTTACTAGAATTAGAACTTGGTGTAAAAAAAAAAAAAAAAAAAAAAAAAAAAAAAAAAAAATATGAAACACATGAAAATGTATTTTGCGAAGATCTATTGAAAGTGATGGATTCTATCTTGGGTAGACCTGAGCCGAAGCGTTTAACTAGATCTAAAGCAGAATCAAAAGGTATTATAATGATAAGGTTAATAAGGGGTAGAACAAGTTAAGAAAACGCTACATTAACTGGGGTAAGGACCCTACAAATGGAAAAAATAAAGATACTTTGATTAAAGTTGCTGAATGTACAACAGATACAAATCAAAGGACGAGAAGTCAATACTAGGACCATTTTCTTTAGGGATATTGGTAGTTCAAAAAGCTTCAGCCATGTCTGGAATGATGTGAATAAAGTTAGGGGTGTTAGAAAGAAACTTAATGTTCATCCAAATCCTAAAGATAAAGCTAATGACCTTATTAACAAGTGGTCGTATGCCTCTAGTCTTTCAAGTCTTCTGATTAATGTCCAGAGTTGTTTGAAAAACAAAAGGCCCAGGAGACGGTGTTGATTCGTTTGGAAAGTGCTTTGAATGATGATACTTGTGTTACATTTACTTGGATTGAAATTCTGAATGCCGTGAAAAGGGGGAAATCCACTGCGCCGCGTAGAGATAACCTGACATACGAAGTTCTCAACTGTCTCATAAGCATGGACGATAGTCCTATACTAGATCTGTTTAATCTAATATATTGAAATGGGAGATTGCCAGTGGAATGGTAATTGGCGTTGATCATTGCTGTGGCTAAGAATTATGAGGATTATAGGCCCATATCTTGAACTTCTTGCTTGTCAAAGTTGATTGAACGAATAATCTTAAACAGACTGATGTATAAAATAGATGGTCTTCTTTCCAATAACCTGTATGGATTTATGAAAGGTAGAAGTACAAGAGATTGTGTGATAAAGTTTCTTGTGGATAATAATGTTAGATGTCTATTGTTTGTAGATATTAAAGGGGCCTTTGATAAGGCAAATAAAGATGGGATTTTAGAGAGTTGGGTGAATAAGGCTGTGAACGGAAAACTTTTAACCTGGAGTGCAGATTATCTAAGTAATAGAAAGGAAAGTGTATGGTTTCATGGCGAGGAATCTGAACAGAAAGAATTTGTACTTCGTACGCCGCAAGGTGGAGTATTGAGCCTTGTGCGTTTTAACATTCTTATGGACAATGTAGCTTCCTTTAACTTTTTGGGAATTCTCAGATTCTCGTCTATGCTGACAATATCCTAATTCAACCAAACCTAGTAATGAAAGAGCACAGTGCTTGGGATAATGAATTTGCTAATTTATCAAACATTACGTAAGTATGAGTGTAATGAGTAAATGCATACACGAATACACATACTGTATAGACTTATGTTGTGTTATGCCACTAGGAAATAATCCTACCATATCCATGTGAACCCTATGAAATTTAACAAGAATGAAAGGCCACTTCTGGCTTCCAATAGAGTGTTTTTATGTTTTTTGAAACAGTTATAAGCATGAAAATCTTTTATATACTGTTCTATAGACTTTTTCATCCCTAACCAAAAGAAGGATTCACGGGCTCTCCTTAATGTAGTATCAATCCCAAAATACCCTGTATACGGACTTGCATGTTCAATGTGGATGTCTCGATTAATTAAAGAGGGAGGAAGAACTACCCGTGCACACACATTCATCTCTCTCTCTCTCTCTCTCTCTCTCTCTCTCTCTCTCTCTCTCTCTCTCTCTCTCTCTCTCTCTCTCTCTCGTGGTTCTAATTGCCTGATTGCTCCTTAAGGCCGATTCACACGACCCGTTTTCTTTCCGACAGGCTGGGTGGTGGCTAACCGCCGTCGAAATGTTGTACATTCACACGAGGCGTTCCATATCCGTTTACCAGCGCGCGGTTTTCATTGTTTACTTGGACTCTGTCACGTTAGGACCGAGTAAATTACGATAATTTTGACACTTTAAGATGTTGGTTGATAACTGTGTTGATAAAATAAGTTATGCAACTTCATAATACTTTATGCACCATGCCAAGAATATTAAAATTGCGATAAACATACCTGTTTTATTTAGTGCCTCTCCAGTCATTTTCCATATCTTTTATTTATGTAAATTATTTCTACACATCTTGTTTGCCATGTCAAACATCTCCTCATACCTTTGAAAAGGTTCAATTAACCTCTAATACATGGTGTCAACAACAAACTAACTAATTTCTATGACTCTATACTATGAGGAAAAGTCGGGATTGTAGGCCACGAAACGAACGGGTACGATACAGGTCCTCGTTCACACAAAACATCATCCACCCGTTGGTTGGGACGGGTGGCTAACGTCCGTCAAACCGGACGAGGTTTCTTGGAAAGAAAGCCGGGCCGACTCGGACGGCTGACGTCCGAGGGCCGCCGTCAGCCTAACGGGTCGTGTGAACAGTTGCATTTGAATACACGTAAGAAACCTTGACGCCGGTTAACCGACGGCCAGCCTGTCGGAAAGAAAACGGGTCATGTGAATCGGCCTTTACGTGGATTCCCATCCCGTTTCTATTTTGATGGGGTCCCTTAACATTTTGAGTCTGTTCTTCATTTTTTTTTTTTTTTTGTGTCCCAGTAGTTACTCCTATTACTGCACCTCTAGTGAGGGCATCAGTTAACTTGTTAGCATTGCATTCTTTGAGGTCAAATCCCTTCATGTTAAACTCTAAAAATTTTTCAATCCATCTTGCTTGTCTCTTAGGTAAAGTAAATTACGTAAGGGCTGATGATTACTATACAACTCAATCAGCTGATCTAATAAAAAGAACCGATGCCTCTCTAAAACCCAGAGAATAGCAAATGCCTCTCGATCGAATGTCCTTTTATTCTTTTCTGCCGCTTTCAATACCCTGGAAGAAAAACAAACGGGTCGCTGTCTACCTTTATCATGTCGTTGAGAAATTACGCCACCAATGGCTACGCTGATCACATCTATAGTCACTAAAAATGGGCGATCAAATCTAGAATATGTGAGTAACCCATTGCTAGTTAAGGCAGCTTTCAAAGGGTTAAAGGCCCTTTCTTCTTCCACTCCTCAATTAATTACTTTTTGTTTCTTTAAAACAACTAAAACCTCTTATGATTTTACAGTAATATCTAGCGAGGCTAAGGAACCCAGCTACTTCCTTAGTGGTACATGGCCTGAGGAAGTCTCTAAAAGCTTCTACTTTACTGAGACAAGGTTGGATACCTTCTGGGGTTATTATATGGCATACAATTAGACATGTTTACAGAAAAATTTGCCTTTATTTTCATACCATTACGGCGCAATGCTTTTAAAACATTACAAATATTGTTATTATGTTCTGCCCTTTTCCCTGTAATTATGAAATCATCTAGATGAACAAGAACATTAAGGGAGACAACACTGACATCATTACTCTAGAAAAATGACTAGGAGCACTTTTAACCCCGAAAGGAAGAAAATTAGACTGAAAAAGTTTATCGTTGGCTATTAATACCGTTTTGCATTTACTGTCTTCCTGAATGGGAATTTGATAGTATCTAGATTGTAAATCGATAGTTGTAAAATATTTACTATCTTGTACCTTTACAAGTAACTCTTTGATCGAGGGCAATGGAAATGCATTCTCCTTGGTAACAGTGCTCAACTTCCTATAATCAACACAAATTCTCACCGAGCCATCCTTTTTCCTTACTGCTACAATTGAAGAAACCACTTCTTTCTCTCCTTAGAAATGAATGGGTACCTTATAAGGCCTTGACCTGATCGGCTCCGCCTCCCCCATTTCAATGCTAAAGGGAAATCAATCAATCCTCCCAGGTGGCTCGTCTCCAATTACAATTACATTGGGACAAACATTAACAATGTTACTAACTACAGGTTGATATTCTGACGGGCATAGTTTTCGGGCTTGCATAATCAATTTCTGGGTGCGTTCATCTGTGCAGGCTGGAGTCGCAGCTCCCAAGACCCCATTATCAGTAATTTTGCATAACACCAATTCACACATAGAATCACTTCCTTACACAACTCTTATATTTGACAAATTAAGTAATGTAATATCTTCCTCTTATCGTTTATTTCTGACAAGCCCTCTAAGGCTACGTGTGGCCATTTTTCATGGAGCTTAAAAAACGAACTTTGTTCCCTCCAGGAGAGACTGAGACGAGGTCACTGATATGCTCAAAAGTGTCTGGAGAGGCAATACTTCCCCTTTTTCAGGTACAGCTATCATCTTACCTACTTGTCTGTCCTCTAATGACATTACTGTTACTGTATCTTTTTCCCGGCAAATGTTTGTTTTATTATCAGGAATGAAGTCAAGACTGAGTATAGCCTTGATTCCTGGAATTCCCAAGGTGGGCAAGATAAAAACAATCATGTGTAAACTTCACAGATCCCACCTTAAAGTAGAAAATCAATGTATGCCTTGCCTGTATTTTATTTCTTCCTGATATGTCGAGGATGATGGGTGCCACTGACTGTCGTGGGTTTGAGGAGCTTCCTTGTTCAAGAAGCAAAAAGCTGGCTCCTGTGTCAATCAGAGCTCGAATAAACTGGTATGTCAATCATGACTGTTAAAATTCCGACCTTGCTTGCAATACCGTTGCCCCTTGCTCCTATCTCTAGTGCTACAGGGTTGAGGTGTGAAGTACCAAGGGAGGTGTCAGTGCCTGCATGCCCGTTGAGCTTTGCTCCATTGTACCTGCTGTTTTGATTGCTGCTGTCGTTCAGAGGGGCGTCTCCCTCGTCTCCCCCTTCCTCTGCCTCCTTTTCCTTGAATTTGGGCGGGGGGTGGTGTTCGTGTGCCAAAGCTCGCCCGCTCTCGACGTTTTTTGTTGGGCACTCTCGAAATAGATGACCGTAGGCTTGGCAGGCGTAACAGCGTGGGAGATCCTTGGCTGGGGCACTCCCCTCGTTGGTGCCCCTCTCCCCCCTACTGTCAACATCTGAAGACTTTTCTCACCTGCTGACTTCGTTCTCCCCTCCACTGATTTGGGGATTGGTGGCTGCCGCTCATTGCATATGTTCTCATTGCTGCAATCTTTCTGGGATGAGGCAGTTACTCTACGTAATTTTTTCTTCTCGCAAACTGTCTAGAATATTTTGTATCACCATCACTACATCTGCTAACGAGCAATTGTCATCAAACAAATAACCATATAGATACAGGTTTACTAATCTGCGATTTTGCTTACGGGCTATTGCTTTTTTTATCACCTTATGGGAGATTGGCACTCTGTGTAGCAAGCAAATCATAATATAGAAAAATACACGTTGCAAAACTGAGAACTGACTCACCCTCTCGAATTTTTGGTTGATAATTTTCTTTCATATCACCTTTTCTTGCATCGAGCAAGGCGTATTTCTCAATTAAACATCATTTTATTTCAGTATAACATGTTAAACTGTTTTGTGGCTAACACATTATTTCCATTGCCAGAGCATCTTTAAGCAATCTAATTACTTGTATCGCTTTTCTCTTTCTGACCAACCATTTTTGGCTACTTCAAAGTCCCTCAAAAACACTTTGATTGATTGTAACCCTTCATTAGGCCACCAAAAGGCCTTACACTTGCCTGAAGGTCTGGCAATTTTCGAACTATAATGTTTTGACTAACTTCACTCTGCTCTGCAATCTACTGCGCGATTCAACTTCATTTATGTATGTCGGAGATGTTGTGACTGCTCGCCACTCCATTTTTCTCATTCAACTAATAATCTGTTTATTAACTCGGCTATGTTACCTAACCTATTTTCTAAGTCCTGCGTTCATTGTTCTCATCTATATTCTTCATCGACATAGCAATCACCTGATGCTCCTTCCTTTTAATTTCCTGCAGAAGCAGAGTCTGCTGTGTTAATCCTCGTATCCTTAGGCATCTTCAACTTTTATTTTACCAGCTTAAAGTACAAGTTTGCTCATAGCATACACAAATACACGTATTGCTCACAGCATACACAAATATACGTATTCTTTCACATGACACCAATTATGTCCCATGTCGATGGATAATGAGACATTAGAATATATGTTTTTTTTTTTTTTTTTCATTTCATTACAAAAACTTCGCGAATACACTTTTCACAACAAGATACTCTTCAGGCGAGTACCATATTGCTCTTGGGAGCGCCTGATTGGTACTGGCACTCCTGAGCAAGTAATGCAAAGTTGATCTGCTAGTATGCTGAAACTACTAGAATTTGTGGAAATCTCCATTGTGATGGAAATATACTCTTACTATACGGCTTAAGGTACGTCACCTATCAGACTTAAGACAGGTCACCTATAACAGAGTTTAGTGATCTCAAATGACAATTTATGATAGTCATAATACTCTTTAAAAGGTAATTGATCTCACTGCATAAAACATATATACATCTACAAGGCTTAGTACATATATATATATATATATATATATATATATATATATATATATATATATATATATATATATATATATATATATATATATATACATATATATATATATTTATATACATATACATATATATATATATATATATATATATATATATATATATATATATATATATATATATATATATATATATATATATATATATATAGATAGATATATACAGTATATGTATGTATATATTGTACAAGGTGGCTGATAGGTACTAACAGAGGCAAGGTGAATGTAAGTATTGTTTATTCAATAGGATAAGGAACTTATATACAAGCAGTTGAAGCCAAACAATGTCACAAAAATTCAAACAATACGGAACATGTGAAGGTAAACTTAAACTTGTTTTTCTATTATCAGTGTGGGAAAGAGCATGATATAAAAAGCATTAGCATTACAGTTTATAATTTTGTATGAAACATGTGCAGTACATGGTTCCCCACATTAAAAAGACTTACATGTGAAATATAATACCCTGCTTTAGAGAAGCAAACTATAGGCGAATCATCTTGCAGGAGATATGTAGGTTTTAGGCTATCAATGGAGACCCAGTCTTCTTTGCGACGAATGTTAATTAAGAAAGCCTTCAGTGTGCAACGGATCACGCTGGAAGGGCCCATGTAAAGGAGCATTAGCAGAGCCTTACTAGCATCAGTGCGCAAGAAGGTATGGGTTGCGGTGTGCAAATCTTTTGGTATCTGTTGCTTCATTAGGGGTTTGTAAGCCTGGCGACAGGGAGTAAATTTTCCCACAATGGGACGTAGGCTCTGGAGATTATCAGAGGAGGTTGCAGATGGAAAAATTCAGCAGGGACGACCAATGGATTTCCATACACCATTTCAGCTGCCTAGACATCCAAGGCGTTATAAGGCGTGGTTCTTAATCCCAGGAGGATCCAGGGAAGCTGCGTAAACCTGTTGGAGTCCTTGCAGCAGGACAATTAAAGCTGCTTTGATGGTGTGAGGAAAACATTCAATCATTCGGTTTATTGCAGGCTTGTAGGCAGTTCTTTAATGTTGGGTGATGCCAAGAACATTTGCTAATGATGTCCACAATTAAGAGGTAAAAGGGGTATCCCTGTCAGAAGTAATGTGATCATTGATACCAAATCTTGCCATTCCCC
Source organism: Palaemon carinicauda (assembly GCF_036898095.1). NCBI lineage: Eukaryota > Metazoa > Arthropoda > Malacostraca > Decapoda > Palaemonidae > Palaemon > Palaemon carinicauda. Next base: position 68,184,120 of record NC_090733.1, read on the forward strand.
CTTAGAGTAAGGTGGATGTACATGAAGCTGATATTGCAGTTTACAGTGGAGCAATCAATGACAATAAACTGGTAACAATGTCCTGTGATGTGGGTAGAGGACCTACTATTTTGACAGGACTGTAGGCAAAACGACGTTGAGGTTGAGGAAAGGTGCCCACTTCTAAATCCATGTGTCGATATACTTTTGAAGTTTGGCATGAAGTACAAGCGCAGACCCAATCCTTAGCAACCTTAGTGATGTCGCTCCTGGTGACCCTGAAGTGATTATTAGGTACTAACAGAGAGGCAAGGTGAAAGTAAGTGAGGTTTATTCAACAGTATAAAGAGCTTATTACAAATAGTTGACGGCAACGATGCCACAAAAATTCAAACAATGAAAAACATGCAATGGCAAGCATAAACTGGATTTTCTATTATCAGTGTAGGAGAGAGCAAGAGAGGAAAAAAAAATCAATAGCATTACAGTGTATTAACGTTTATGAAACACTTGTGTGTGTTTATGCACGTATGTCTTTTCTAATTTCATTTTCTTAAAGCTTATCACATTCCTAGGTCACCACATCTGATCATCTGTCTCCATCTACTTCTATCTACTTAATCCTCCTCTGTCAAGCCAAATGTCCTTACATTATCTTTTCTTTTTCTGGAACTATAAATCTCTTCTTAGGCCTTCCTCTCTGCCTTCTGCCTTCTGGCTCCATGCTCAATATCATACTCCAGATGTACTCTTCTTCCCTTCCATTTATGTATCCCAACCATCTCAGTCTTGCATCTCTTGCTTTCTTTCAAAGTAGATTTACATGTGCAGTTCCTCTAACGGTTTTTCTCTGATCTTATTCTTCCTCTTTACCTTCAGTGAGAACCTCAACATTTTCATTTTTTAAACTTCCATCTTAGCTTCTTACTTCTTGGTTAAAGGTATGGTTTCTCTCTATTAAAATCAACAGAAGAGGATATTTATACATACACACAGATACACACACACATATTTGTATATATATATATATATATATATATATATATATATATATATATATATATATATATATATATATATATATATATATATGTATGTATATATATACTGTATATATATATATATATATATATATATATATATATATATATATATATATATATATATATATATATATATATATATATATATATATATATATATATATATATTTATATATATATGTATATACATATATATATATATATATATATATATATATATATATATATATATATATACAGTATATATATATATATATATATATATATATATATATATATATATATATATATATATATATATATATATATATATATATATATATATATATATACATAAATATATATATATACATATTTATATATATATATATATATATATATATATATATATATATATATATGTACATATATATATATTTATATATATATATATATATATATATATATATATATATTTCAAATAAGCATATATTATAGTACATTATAGTCTAGATTCTCTTACCGACCTCAGGATCAGAGCCCCAGGCGAAACCACTCAAAGACTATAGCATCTGACCGGCCGGGTTTCGAACCCTGGTCCAGGATACTTGTATGACAGTGACATTGCCACTTAGCCACGAAAAGAGATGAAAATCAATGACAATTCTTCTGTACATATACCTGTCGAATTCAGGTTTTTGTACTTAGAATTGAAATCAACCCATCTTCACCATCATAGCTAATTGGTAGGTTTATAGCTTGGCATTCGATTAATGATAAATTTCGCACATTTAAATGTGTTTATCCTATTTTAAATAAGCCATATATTTTGATACATTAAAGTCTGGATTCTCTTATCAACCTCAGGATCAGAACCCCAGGCGAAATCACTCAAAGACTATAGCATCTGACCAGCGGGTTTCAAACCCTGGTCCAGGATATCTGTAAGACAGTGACACTACCACTTAGCCACGGAGAAAGATAAAAGTCAATGACAATTCTTCTGTACATAGCCTATACCTGTCGAATTCAAATTTTTTTGTACTTAGAATTGAAATCAACCCATCTTCACCATTGTAGCTAATTGGTAGGTTTGTAACTTGACATTCGATTAATGATAAATTTTGCACATTTAAAAGTGTTTTTTATATTTCAAATATGCCATATATTTTAATGCATTAAAGTCTGGATTCTCTTACCGACCTCGGGATCAGAGCCCCAGGTGAAATCACTCAAAGACTATAGCATCTGACCGGCCGTGTTTCGAAGCCTGGTCCAGGATACTTGTATGATAACTTGGCATTCGATTAATGATAAATTTTGCACATTTAAACATGTTTTTCTTATTTCAAATAAGCCATATATTTTGATACATTAAAGTCTGGATTCTCTTACCGACCACGGGATCAGAGCCCCTGGCGAAATCACTCAAAGACTATAGCATCTGACCGGCCGGGTTTCGAACCCTGATTCAGAATACTTATATGACAATGACACTACCACTTAGCCAAGAAAGAAAGATAAAAGTCAATGGCAATTCTTCTGTACATATACCTGTCGAATTCAGGTTTTTTGTACTTAGAATTAAAATCAACCTATGTTCACCATCGTAACTAATTGGTAGGTTTGTAACTTGACATTCGATTAATGATAAATTTTGTATTTTTAAGCGTGTTTTTCATATTTCAAATAAGCCATATATTTGAATACATTAAAGTCTGGATTCTCTTACCAACTTCAGGATTAGATCCCCAGGAAAAATCACTCAAAGACTATAGCATCTGACTGGCTGGGTTCCAAACCCTGGTCCAGGATACTTGTATGACAGTGACACTACCATTTAGCTACGAAGAAAGATAAAAGTCAATGACAATTCTTCTGTACATATACCTGCTGAATTCAGGTTTTTTTGTACTTAGGATTAAAATCAACCCATCTTCACCAACGTAGCTAATTAGTAGGTTTGTAACTTGGCATATAAATGCATACAGTATATATCAAGATTTACAGGCAAATCATAATGAAAAGAGCAATAAAAAAAGCATCACTAACCCTTAATTCATGAATGGTCCTATGAGTGGGCGTTCGAGGAGGATCAGCAGTTATTGAATTACCACCGGGCATTGGAGGAGTACTAGACAGTGGAGGAGGACAAGAAGAAGAAGGACCATCAACTCTTTTGACCACAAAGAACGAGCAGATTCTATCGTGAGGCCGCAAGAGTGGGACCACTTGTCCTCATCATAGTAGAGAGGGATCTCAACAATGAATTCGTAAATCTTACGACTGTCAAGGTTTTCCCTACACAAGGCAAAGACCTTCAAAAGGACAAGCTGAAGTGGGTACGAAACAGTTTTTCTTTTTCCTGCAGACTGAACTTCTCACAAAAAAATATTAATTCATCAGCTGGTTAAAGAGTTCAGTACTCCCCATATATCTTATGCAGTGCCTCACAATCTCTTGACTTTCCATGCTCATTTCTTCATACACAGACTTGGGCCTTTACCTGACACTCTGTTTGTAGATGCACGACTCAGTAATCAGGCTGAGTAGCCAGGTGTCCTGCCGATATGTGACGAAGGTGTTGAACGCTATCTTTCTCTTAGCAAGAACAAATTTTCTTATATGAGGTACAGAAAGTTCGGTGCACCTTTCATAAGGTGGAAAGTGCCACTATAATGAATGTCATTTTCGTAAAGCTCTTGCGTTATGGTGATAGAATTGGACATAACACGATTAAACCTTGCATAAAAAGTAAATTTTTATGCTATATTTTTCGGGTTCCATCAGTTCATACACCTTATTTGAGAGGCGTCATTTCCTTTCTAACATTCCTTCATCGAGCTACAGATATTTTTCTGGATATAGAGATTTTGGCATTTATCCTGGATGTACTGCATGACAAGTCGAATGACAATCAACTTCCCATCTCACCTCAAAATACCTGTGTAAAATTGTTACTAAAAAAGATGCTATGGAATGTTTTGTTTCTTGCCCAGAGCACATTTTTTCTGGCAACCCGATGATCTCCATCAACATGATGAAGCCTAAGTATTGGCCATTTTCAATAACACTGTACCCACATATTTGATATGCCCATTTCTAATGTATTTGGCATAATCCTTGGTTTCCACCAAAAGGTAACAAAGGTATATCCCTGTCATCCTGAGCTACCAGTGAAAGGATGAGTGGGTAGTGGTGCAACATCTTCTTTGGTCTACCCATCGTCATCTCTGATGTTCAGTCCAGGTAGATAGAGGGGAGAATAAGAGCAAGAGGCTGACCCACTTCGACCCCTTGATCCTTTCCTTTTATTTTGCCCCCGTAACCTGGAACTGTGGGATTACCTTGACCTAAAGGAAGTCCCAAGAAAGAATCACTATCACTCATTGTATCTTCATTACATTCGCAATCCATCTGATTAAGAATATTTTTCACTCATCAGGTCATCCACTGCAACAACTGTCTTCAGCACCTTCTAAATCATGCAACACTTCTACCTCATTCTGATCATCACTATCAATCTCACAATCAGTGTCCATATCCCGTACATCATCTGCCATTCTTTCTATATTCCACTCATATTTGCTTGGCCACTAAATTTAGTTTTTTGAACCTTTTTTCACTTTGACAGTCTTTTTTTTCATACATTTCTCCTTTGGGAATATTTTTGGGGGAATGCCTTTGTTCTTGGGATCTATTTTCTATATTGTCATTTCTTTGTTCCTCTCTCTTCCTCCCTCATCAGATACCTGTTCCTGTATCGCTTCTTCAATTTCATCAACATCACATTCAGCTTCATGATATGGCTTTGATTTATAGGAGACAGTTTGGAATCTTCATACTTTTTCATCATTTGCATGAAATCATTCTTTTGATGCATTTTTTTCTGTATGCCATGGCTGGTTGATTTGCTCCGCTCCCATATGACCGACAGCATGACCAAGATCACCAGCATCAAGATACATGGCTACATATTTGCCCTTAGGCATGGTATCACAAACACCCTTTGGCGTCTTTATTATATGCTTAATCAATAGCAGTGCTCTTCAGAAAAGCACAGAAGAATTCAACTAAAAGGGATTAGAAATGGTGAAGGCATTAGTGAGACAAGAGAGCAAACACTGAGGCACAAATTCGTCATTTGTCACAACCAACACCTATGCAAGACAGAGAGTTTTCTACACAAACATAACCAATGGGTCATTCTACTCACTCATGTTACACGGCATACCATAAACACTATTCCTACCCGTGTTCAGACCCATTACGTCCTTATCTACAACCAGAATAATTGCTGAGATTTTTTGGAAAAAAAAAATATTAAATGTAAATTACGTCCAATGGTGGCGAAGGGAGTGAATTTTACGGACGTAAATTATTTCCAAGGGTGCTCAAAGAGTTAGAGAGAGAGAGAGAGAGAGAGAGAGAGAGAGAGAGAGAGAGAGAGAGAGAGAGAGAGAGAGAGAGAAAGGTGCTGCAAAGAATTATATATAATAGACAGTAGGATTTCGTTCATATTTCAAATATTCTTCCTTGATAGCTAAACAGAACAAAAACTGTCAAAATTAATTGTAAATTTGTGATAAAAGGTTTCTTGAGATTTCTTCTAAAGCATGGCTTAGGTGTTCAGTAAGGGTTCATTTCATTAAGATTATACCTGTGGTCCCAATTCCATTCAATCCCATTCAAATTACAAGGGGTTTTCAAAGCCCAAGGTGGACCTTAATTCCTATTTGCCAGTTTTATTGATGAAATGCGTGTCCATTTTAACTCAAATAATTAAAGAGAAAATCTTCTGCGTTCATTTTTGCTACACTATAGTATGTGATAGTGTAAAATTAAGAAAAATTAACTGAATTTTAAGATTTGTCCATATAAAAGAATAATTTTTAACATCAAACCTTTATATTCCACAATCATGGTCATATTTTAACTGCTGAATCATAGACAATCCCTTTTATGCAAAATAAACTTAAACTACAGAAGCCATTTCTTACACCTAGACAGATTGCTCATTAACAGCTCACACTCCCATAACTATATTGCCCTAATTGAATTTGAAAAATGCTATATGCCCTGTCCTCCAATAAGGAAAGCCCAATACGGAAAAAGAAGCAGAGAACTAAAGTAACTACAAAAGAGAAATAACAAAAAGAAAACAATAACAGTAAGAATATGGCTATGTACATAAAGAATGAAACTAGTGATGATTTCGAAAATGATAATAAATAAATAAAATAGAAAGGTTAATAAGACTAAGTCTTGAATAACCAGCCATCCTTTCCACTTCTATTAAGCCTTCCTAACACATTTAAAATTAAGAACACAGTAAGAGTATCAAATTGACATAAAAGCATGCTATTGAACATCCTTAAGCAAGATAACTCTAACCCAAGACAATGAGAGCCCATGGTACAGAGACTAAGGCCCTTCTACTAAAAGATGTGCTAAAGATTTTCTTCAATTATGAAATGAGCCACTAGTAACTACGCAGTAAAGTAGCTACTAACTTAAGTGAGATTATAAAGTGTAGCATGCTTAATGTTATCAGATGTTTGAGGGAAGAGGAGGCCTTATGGAATGTGACCAGATTATTCACTGTATGAGTAGACAAAGCAGAGTCATGCCTAGAGAAGGGTCCAGCATCAAACTGCTTGGTCAGTCCTAAACGGTCATACAACTCTCTATCAGTACCATAGTATTTCAGCGGGTGGATAGTGCCTTGACCATCCAAGAAAGAGAAGAGGTCATGGATGGTCTGAAATACCTCTATAGATGATATAGATGAAAAAACACTTCTGAAGGTTCTCGACATCCAGGAAGCACAAAGCTTATTGGAAATTAATAGAGTAGGGTATTTATGAGCAGCTAATAAGCAGTCTGTGTAGGTGCATGAAACTGCTTATCTGTAATTCAGGTTATTTTGGTGTATGTGTAGGCAAAGAAAAGAATTGTATCAAGGCCAAGGGATGGATCTAACATTAAAGGGATAGGAAATATTCACAGAGCTAATAAATACCGCAACTCTTTCAGCGAGTCACGAGATGGTAGGGTGAAAGGATAGTATAAAGGTGATGTTTTAATGGGTCCTTGGTATAGCATAAGATAATATTTCAAAATTAGATCAGATGACTTGTTAGAAAAAAAAATTATTCCTATTGTTCTTCTATGAATAAAAAAATTTTAGAATAGAATTTTCCCCTTTTTAGCACCTGAAACTCTCAGTAAACATGTGTGAAAACTGTGAAAATTGATAACGTGCATAACTATGATCTATAAAATTTCCTAAAATTAAGCAATACATGTGTATAACTATGTAACTCTGAGATATTAGTTCAAAAATATTTTCATATTTTGTTTGCAATATTGTATCCACCTCCTATATCAGTAGCCACCAGATTATGAAAGCACTGATCACATATTCTTAACAACTGGTTTAACCTTTTAAATTCCATCTTAACTTTTATAAGAAATTTCATTAAAAAAAAAGAATTAGCATATCATTTTACAGTCATATACAAGGATTAAAATCATGTCATATCTTTAAATCTTGCAAAGTTTGTGCAACAATTGCATGGATGCCGCCTCAGGCAAATAGGGTGGACCATGCTTAGTCTTTATGGGATACTTTGAACTGTAATAGTCACCCTTTTCAAGATTATATCACTCTTAATTTAGTCATATCACAAATCATTCATAATGGTTATTTCCCAACTTTTTTTACTAATACTTACTTTTCTAACTATGTCATGTATATGATTTCTATGTACTCTTTACTATAGCTATATCTAATATCTTTTTTCATGATTTTTAATATTATTTCAGGAATTTTTACCTTTTCATGGATTTCTACCTATCATGACTTTTCAATGTCTTTACTAGTTAAGTTTAATTATGGCTGTATAAAAGAAGCATAGACGATTTAGTTGTTTAATTAAAAACATAGAAAAAATAGAGTATCGTTGAAGATATAAAATCTGTACATTATTCATAATTACTTTCCCACCTTTGGAACATTGCAAGACAGTTCTTGCTGTATATAAGGCACAATGCCACTTTACACACACAACGGGACCTGGGAATATGGCTCTTCCAAGAACAAAAATTGTATGCCTGTCTAATCTTGACACACTTTGGGATATAGAGATACGAGGGTAAGTGTCGATCTGCTGGGACTCAATACTTGGCACAACCACGTTGACCGTTTAGGTGTAGGGACATCTTGGGTTGCAAGGAAATTCATGATGACCTAGATGCTAGAAATCTTGAAGCTCTGCAGCCAAAAGAAGATGTCTGGAATCCATTGGAATGCCAAACAGCATTTTTTGTATAGGATCAAGGAATTAGTGAAAATCAGGTCCATGATGCATGCAAAGAGCCTCATGTAGTACCACTTTCCTTTGAAGGAGGTGTTATATAGATGGGTCAACATGTCACTCTTATCCATGCTAACCATGTGACTGTTGTTCTCGTCAATGATACATGGACAAGGCACAGAAACACTCTTCTTCACTACCTTGTTGTATGGATCCCCTTCACTCAAGCTTCCATGTTTATATAAGTGGACTAGATTGTACCCCTGATGTTGATCTTCCATCTCTCGATATGGATGCCATCAGAGATGGTTCAGTGTATCCCTTGGTACCCAACTCTTGCTCCTCTCCTTGGCAGACTGCATGGGTGGATAGCCAACTCTGTTCTCCCTGGCAGCCCACAT
>NC_090733.1:68202840-68217840 GCF_036898095.1 Palaemon carinicauda
ACATACACATATTATTATTATTATTATTATTATTATTATTATTATTATTATTATTATCTGCCAAGCTACAACCCTAGTTTGAAAGGCAAGATGCTATAATCAGGGGAGCCCATCAGACAAAATAGCTCAATGGGGACAAGAAATAAGGAAATAAACTACAAGAGAAGTTTAAGATCAATAACAACATTAAAATAAATCTTTCATATATAAACTATAAAACCTTCAAAAATAACAAGAAGAGAAATAAGAAAGAATAGTGTGCCTGAGTGTACCCTAAAGCAAGAGAACTCTATCCCAAGACAGTGAAAGTCCATTGTACAGAGGCTTTGGCGCTACCTAAGACTAGAGATCAAAGGTTTGATTTTGGAGTGTCCTTTTCTAGTAGAGTTATTTACCATAGCTAAAGAGTCTATTCTACCCTTACCAAGAGGAAAGTAGCCACTGAAGAACTACGGTAAAGTAGTTAAGCCCTTGAACAAAGAACAATTGTTTGGTAATCTCAGTGTTGTTAGGTGTATGAGTATAGAGGAGAATGTAAAAAGAATATGCCAGACTATTCAGTGTTTGTGTGGGGGAAGAAAAAATGAGCTCTGGCTAGAGAGAGGGATCCAATGCAATACTATCTGATCAGTCAAAGTAACCAATAACTCTCTAGCGGTAGTATCTCAGCGGGTGGCTGTGCCCTGGCCAACATAATACCTTTACGTTATATATATATATATATATATATATATATATATATATATATATATATATATATCGATGTGTGTTTGTGTGTGTGTGTGGATACAAACACCGTCACCCACGCAATAGACTGGAATGTCTAAACAGCACTTTCACCAACGGTAAACTCCAGTTAGTCACTTGGACAAGGCAGTCAATCACACGCTTTCGGTATCAGTTCAAGGTCATCATTATCAGCACAAGTATTCAAATCGCAGTCCATCCATTTATCCACAAACCTTATTCGACCTAAGTCATCCTCTTCTAAATCTAAAGCCCAAATATCATTTTTCCAATTCGTAATTGTTTTCGTTCCCGTCTAATACCAAAGACAGCATTCACAAGAGGGAAAAGACCTGCCCCAATTCTAATCGGAGGACAAATAAAAAAGCAAAAAATGATACATATAAACACTCCTAATTAACTAAACTATCACAATATAATGAAAATTAATAATAATAATTGATTCCATCATTCCCAACTACACCAACCAAAAATAGATTATTCCTAATTGTTAATGAATGACACTTCCAATCACATGGGAAATCCAAGCATTGGTAAAACTCCATATCTTTCTAGAGTCGGAATAAACATAAGAATAAAATAGCCAAAGACTTTCGCTACCGTCCTCAACTATCTACAGGAAATAAAAAATGTAAACAACAAACATTAAATTTTTTCAATTCTCACTGGTTATGAACGAACCTCTCGCTGGCTGGCTCTCCTTCTCTCACGCAATGAACGATTTTATGCTGGGATTACACATGCCGTAACTTGGACCCGTTTTCTCCCGCTAGAAGATTTAATGGTAGTTAGCAACTAAACACGTCAAACTCTAGGGCTTGCAAAGTAAAACGCACCAGGTTTTTTTTTTTTTTTTTTTTTTTTTTTTTTTTTTTTGAGGGGGGTGGTGTTTGGATGCAAATCACGGTCGGGGCTCAAGCCCGTGCATGAGCGAGTGTACAGGTTTGGTGGGTTTGAAAGCCTGCTTACGGTAGAATGTAAGTCAGACGTATATAGCCTGTAGGTCAGACATAAACATGGTACGTTTATGGTGGGTAAATCTTTAATTGGTAAGTTCGACCGGGTACATCTAGCAACATTTCTGATCGACATCCTATCAGAAAATGTTGGGGACTTCAGACCAGGCGGGATTTAAAGGGATGCAAGATAATTCAGTTCACTTGTTCAGTGACTAAGCATCTATTTTTGTATGTTGTATACTTTTGTCATAATATTGTGTATTTTCCCATAATGACTTAGTTTCTCTGTTTGTTGTCTGTGCTACTGTGTGCATTTTTATATTAGTTTGTTAAAGTAAATGCATAATGAAAGTAATAACAACACCACACGAAATCAAACATTTCAAACATATTACAAAAACTTCAATATCGTTTTAGAGGTAATAATACTTGAAATACCAGAAGGAAATACCATACAAATAAGTAAAAGAAGTAAATACACAATAAAAGTAATAATAAAAACTTATGAAACGAATCTCTTACGAGTGTTTTTTTCCCGAAATAATCAATACACAGGAGTTGATTCAAATTAAAACCAAGGTTGGGCCAAACACTGACCTTTGGTCAAGAGTCACCGTCTCCTGTGTAATTAAATGCTATTATTTCGTTCAGATTGGCCTCCATGGCTATTGATTCTTTTACCTTGGTTGATACTGAACGGATTAGCATGTCTCTAAAAGAGGCAGCGGTTATCAAAAGATCTTACAAAATTCTATAGTTATTTGATAAAATACTAAAAAATAGTCATTACCAGTAGAGACAGATTATGCTGTAGTTCAACCCTTTTCCTCCACCTCACTATAGGCATTTAATGGTTTGCCACGCTAGTGCGAAGAGATGAAGTTCTTTGACAGATAATAAGAAAGCATAGATTCTTTGTCAGTAAAGACAGATTTTATATCAGTGCTTTTTCTCTAAGGTTAATATTACTTGAGAGAGAGAGAGAGAGAGAGAGAGAGAGAGAGAGAGAGAGAGAGAGAGAGAGAGAGAGAGAGAGAGAGAGAGAGTGAGTTTTATTCTTTATTCTTTGCCGTTTAGCATGAAGTTTTAGAAAATTGTGTTTTACATATATTCAAACATTAAAGAAATATACAACTAAAAATTATTTAGCCAAAATTTTTCTCAATAATCATAGTAGCTTGTGGATTGAGACCAGATATTTACTTAAAAGGCTATTAGAATTTTTCCTATTACTATAACAACTAAAACAACAGCACATACTATATGTTTAACTGTACTGGGTAGAAATGGTTGGCTCCGACGTTCGACCCCACAGCAACGTACTATTCAAACGTCAAACCGGCCACTAACGGGAACATGCGTACGTCAAACGTAAACACAAACGTACGTACAAAAGACAGGTGTTCTAATGGTTCCCGTCAGGCGCACGTCTTCCGCATACGGTCTTTAGACTTCCCGACAGAGCAAAAACAAGGGCAATTTCGGCTTACGGGAGTAAACGGGAGCAAAATACGTGTATGTGTGATCCCAGCATAATAAACCGACTGCTTTCTCAAGATCTACTTCCTTGTCATTTACACATTAGACAATTTTCTATCGTACAGTATAATGAGCTGTATAACAACAAATTGAGATGGGTCTTCATACATGCATATGTTTCAGGATCCCATACATTTGCTGATAGCATATTTTTGTGATTTGCGAACGGAAGTCTGAATAAGCGCGCGATTTTCATTGTTTACTTAGACTCTGTCACGTGAGGACCGAGTAAATTACGATAATTTTTACACTACAGTATTAGATGTTGGTTGATAACTGTGATGATAAAATAAGTTATGCAACTTCATTATGCTTTATGCACCATGCCAAGAACATTAAAATTATGATAAACTCACCTGTTTTATTTGATGCCTCTCCAGTCATTTTCCATATCTTTTCTTTATGTAAATTATTTCTGTACATCTTTGCAATGTCAAACATCTCCTCATACCCTTGAACAAGTTCAATTAACCTCTCATATATGGTGTCAACAACAAACTAACTAATTTCTATGACTCTAAACTGTGAGGAAAAGTCGGGGTAGTACGCCACGAAACGAAGGGATACGATACAGGTCCTCGTTCACAAGAAACATCATCTACCCGTTGGTTGGGACGGGTGGCTAACAGCCGTTAAACCGGACGAGGTTTCTTGGAAAGAAAGCCGAGCCGACTCGGATGCCTGACGACCAAGGGCCGCCGTCAGCCTAACAGGTTGTGTGAACAGTAACTGCATTTAAATACACGTAAGAAAGCTAGACGCCAGTCAACCGACGGCCAGCCTGTCGAAAAGAAACGGGTCGTGTGAATCGGCCTTTTGTGTTAGTAAATACTCCACAGTGTGTGCTGTCAGACAGACTTCCTTTTCCTCTACTTATTTTCTCATTGTATTGCTGTCTGATACCCTTCAAAGTCCTAGGAAAAAGAAAGAAATCGATTATAAAAAGCAAACAAACAATGAAAGTAAATCACGCATTTGAATTACAAAAAAAGAAAAAAAAATAAGATGGTATTCATACCCTACTCAAAATAAAGAATAAGTAAAATTATAACTAAAAAACAGAAGTATGTTTTTCATTTGAGATAGTTAATAAAGATATTTATTGAAAATATGTCAACGAACCATTTTACATTTAACATTGTATGTAACAATGGGTATTACTTTAAATATTATGGGTTCACTATCGATACTTATTGATAGTGTGTGAACCACCCCATGGAAAAAAAAATCCAGGGTGGCCATCCACAAAATTAAACTACTACGAATGGCTTAGTAAATATCTTTTTATTCGCCTCTTGAAAAATGAACACTTGGTTTAGGTTTAGACAAATATAATACGTATCCCCAAAACAAAAAGTCCGGCTATAAAGAGCCATTCATATACGAAGCGCTGCGATACGAAATGTAATGATCCCACACAGATCCTATGTGATGGTGTGTTCATCTCTTGACGTCTCCTTTGCAGGAAGCAAGTTGTTCCTACGTAGGTTGAATTAAGGAATGATATTAAGCTCACAGTGCAAGCGCCATCAGAGTAGATTACGTAACTCTCATACTCTAAACGCAAAATATAAGAACATGCATGTTTTGTAACCTGCAAAATAAATGAATGTGTTAATACATCCAACACTATATATAAAAATATATACTAAACAGTATTATCATATTTTTAGAAACATAAAAGACTTCAAATATGCATATTAAAGTTATCAATGGTCAATCAAGCCTTTAATTGAACAATGGATTAAACTCGTATATCATCCGGATTATTAAGGATTTTTACTCGTAGCCTAAACCCAATCAGTACCTTTTATATAAACTTTATCGGCTGAATCAAAATACTCTTCGTACATAGTTTATTTCTATCAGACTTAGCTATTACATTTACCTCAAGCAAATTTCTGTGCAACAACATATATTGTATTGTACTATTATTTATTATATGTTAAAGCTGGCCAGGAATAATACTCGATGAGTCGAGTAAGTCAAAAGGCGTTCTCCCCTGCATACCATAAAGGCCGATTCACACGACCCGTTTTCTTTTTGACAGGGTGGCCGTCGGTTAACCGGCGTCTAGGTTTCTTACGTGTATTCAAATGGAACTGTTCATACGGCTCGTTAGGCTGACGGCGTCCCTCAGACGTCAGCCGTCTGAGTCGGCCCGGCTTTCTTTCCAAGAAACCTCGTCCGGCTTGACGGACGTTAGCCACCTGTCCCAACCAACGGGTGGATGATGTTTTGTGTGAATGAGGACCTGTATCGTACCCGTTCGTTTCGTGGCCTACAACCCCGACTTTTCCTCATAGTATAGAGTCATAGAAATTAGTTAATTTGTTGTTGACACCATGTATTAGAGGTTAATTGAACTTTTTCAAGGGTATGAGGAAGTGTTTGACATGGCAAACAAGATGTATAGAAATAATTAACATAAATAAAAGATATGGAAAATGACTGGAGAGGCATTAAATAAAGCAGGTGAGTTTATCGCAATTTTAATATTCTTGGCATGGTACATAGAGCATTATGAAGTTGCATAACTTATTTTATCAACACAGTTATCAACCAACATCTTATAGTGTCAAAATTATCGTAATTTACTCGGTCCTAACGTGACAGAGTCTAAGTAAACAATGAAAATCGCGCGCTGGTAAACGGATACGGAACATCTCGTGTGAATGTACAACATCTCGACGGAGGTTAGCCTGTGGGAAAGAAAACAGGTCATGTGAATAGGCCTTAAAAGGCTACCTAAGGAGATATCTTAACTGACTGATGGTATGATGTATGCATATACTGTAGATCTAACGATAGGGAGAGATAAATCTCAATTTGGATCATTGCCTCAAACAGTATATCGAAGTATGTCTAGAATTTGTGGTTATCACTTCTACCAATGCATTTAATGATGGGTGGTAAACAATTACAGTAACCTATATTCATTTTATGTGTATCTAAGTATTTAGAATATGCCTTTTCGAAAAAAGTATTTTCAAAATCTTCCCCAGAGTTAGAAATAAGAGTTTGGAAATTCATAATGACATAAGAACATTTCATTAAATAAAAAAAGTGGATTCTTGAGCTGTTTTACTTTTTAGTTTTCAAATGTCGGAAAGAATTAATATTTCAGATCCCGGCAAAGTTTTCTTTACTCGCACTTTTATATTCGAAGTTGCGTTCGGCTCGATATATTGCGTGCAAGATGATATTACGGGTGAACGAGAATTCTGTTGTTTGCGTATATTATTTCTTTATTAATGAGACAAGTGATTGGTTCTTCAACGTACGTCACTGTTTTATTTGTCGTCTCCTTTTTATCCAAAACTGATTTTAAGGTATTAGAAGACTTATAGAATTTCCCTTTGATATACACGCCGTGTTTGGCAGGGGCTAAGATAATGTTTTGATTACCCATAGACGGGTATCCTATAATTACAACTGGATACATATCAATGTTTTGTACAACGACAAAAGTATTGGCAAACGTGCGCTTACCGACCTTGTACTGAACATGAGTTACGCCTATTACATTTAATTCATTATTTCCTATAACCGAGAGCCTTACTCCGGACTTCTCTATAGGGAAGTTCGAAAATAACAAATGACGTGTCCTCAAATCCATGATATTACGTGGACTACCAGAGTCAAAAAATAATGTAAACGATCTGTGTTCTAAATTTACAGCATATAATGTTGGTCGTAACTCATTTTGGCTTATTATTGTGTGAATTTGTTGCAGATATACAGGAGCCTGCACTGATTTATTTGATTCGGCCGTATGTTTCATAGGAAAATCTATTGCCTCACAATGATCTGATAAAACATTAAATGGATTATTTGATACTACTGATGTTGATACCAATGACCCAACATCACTCTCTTCCCCATTGGAGTTAATTATGTGGTATTTGCTTTGCTCTGCACATTCTGAAAATTAGTCTGACCTTGTGGGTTCTGGCTAGACGGCCCAGGATCAGAGTTATTTGAAGCACTATTTGTTTGTTTTTGATTTTGAACTGCATTGACGTTTGGCTGTTTCTTCTTATTGAACTGAGGATTTTTCTTTTTATTTCCATAGGGAATTGACTGTGGAATTGACTGTGTGTTTCTAGCATTCTGTTGTTGATTACGCGAGTAGCATCGACTATATGAATGAGTTTCACTATTATGTATCGAACAGAATCACATGTTGCAGTCTGCGATCAAGGGACCTTGACGTTTGCAATTATAACACGTCATTCCTGCAACTTGACTATTATTAACTACGTTTACATGTTGTGGCTTAGTTTCATTTTTTGCAAAAACTTATGTAAACAAGGGATCTAGATCAGTACACTTAGACATGTGTTTCTTTATCTGTTTATATACATCTAATTCTGTACTTTCGGGCGTTAACTTTTTATCAAAACACCACACTAAAGCTTCTGGCAACATAAGTGTCATGCAAGTTAAATACATTAATCGTAAGAAATCTTTCACGGCGATGTTATCTCCAGTAACCCAAGTGGAATTACCTAAAATATCCTGATATTCATTAAGCCTATCGGCAATTAGAGCTGCTCTCTCTATAACATTAAGCCGAGTCAAAGTGGCTTGATTAAGTGTATTTCTTAATGTTAAAACTACATCTAAGGCTTCCTCACCACCATAGATCGCACGTTGCCTAACTTTGAAATCGTCCCATGTAACTGCCTCTTGAAAAGAAACTCCCCTCGGATACGCACTTGCATCCCCTTTAGAAAAGTCTATAAAACTTTTAGCTTCTTGCAATTGTACAAATGGGTCTATGATATGTTTAGCATTTAAGTGAGCGTCAACGGAAGAAATCCAAGACTCGACATTCTGAGGTAAGAACCCATTGACCCGACCTTGAAAAGGAAGGATAGCTGAACGAGCACTTACTAGGGTAACTACGGGAGCGGGGATGGGGTTACTCGGTCCGGGGGTGGGGTTACTTTGTCCAGAATTTACAGGTGTCATGTTTACTTTACTTTTTTCTTATCTCTACGATTACTTGCAATCCTATCAATATCTCTATATGAATACAGACGTCCACTACATAAACGTATAAGCACCAGATAATAAAGATATGTTGTAGATTATAACATAATCCCCAAAAAACAATGATACTAATATAAAGATATTTCCTGAGAACTTCTGAAAGAAAACGGAATTAGCACACAGCGAAAAAAAATTCTAGACGAGAATTCGAAGTTGAATACAGTTTCCTTTAATGAAGGAAAAATGAAGATTTGCAAACAACTCACCCAAGCAATAATGGACGATCGACTCGTGACAACAAACACTTCACTGCCTAAAACTGAATGAATAAAGAAATGTACTTAGCTTCAGTATATATGGGCGAAGGGCGATGACATCATCTCTCTCTCTCTCTCTCTCTCTCTCTCTCTCTCTCTCTCTCTCTCTCTCTCTGGTTTGCGAGAGTTTAGCTGTTTGGGTGAATGTTTTCAGTTTGATATCCTGTCGTATTGTTGAATGTGTCGTTTCCTGGATATGATTCTTGAATGTTTAATAAACGTCGATCAAGTTGAATGCCATTCCTTCGTCTTCTTAAGAAATTAACTGAAGATCCAGTTCCTCAGTTTGTATAATATTTATAGTTGATGTTCGATGCGTTCATTTCTTCGGTAGACATATATACTTCGTCGAAATTGTAGATTCATTACTATTGTAATTGCTAAGTATTACAGTTTAAATTACTGGTTCTTAAAGATGATATCTCTGGTTCGTAAAGTTGATTCGCTGCCACCAATTGTTGGTGTGGTACTGTTATAAACACACATTAGAGTTCCATCTCATGTCTCTTCAAATGTGATATGTATAGTTTAGACTTGTAGGTTACTTCTTCTGAATAAGTCTATCGAAGTTAACTTTTAAAACGGTTTATTAGCAGCTCCATCACAAGAGTATAGATGGTTTGGTCGGATGACCCTTCCGTATGACATGTTGGAAAGAACTAACAAAAATATCAAGTTTGGTGATAACGTTTCATTAGTTATCTCAGCATTTTACATAAATATGATAACACAACATTACTACAGGAACCCATCTGGTTCTGTTGAGAAACTCAACTGTTTCTCACGGGATGCTTGCATTGTGTTTACTCTTCATACAAAATGTTACCTTGCAAAGGTTTAGCCTAGTATTGACTTTCGTATCCTGTTTATGACATGGCGTTCCCACACTCCTCTCCTAACTTCTCCATTGATCCCTTGGGTCATGGATTTTATTATGTATACCTTACATATATATATATATATATATATATATATATATATATATATATATATATATATATGCATATATAAATATATATATATATATATATATATATATATGTATATATATATATATATATATATATATATATATATATATATATATATATATATATATAGGCTACGGATTACTCACTTGCCATATATGTGGATGAGATCATGGTGAGGGGTAGATGGAGATGGTTTGAGCATGCCCTTTGCACTCCTGGGCTCCGTAAGGCACTAAAAGAGTTAGAAGACTCAGGCTACATGGCTAATAACTATGAAGCGTAAAGTAGATGATGAATGAAGAAATATTGATTTGAAAGCTCAAGATAGAGACGATTGATGAAATCTAACTGAGGCCCTTTGCGTCAAAAGCCGTAAGAGATGATAATGTTATATTTATATATGTATATATATAAACATACATATTAATATGCTATATATATATATATATATATATATATATATATATATATATATATATATATATATATATATATATATAAAGAGAGAGAGAGAGAGAGAGAGAGAGAGAGAGAGAGAGAGAGAGAGAGAGAGAGAGAGCATATTCATATGTATGTTTATATATATATATAGATATATATATATATATATATATATATATATATATATATATATATATATATATATATGTGTGTGTGTGTATGTGTGTGTGTGTGTTTGTGTACAGCATATTCATATGTATGGTTTTATATATATACATATGCATATATATATATATATATATATATATATATATATATATATATATATATATATACTGTATATACATACATAGATAGATAAATAGATAGATAAGTGCGTGTGTGTGCGCTCGCGCGCGCGTGCGTGTATGTTTTTATCTATATCCAATCATGCATTCAACGTTTTTTTTAATCATATTTATTTCAGACACTAGATATATTCTTAATGATTTTATTTGGTTCTATGATTTTCGTTGTTGTTTAGATTGTGGCACAATATATTTGTTAATAGTGGCTTGGATAGATATTATCTTTGAAATTCAAAAGAAAATGTCATATATTTTCAGCACCCATCTTGTATAATTAGTCAAAGTGGTCAGTGAAACTAATGTAACCGAGCAGTTCAGTGGTTGAGTCCCGTTTGTTAAATTCGTTGGGCGCCCCTGGCCTACCACCTGTCAGTTCACCCTTTTGAAAGATGGTCCTTAAATCTGCTGCTTCAGGAAAAGGGATTAAGGCTGGTAAACTGACCCCTAGAAAGTTACTGAAAATTGGAATAACCGTAAAATATTACTCTTCTATTAACGCATCTTCCAGAGCCTACCGTAAGTATGGGGAAAACACGAAAAGGGGAATAAGACAATGAAATATATTCAAAATAGTGAGACACTCTCTCTCTCTCTCTCTCTCTCTCTCTCTCTCTCTCTCTCTCTCTCTCTCTCTCTCTCTCTCTCTCTAACTTGTGACGTTCCTCCTATTTAGAACAGTTACCTTCGTCCTCGTGGTAGAAGAAGGTGTGTGTTGTAAGTTGTAACCTGAACAAAAAAGGTGCCAACCTTCAGAAATATGCCTCAGTTAGAAGCGTCGCCTTTGGTCACGTCACTACGTTCTAAGTACGTCATTGCTTTCTTCTCGTTTCCTGAATGTACTGTACGTATTTTCACCAGCAGTAAATAATAACCCAAGAACTCTAAGAATATGCAAGAAGTAAAGGGAGATGATAATGCTTTAATTGTATTGACTACTTTCATTATATCACTTGCTTTTCTTTTTATTATTATTATTATTATTATTATTATTATTATTATTATTATTACTTGCTAACCTACAACCCTAGTTGGAAAAGCAGGATGCTATAATCCCAGGGGCTCCAACAGGGAAAATAGCCCAGCGAGGAAAGGAAACGAGAAGATAAGAGAAGTAATTAACAATTAAAATAAAATATTTTAAGAACAGTACCAACAATGAAATAAATATTTCACGTACATATAAACTATAAAAACTTTAACAAAACAAGAATAAGAGTGTATTCTCAAGCAAGAGAACTCTAACCCAAGACAGTGGAAGACCATGGTATAGAGGCTATGGCACTACCCAGGACTAGAGAACTATGGTTTGATTTTGAAATGTTCTTCTCTAAAAGAGCTGCTTACCATAGCTAAAGATTTTCTTCAACCTTCCCAAGAGGAAAGCAGCCATTGAACAATTACTGTGCAGTAGTTAACCCCTTGAGAGAAAAATTGTTCGGTAATCTCAGTGTTGCCAGGTGTATGAGGACAGAGGAGAATATATAAAGAATAGGCCAGACTATTCGGTGTATGTGTAGGCAAAGGGAAGGTAGTACTGTCTGGCCAGTCAAAGGACCCCATAACTCCTTAGCCGTAGTATCTCAACGGGTGGCTGGTGCCCTGGCCAACCTACTACCTATAATAGATATGGTTTGTATCATGCAATGAACAACTGTCGATCTTTCATTTTACTTTTATTTCTTTTTAATCAATTTTTTTCGGACAATTTGCTCGTTCATATCCTTAAGGTGCAATAGGAGCTTAGTGTACGTGAAAATACATCGAATTTAACTACATGCAGTGCACTTAATCTAATTTAATTCAGCCTTAATGATTTGTTTTTAACATATAATATATATTTTCACCTGATTAAAGTTCATCTAAGTGTTAGTGAATACTATTTTTATGGACAAGACATTCAGTGAGAAGAGTATGTAGGCGACACAAACTGACTTTGATGATATAATCAAATCAATTTTTCTAAGATAAGTAAATTATTAATGATCTTGTATTCCATTAGGGTGAGTAGCAGCGAATGGGAAACCACTGATCAATTGAAGGCGCTTTCAGAATCAAATAAAGTTGAAGAAATTTCCGCTGTAAGACCAACGCAACAATTTCTTTTTATCTATGGCCGCTTCTTTTTTTTTTTTTTTTTTTTTTTTTTTTTTTTTTTTTTTTTTTGAAACTTCTTTCCTAAATGATTTCCGCTTATCAGACACTGTAAAGGGCACAGGCTTATCTATCGTTTCCTTTGTCTCTCTTAATACTTTATCTCTTGTTGTTTATCTCACAATCTTGATTTACGATACCATAAAGCAATCTAAAAGTCTAACCGTTAATGAAGTAGTATTTATAGTATTAATTAAAATATCAGACACTCGTCTAACCAACAATAGGAAACAATTGTTTTAAATAAATGAGATATTTGGTTGCAAAAAATACCAACAACTAATTAAATTGTACGTCTCTTATATGGAATTCTGGCGTTGTCATAAGGAAAAAATCCAGGCAGGAACTTTCGATGCCACAGGCGGGAGGCTACGGGACTACTCGATAAAAGAAACGTTAAATTTACAGATCATGATGTTTTCTAGGCTGGTTTGATTTCCAAGAAAAAAATCCTGCAGGAGGCATTTTTGAAGAAAAGCAAACAAATTGGTGATTCTTCATAAGAATTCTTTGCTGAATATGAATATTCTTTTTGTATTTCCCAATATGCATAATTAGGTCAGAAATCAAGGTCAAAGGTCAACAAGAGCAAATTTCTCTCTTTACCAAATTGATTTATTTTCCCTGAATACACTGCCGTTCATATCGTTGGAAATAATCTCTCGGAGGGAGAATCATTATGTATGTCTTAAAACTATTACGATGTTATGAGTATTAAAGTATTCATGTTCATTATTATCATTAAGTTCTTGTTATGTAATGGCTCAGTCATATAAATGTCAGTAACGTAAATGAATTGTGAATTCCGATGCATCTGATGCACCACATGCAAAATCTAATGTGTTGTTTGTGTTTTAATGAGACGTTTTGGAAATTTATATAGAGATAGGAAAAATCAAGCTTCCGTGGAGTTTAGAATGTTCTAAAGGGATATGTGGCGTTTATAATGGAGATGACGTCATTTGAAATGAGTCTCATTTCCGATATTATCTTTTATCATAGTTAATAAGGATTTCTTTTAGAAACCGTTTATATCGAGTGAATATACATAATTTTAGTGACCTAAAATATTTTGAAAACCTAATATTTTATTACAAAGATCATTAACGAGAAGCATTCTGGGTCCATGTTTTGTGAAACGTCACGTGAAATAGTTGTATGAACTATGAATACACGAGGGCAGTGCAAAGGAGGCACATCTCGGTAAAACAACCTACTGAAGACACGTCTACAAAAGATAAGTTTCCCTTCGGTTTCTCAAAGTTATATACCACTGTTCATGTATGCCCCTGATCTTGATAATTAACAAGTGATTAATTGTAACATTTATTGGAGAATTATTTCAAGTGTTAATTCTCTATAGATCAATGTTTTTCTCACTGTCTATTACTATAGGTGTTTAAGTCTACTGCCCTTTTAAAGTGTTAAGTAGTCTGTATAATCGATGTTTTTTTCACTCGGTCTATTACACGTACAAACTTCCACGTAACCTGTTGTTATCGTCATTTAAGTGTATATATTAATTTGTTGATCGAAACCACTTGCAAAATATAGAGTATTGCTCTTGCCTGCAAGCAGCACTTAAACGTCTTTTGTATTTCTTTCATTTAATAACACTGTACTATTGAGGTTTCTCCAGATGTTGTTACCTCAAAAGTGTTTTAATCTGTTGATCAAACCTAAATTTACAGTATGGACTATATATTATAAAACTGGTTTCAGACAAGTGCATTAATCTACTGTATATTATAGACCAATGCTCTTGTCTGAAAGCAGCACCTAAATGTCATCTTTAATTGAATACACTATTGTACTTTTGAGATTACTCCAGATTTAATATAGGTGAGCGTAGATCAAGATGCAAAGTTTTAGGATATAAGAAATATGTAAAGTAAAACCTGCTTGATACTAATAATACTGAGTGATATTTTGTAAAAAGTTTAAATGCTTTTTTACAAATGTAATAGAATTGCATTTTTGTAAGCCCTCTACTTTATTTCATTTCTTTTACTTTTTATTTGTATAACTATGTTACCACCTCGAGTACGGTCTTAAAACTATTTAAGTCGTAAAAATTAAGTTTTCTCTAAGTTAAGGCATTTTAGACATTCATTTTATAATATGTAAAACAATCAGAAATAACAGATACAATCTTTTAATGGTCTCCATACAGAACGTTTCCACACTTCCAAATTTATGTAATTTTTTTACAAAATTCCTCTAATGGGGGTATTTAACATCAACAAATAAGGGTACCCTGACACTTGCACGACTTTTTGCCACGAATGGCAAGTCGTGACATTTTGTGGCACGAACTTGAAGATAAGAAAAAAAAATTAACTCAGAATCACAGCTGACCTGTCCACATTGACACGAACTGGCCCGGCAAGTTCACGACGAGTTCATAGTTTGCACACTTCCCGCATCGTCCCGACGAGTTCACGAACAGTTCACGCATAGTTCACGACCCAAATTTTGTCGTGACCAAAATTTTGAACATTTCAAAATTCTCGTCATGACGGGTTTACGA
>NC_090733.1:68225340-68232840 GCF_036898095.1 Palaemon carinicauda
CTCTCTTTTGAGGTGTCATACTTCTAGCATTAATGGTTTTTTTACCTTTATTTCGAGGTGGCATACGTCTAGCATTAGAGGTTCTTTGACATCTATATTTAGGTTCCTTGTCCCAAGCATTAGAGGTTCTTGACCTCTATTTTGAGGTGCCATACTTCTAGCATTAGATGCTCTTTGACTTTTATTTTAAGGCACCTTACTTCGATCATTAGAGGTTCTTTAACCTATATTTCAAGGTACCTTATCTCTAGCAGTAGAGGTTTTTTACCTCTATTTTGAGGTGTCATACTTCTAGTATTAGGGGTTCTTTTACTTTTATATTGAGACGCTTTACCTTAAAGCATTAGAGGCCATTAGACCTCTATTTTCAGGTGCCTTATAACTAACATTAGAAGCTCTTTGGCCACTATTTTGAGGTTTCAATTATTATCAATAGAACTTCTTTGACATCTATTATGAAGTGTCTTGCCTTCGGCAGTAGAGGTTCTTAGACCTCTATGTTGATGTGTCTTACCTCTGGCATTAGAGGCTCTTTGACCTTTAATTTGAGGTGCCTTACCTCTAGCATTAGTAGGTCTTTGAGCTCTAATTCTAGGTGGCATACGTTTAGCATTAGAGGTTCTTCGACCTCTTTTTTTAGCTGCCATACTTCTAGCATAAGATGCTCTTTGACCTCTATTTTAAGGCACCTTGCCTCGAACATTAGAGGTTCTTTTACCTTTATTTTGAGGTGTGTTACCTCTAGCATTAAAGGTTCTTTGAATTCTTTTTAGAGTTTCCTTACCTCTAGCATTAGAGGTTCTTTGACCTCTATTTAGAGTTGTCTTACCTCTAGCATTAAAGGTTCTTTGACATTTATTTTGAGTTGTCTTGCCTCTTCCATTGGAGGTTTTTTGACCACTATATTGAGGTGTCATACTTCTATTATTCGAGGTTCTTTTACGTTCATATTGAGACGCCCTGCCTTATAGCATTAGAGGCATTTAGACCTCTATTTTGAGGTGCCATATCTCTAACATTAGAAGCTCTTTGACCACTATTTTGAGGTATCAATTATTATCAATAGAAGCTCTTTGACATCTATTTCGAGGTGTCTTGCCTCTATCATTAAAGGTTCTTTAACATCTATTTTAAGGTGTCTTACCTCTATCATTAGAGGTTCTTTGCTCTCTATTTTGATGTGCTTCACCTTTGGCATTAGAAATTCTTATATCTTTTCTTCCTAGAAGTCTTACCTCATGCATAAGAGGTCTTTTTACCTCTATTTTGAGGTGTCTTACCTCTAGCATTGGAGGTTCTTCGACCTCTTTTTGAAGTGTCATACCTCTGGCAGCGAAGCTTCTTTGACTTTTATTTTGAGGTGGCGTACTCCTAGCATTATTGGTCATTTGACCTCTTTTTTTGAAGTGTCTTACTTTTAGTATTAGAGGTTCTTTGTTGTCTATTTTGAGGTGTGTGATATATATCATTAGATGTTCTTTGATATATATTTTGAAGTGTCCTACTTCTCGCGGTGGAGTTTTTTTACCTCTGTTATGAGAAGTCTTACCTCTAGCATTAGAGGATCTTTGACCTCTATTTTGAAGTGTCTTACCCCAGGCTTTGAGGTTCTTTTATGTCAATTTATAGGTGTCTCACCTCTAGCATTAGAGGTTATTTGACCTTATTTTGAGGTACAGTATGTTATATCTAGCATTAGATTTTTTTTTACATCTATTGTGATATGTCTTACCTCTAGCAATAAAGTGTCCTTGACCTCTATTTTGAGGTGTCTTACCTCAAGCATTAGGGATTCTTTGACCTCTTTTGAAGTCTCTCACCTCTATGGTTTGAGGTTCTTTAATCTCCATTT
Source organism: Palaemon carinicauda (assembly GCF_036898095.1). Taxonomy (NCBI): domain Eukaryota; kingdom Metazoa; phylum Arthropoda; class Malacostraca; order Decapoda; family Palaemonidae; genus Palaemon; species Palaemon carinicauda. Next base: position 68,227,193 of record NC_090733.1, read on the forward strand.
TGAAGTGTCTTATCTCTAGCAATGGAGGTTCTTTGACCTCTATTTTAGATGTCATATTTCTAGTATTAGAGGTACTTCACCTTTATTTTGAGGTGTGTTACCTCTAACAATAGAGGTTCTTTGACCTCTCTTTTGAGATGTCTCAACTCTAGTTTTAGAGGTTCTTTGATCTCTATTTTGATAAGTCTTACCACTAGCATTACAGTTTTTTTTACCTATCTTTTATTTGAAACTCTTTAAGAATTAGAGATTCCTAGCTCTATATTTTGAGGTGACTCACCTCTAGTATTATAAATTCTTTGACCTTTACTTCTACGTGTCCTACCTCATGCATAAGAGGTTTTAACCTCTATTTCAAAGTCCCTTACCTCTAGCATTAAAGATTCTTTGGCCTCTATTTTGAAGTCACATACATCTAGCAGTGAAGGTTCTTTGAACTCTATTTTGAGGGTGTATAATTCTTTCATTATTGGTTATTTGACATCTATTTTAAAGTGTCTCACTTCTAGCATTAGAAGTTCTTTACCATCTATTATGAGGTGGCATATTTTTTGCATTAGAGGTTCTTTTACCTCGATTTTGTAGGTCTTACCTCTAGCATTAGTGATTCTTTGACTTCTATTTTGAGGTGCTCTACTTCTTGCATTAGAGGTTCACTGACTTCTATTTAGAGACGATTTACCTTCACCATTAGAGATTCTTAGACCTCTATTTTGAGATGTCTCACCTCTAGAATTAGAGGTTTTTTTACCTCTATTTTGAGGTGTCTTACATCTAGTACCTCTAGCATTGAAGGTTATTTGACCTTTATGTTAAGTTAACATACTTCTAGAATTTGATGTGCTTTGCCCACTATTTTTAGTTGTCTTACCTCTAGTATTAGAGATTTTTTCACATCTATTTTGAAGTGTTTTACCGCTAGCATTAGAAATAATTTTACCTTTATTTTGAGATGTGTTACATCTATCATAAGAGGTTCTTTGACCTCTAATGCAGGAGGTGTATCTCCTCAAAATAAGGGTAAAAAACAGCTCTAATGCTAGAAGAATGCCATCTGAAAATAGAGGTGAAAGAACCTCTAATGCTAGATATAAAATACCTCAAAATCGAGGTCAAAGAATCTCAAACGCTGGAAGAAAGGTCAAAGAATCTCTAATGCTAGTGGTAAGACACTTAAAAATAGATGTCAAAGAACCACTAATGCTAGAGGTATGACATCTCAAAATAGAGTTAAAAAACCTCTAATGCTAGAATTGAAATATCTAAAAATAGATGTCAAAAAACTTCAAATGCTAGAGGTACGATACCTCAGAATAAGGGTCGAAGCACATCTAATTTTGAAGGTAAGATACCTCATAATAGAGGTAGAAAAAACTCTAATAATAGGAGTAAGACACCTCAAAATAGAGGTTTAAAAAACATATAAAGCTAGGGATGAGAGACCTCTAAATAGAGATCAAAGAATCTGTAGAAAGAGGTGAGACACCTCAACATAGTGGTCAAAGACCTCTATTGCTAGATGTAAGACACCTCAAAATAGAGGTTAAAGAACCTCTAATACTAGAGGTAAGACAACTCAAAATAGATGTCAATAAACCTCTAAAGCTACAGGCATGGCACCATAAAATAGATGTCAAAGAACCTCTAATACTAGAGGTAAGACATATCAAAATAGAGGTCCAAGAATCTCTAATGGTAAAGGCAAAACATCTCAAAATAGAGGTCAATGAACCTCTAATGCAAAAAGTAGAGCACCTTGAAATAGTAGTCAAAGAACCTCTAATGCTGGAAGTAAGACACATACAAATAGAAGTCAAAGAGTTACTAAAACTAGAGGTAAGACACCTCAACATAGCGGTCAAAGAACCTCCAATGCTATAGGTAAGACCCCTCAAATAGTGGTCAAAGAACCTTCAAAGATAGAGGTAAGGTCAAAGAACCTCTAATGCTAGATGTAGGACACCTCGAAATAAAGTTCGAACAACCTCTAATGCTAGAGATAAGAAATCTCAAAATGGAGGTCTCTAATGCTAGAAGTAAACCAACTTAAAATAGACGTCAAATAACCTCTAATGCTAAAGATAAGACACTTCAAAATAGAGGTAAAACACCCTCTAATGCTAGAGTAAGACACCTCAAAATAGAAGTAAAATAACCTCTAATGCTAGATGTAATAGACCTTAAAATAGAGGTTAAAAGAACCTCTAATGCTAGAGATAAGACACCTCAAAATAGAGGTAAAACACCCTCTAATGCTAGAGTAAGACACCTCAAAATAGAAGTAAAATAACCTCTAATGCTAGATGTAACACACCTCAAAATAGAGTTCAAAGAACCTATAATACTAGAGGTGAAACGCCTCAAAATTGATGACAAAGAATCTCTAATACTAAAAGTATGCCACCTTAAAATAGAGCTAAAAAAAACCTCTAATACAAGTGATAAACATATCAAAATGGAGGACAAAGAACCTCAAACGCTAGAGGTAAGACATATTAAAATAGAGGTCAAACAATCTCTAATACTAGAGATAAGACACCTCAAAAAAGAGGTCAGAGAACCTCTATTGCTAGAGGTAGGACACCTCAAAATAGAGGTAAAAGAGCTTCTAATGCTAGTGTGACGGGCCGAGAGAAGGTTGTGACTCAAAAGCAGGTTGAAAGCAAATGAGCGAGTTTATTATAGAACACTCTCCTTTATATACAAAAGCTCAGGGCAACAAGAATTTTCATGTTTAAAATTGACACCATTACCGATGAGGAAAAACAGACATCTTTATTCAGGTTCTTTTTAGTGCGAGGGGAGAGCGAAGATATAAGCAATATATACACAAAATGAAGTATGTACGATCGTGTGACACACGATTGGTACACTAGATATAACACACCTCAAAATAGATGTCAAAGAATACCACTGAAAAAGAATACAAGAAAAGAAACCCTTTCTGGTACAACCCAGGAGCATAAGTGGTGGAATACCCTTAAATCTGCCCTCTTTGGTGTAGATGCAACAGTTCTTCCTTTACTTAAATCAGATGGCTCTGTCACTCACTGTCCAAAGGAAAGGGCAACCTTTTTTGCAGATGTGTTTGACAGCAAACAGTAATGAGAAACTCGAACTTCCTCATTCTTGTTTTCTTGAGACTAACCCTCAAAATAGAGATTGAAGAACCTCATCAAATACTAGATATAACACACCTTAAAATAGAGGTCAAAGAACCTCAATGCTAGCAGTAAAATATCTTAAAATAGATGTCAAAAAACCTCTAATGCCTAGAAGTATGACACTTCTAAATAGAAGCCAAAGAACCTCTAATGCTAGTGGTAAAACACCCACAAAATCGAGGTAAAGGAACCTGCAATGCTAGAAATGTGGCACCTCAAAATAGATGGTAATGAACTTCGAATGCTAGAAATGGGACACTTCAAAATAAATGCTAAATAACCAATAATGATAGAATTATCCAACCTCAAAATAGAGTTCAAAGAACCTTCACTGCTAGAGGTATGACACCTCAAAATAGAGGTCGAAGAACCTCTAATGCTAGAGGTAGGACACTTAGAAGTGAAGGTCAAAGACTTTCTAATGCTAGAAGTGAGACGCCTCAAAATAGAGAGCTAAGAATCTCTAATTCTAAAAGTGTTTCAAATAACCAATAGGTAAAGAAACTGTATTTCTGGAGGTAAGACATCAAAATAGAGATCAAAGAACCTCTAATATTAGAAGAATGCCATCTCAAAATAGAGGTCTAAAAACCTCTAATGCTAGGGGCAAGACACCTCAAAATAAATGTCAAAGAACCTCTAAAACTAGAGGTGAGACACCTAAAAAGAGAGGTCAAAGAACCTCTAATGATAGAGATAAGAAACATCAAAATAAAGGTGAAGAGCCTCTTATACTAGAAATATGACACCTTTAGTAGAGGTCAAAGAACCTCTAATGCTAGATATAAGACACTTCAAAATGGAGGTCAAAGAACCTTAAACGCTAGAGGTAAGACATCTCACAATAGATATAACTTACCTCAAAAAAGAGGTCAAATAACCACTAATGTTAGAGGTGAACTACCTATAAATTGACATCAAAGAACCTCAAAGGCTGGGGTAAGACACCTCAAAATAGAGGTCAAAGAACCTCTAATGCTAGAGGTAGGACATCCCAAAATAGATGTAAAAAAAACTCTACTGCTAGATGTAGGACACATCAAAATAGACGGTAAAGAACCTCTAATGCTAAAAGTAAGACACTTCTAAAAAGAGATCAAATAACCAATAATGCTAGAAGTATGCCAGCTCAAAATAGAAGTCAAAGAAGCCTCGCTGCTAGTGGTATGACACCTCCAAATAGAGGTCAAAGACCCTCAAATGTTAGAGGTAAGAAATCTCAAAATAGAGGTAAAAACCCGCTTATGAGATAAGATATCTAAGAAGAAAATGTCAAAGAATTTCTAATACTAGAGGTGAGACACCTCAAAATAGAGAGCAAAGAACCTTTAATGATATAGGCAAGACAACTTAAAATAGATGTCAAAGAGCCTCTAATGCTAGTGGTAAGACACCTCAAATTAAAGGTCAATGAATTTTTAATGATAGAGGCAAGACACATCAAAATAGAAGCCAAAGAACTTCTATTGATAACAATTGAAACCTCAAAATAGTGGTCAAAGAGCTTCTAATGTTACAGATACGGCACCTGAAAATAGAGGTCTAAGGGCCTCTAATGCTATAGGATAAGTCATCTCAATATAAGGTTAAAGAACCTCTACTAATATAAGTATGACACCTCAATATAGAGGTAAAAAAACACTAATGGTAGAGGCAAGACACCTCAAAATAGATGTCAAAGAACCTCTAATGCAAGAGGTAAGACAACTCTAAAGAGAATTCGAAAAACCTTTAATGCTAGAGGTAACACATCTCAAAATAAAGGTAAAAGAACCTCTAATACTAAAAGTGTGACACCTCAAAATAGAGGTCAAAGAATCTCTAATGATCGAGATAAGGTGCATTAAAATAGAGGTCAAAAAGCATCTTATGCTAGAAGTATGACAGCTCAAAATAGAGGTCAGGGAACCTCTAATGCTAGAGATAAGGAACCTCAAAACAGAGGTCAAAGAACATCTAATGCTAGACGTATGCCACTTAGAAATAGAAGCCAAAGAACAACTAATTCTAGAGGCAAGGCACCTCAAAATAGAGGTTAACGAACCTCTAATGCTAGAGGTAAGAGACCTCAAAAGAGAGGTCAAAGAACCTCTAATGAGAGAGGTAACACACCTCAAAATAAAGGTAAAAGAACCTTTAATACTAAAAGTATAACATCTCAAAATAGAGGTCAAAGAACCACTAATGCTAGAGGCCAACACTTCATAATATATGTCAAAGAACTTCTATTAATGATAATTGACACCTGAAAAAAGTGGCCAAAGAACTTCTAATGTTACTGATAAGGCACCTGAAAATGGAGCTCTAAGCGCCTCTAATGCCACAAGATAAAGCATCTCAATATAAAGGTAAAAGAACCTCTAATACTAGAAATATAACACCTTAAAATAGAGGTAAAAAACCTCTAATGCTAGAGGCAAGAAACCTCAAAATAGATGTCAAAGAACCTATAATGCTAGAGGTAAGACAGCTCAAAATAGAGGT
>NC_090733.1:68242840-68272840 GCF_036898095.1 Palaemon carinicauda
AACACCTAAATCATTCCCCATCCTGGGACGTTGTGCTTCATCCTTTATGCTTGATCCATGATACCCATCAAAGACAACCAAAGGAAGACGGTATGAATGTTTGATGTGTTGAATGTATATTCAACAGATATCTGTGTAGCTGGTATATTTAGGTCATAAGAATTATGTACTACATACTTATGTCAGAAGACATTGTACTACTGCTCTCTGGGAGCTTGAAGAGATGAATTATTTCCAATTCATCTCCCATCCCCATATACACCCTGTTGTCAAAAAGAGATGGAGGAAAGGAGCACATCTCCTATCAAAAGAGATCTGGAAGTGGTATGCCATCATTGAAACCTGTAAGATGAAGATGCTGATAGAGACACTCTGAATCTTCTTAATTTGGTTACCACATGATGTTATCACATGAGTATATGATGTGCGGGTCTTAACTTGATTCTTTTGGAAAAACTTATATTTTACAAAAGTAATCAAGGATCTTCGTTCAAACTCTTTGAACCTCATCGGCATTCACAGAATCATTTACTACCAAACCAGTTCTTCAATCTTCGTTGAATATACCACGCTCAAGAAAAACTTGTGGTCTTCTGTATGTCACTCATGTCACGATGTATCCCAGCTGCTGCCAACTCATGATGTCCATTAGGTTTATCCTTAGATAAACTAGCTATCATGAAAGTGGACTTACTTATATTGGTACACACAAATCTTGAGAACAGGAATAGAAGTCGAGTCCTGTCACAAAATCCACGCCTTTGGGTTATGCCATCTGTTGATTTAGTGCTAACTATCACAGCTTTCTTAATGAAGATGTTTATAAAAATTCCTGGCCATGGATGGTCACTTCTTCTGACTGGGAAGAGATCATCCATAAATGCCTTATATACATCGAAGGTGTGATCTCCTGCTTTTGGTAATTGTCTGCAACAGTAGAGAGAGGGAAGAGATCAAAGTAGAGAGATTGTGTTTCAGCAATTGTATCTCAAAGGCGTCTGGATATATATTGTGTTTTTCACCATTCTTTGTTTCTTTCCCGATATAGGTGCCGAAAACTATGATCAACGAATACATGTCATCATAGTTTTCCTTCATTTGTGAGTGCACATTCTGAATCAACTGCCTCACATTAGACATTATTGTGAAAATCACTGGTTGCTTTTTCGTTGAAATTATCGATACTCCATTCCCATAATGTGTATGGAGTTGCCTTTGCAGAGACTTTTTGGACTAAACCTCTCCACTGTTTGCATGACTTTCCATAATTTAATTCTTGAGTGACCGTCACATCATCATTGTTTCCATAGATTCAATATCATGCATGAAATACGATCGCTTTATTTCATCAAAGGTAGCCAAAGGACGTCCTCGCTTCTGAAGCGTTGCTCCGTCTTATTTGTAGGTCTTATATCAATTGTAAGATTTCGTAGTGACAGGAAATATTGGAAACATCTATAGTGATAAATGGTCTCCTCTGCTAGTAAAGCAGTTAATTCATGCAATTCGATGTGCAACCTCATCAGCTCAAAAGTTTGGATGAGTTTCGTGAAGTTCATTACATGTCTTCAAAATTGTCTCTAACAGAGAGAGGATCATAACATGGCTGAGTTCATATTCATCATAGGTGTGATACTTTCTAGCCTTCTCGTAGTCAACATGTATCCAAAAGAGATAACAGTCAAGGTTAAATTGGAATTGATTTGTATCACATCGTAGAATGTATGAGGTAGGGCCACTTTCATCGACAGCTTCGTTTACAAATATGCTCATATTGTGTGCTGTTTGTGGGATTTTTGCAACATGATTTGTGGGCATATTGGTTTCCATTTTCATCGAATTCATATAAAGAGTTGGGGTTCATATGATGTAGTTCATTATGTCTATGGGTGAATTCATTAATGGAAGTCGTGCCTTTGGGGGTCCACTGCAGGAATATGCATTGTTCTTGAATGAAATAATATCTCTATAAATAATACACAGTGTATCTGTGTTAGAGGATAAAATTTTTACCTTGGTTCAAATGAACATCTCATTTTGTAGAATAAATGATAAAACTAAAATCATCTGCTATTGTTACTAACACACGAGCTAATAAACTCAATTGCTGATGGGAAGTAAATTAAGAAACTGGAACGGGCACTCTGTGGAGCGCATACCTTTGCCAACAACACATTTGTTACCATGGTTATGCGAACAAATCGGATAACAATGGCCGTGCAATGACGAAACCTGTACTTTTTGCAAGTTCATTTACACCGCGAACCTTTGACCCCAATCGCTAACAAGGGTAATTATGTCACTATTTCGTGATGTATATCACAAGATAGGCAATAAAATAATGCGTATTTTGACACTAGTTCCGTGCATATCGGATACTAAATTTACCATAATATAGCAAAAAGGTAGTTTTTACCTTTTGATGACGTTGTCCCTGATCATGCTGTATATCACAAAATCGGCAATTGAATTATGCACATTTTGGCCCTAGCCTCATGCAAATCAGATAAATATTAACCACAATATCGCAAGAATAAAATTTTTCTTATTACGTAAAAAAAATCAGATAACAATGGCAGTGTGATAAAGAAACCTGTACTCTTGACAAGTCCATTAGCCCCACTGACCTTTAAACCTCAACCGCTAACAAGGGTAATGACATCACTATATCTTGTTATATATCATAAAATAATCAATAGAATTGGGGAATTTTTTGCGCAAGTTTCATGGGAATCAGATAGAAATTCACCACAATATTGCAAAAAGCAATTTTTACCTTTTTGTGACCTTGATCTTGACTGTTTACCCAATCACGTTTGTATATCACAAGATAGGCAATTCAATTATTCACATTTTGGCATCAGTTTCTTGTAAATCGGATAAACATTTACAACGATATAGCAAAATGAAAATTTTTACCCTGACCTTAACCTTGACCTATACCTTTAACCAAATCGTTCCTAAATCACAAGATAAACAATTGAATTATGCACATTTTCGTACTGGTTTCATGCAAATCGTATGAAAATTTATCATGATATAGCAAAAAGACGTTTTTGACCTTTTTGTCGCCTCGACCTTGACCTTGGACCCAATCACTCCTAAAGTCTACTCAAGATGTCCTTGGATCATGGTTAGTCATCCCACCAAATTTCATGAGATTCGGTCAATTAGTTTTCGAGTTATGTGAAACACAAACAATCATACAAACAGAAATGAATAATAAATACACGCTTACTAAAACAACCTTCTGGCGAAGGTAATGAGAACTCTATCAAGATCTAGTCGCCTATTCTTACACTCTTGGTGTGAATACATCAACATTTCAATATTGCACTGGTAGTGAGCAACTGAAAATTCTTCCTTACACTCAAGAATACTAATTAGCTTGCTTCGTATATAGATGAGCTACTGAAAATAATGCCAAACCTGTTGTACGGTTCCGACTGCCCAAAAATAGAAGTCAAATAATCAGTGTGTTCCTGAAGTGTAAAACCCAAGATTTTGTAAGGGTACGTTCACTTATTTACCATTATGGGAATACAAGGAGAGAGATAAGGGATCGTTACCTTACAACTCGTCTAAATAATTGCTACTGAGAAGGCCACACCCAACCCGCGAGGGATGAGTTAAGTTTTGGAAACTCTTTAACCTCAATAAAATAGTTGTTTTACGAGGGCAAGAATTCACTTAGCAAAAACTTTGCATAACACCTCAAGAGATTTATACCGTGAGATTAGTATAATATTATAAAGAGACCAAAAAGACGTTTCAATAAAATTGTTTGTGTAACGTATAGCATTAATTTTGTAACTATATATACTGTAGGCTATATGCGAGGCCTATAAAGCTCTAAATCATTGCATGTGAACCAAAAATGGAAAGGTCCCATGGAAATTTTTTCAATAATCTGATGACCTCTTTCAGTTTTAACAACCCCATTTTAGCAAGGTTAATATTGTGCACATAGATGAGTTTAATTATTTGAAAAACATTCTAGCTATGTGCTTTACGGTTGCTCAGAAATGGGCCTACCGTAAAAAATATATCGGCCTCATTACCCATATGAACTAACTTTTAAAAAAGATAAAAATTATTTTATCATTCACGACATTTCGTATTTTGAAAATATGGAATCTATCCCTCGACAGTAGATTTCTGCTATCACTACATTACAATTATTTTCGAATACGTTTATTGCTAAGATTAAAGGTAAGTTCTAGAAAAGCGTAGCTGGACTAGCAATTTTTTTTTTTTTTTTTTTTTCGAGCCGCGAAGTGACTGATAAAAAAGACTTTGAGCAACGTATCGGAAGGAATCTACTTGATTGCTTTTACAAGCAAAATTAGCTCTGTATGTAGAAGTGACCTTTGTGAAATACCAAGCCTACATTTTCTATTGGTTCGTACCCTATATCTTCCTTGAAGGTGTCAACCTATTCTAAAGTCACATCCATCCTTCCGTAAGCTTTAAATTGGTTTGTCTGAATGTTCCAATGTCTAAATCCAAATTTTATTAAATGTCGTTGAAAAAATGAATAGATTTGTTTTACGAATTACCAATTTGTTTTTACTCTCCATTTCATTCTTTTTCTTGTCATTCAGACTACTTTAAATGCGAAGTGTATACTTTACAGATCACAGGAAAAAATCTTTTTATCAAAGATGTAACAAAGGTACAGGCAAGAATAATGGTGAGGAATGCTATTGATAACCGAAACGGTGGCAATGTATCTATCATTCAAGAGGTACACCGTTCTATACAAAGTATGATTTTGCCATCAATTGAGATATTTTACTGTTGGTTGATTAGGTTGGTGGTAATTTTAAAGTTGTTTACAACGACATACAGTACTACAGGTCATTCCTGGGTCTAGGGATTTTTAGAGTGTGTAGTAATAAAGGTATCAAATGTAATGCCATAAAATAACGGCTGATAGATAATTTTATCTTTTATTTTGAAAAGGGTAATTGATTTTATCACCTCTATATCCCTGGTTAGCATCTTCATCTATCAGTCATACAAAAGCGCTACTAATAGACAGATGCATGTAAAGACTGCTCTCAAAGAGTTCGTTAACTAATAAGCGCTGATTATCTTAGTATGAAAAATCTAATCTTATTAAGGAATATGTAATTATCTGTTACATATATATATATATATATATATATATATATGTATATACATATACATATATATATATATATATATATATATATATATATATATATATATATATATATATATATATATATGTGTATATATATATATATACATATATATATATATATATATATATATATATATATATATATATATAAATATATATATATACTCGTATATATATATATATATATATATATAGATAGATAGATATAGATATAGATATAGATATATATCATCATCACGACTAGCGAATTATATAATTTCCCGAGCTCTGAAACTCACCTGCTTTATAATACATAATCTGATACACAAGAGAAAACCTCCGAGCCCTGAGAATAATATGTAACTTCCAGACGATAATATATATGAACACTGAATATCTAAAGGTCTCTTTATGTTACACTCAAAACTAAAACTGGGTGATTGCTTTACTTTTAACAGGATCTATTCTTAAATCGACCTCTTATTTCGGTTCTAAGTCAGGGGATACGAGCAAGTTACGGGAGTTAATTATTGGTGATCGAAATAATACACATTTTGCAAAAAATTAATACTTCTTTAAAAATAACAATTCAACTGCAATACCAAAATAAGTCACTCAAAATTTAAATCTGAACTAGATCTTAGATTTACGACAAAAAGACACTTGAAAATTATACAATCACTTCCTTCACTAGAATTTATTTTATGAAAAATATTTAATTTCGACAATTAATGAAAAAAATGGACACTTTAAAACTATAGAAAATAAATCAAAATTACATTTACATATACGTAACTGTTACTCTTACGTCCTTAGGGCTCACACAAGGTTACCAAAAGTTAAGCAAGAATAAATGCACTTCACTGTTTTAATAAATCACACAGGGTCAGGCAAAAATAGATTAATATTTTTTACAATATAACCTAAACCGACCTATCATCAAAAGTCGTTTGCTCCTCCCCCTGCCGCCATCCCTCAGTCTGTCTACCCCAGCATGTGGTGACAGTCCCCGGCCTTCAACCCTGTGTACGAGCAAGGGTCATCTTCCTTTCAACCTCCCAAGAAAGAAAAATGAGGCAAAGGCCACTCTGACAGTGGAGGCAAGCCCAGGGGTCGCGGATATCAAGACGGCAGAGGGGGAAGAAGTTCACGTCCTCAACACAAACAATGAAGGTCTCCCGGTAGGGGGATGGCTGGCCTGGTTCAAGGACCATTGGCCCTTCAGTCCTTGGCCACGGAGCGTCATTTCCAACAGCTTGGGTTTGAAGTGAAAACGAAGGCCACCAAAGCTCAGGAGATTCTTCCAAAAAACAACACCTCATCTGAAACAATATGTACAAGACCTTCTGAAGAAAAGAATTATCTGTTGCACGAGATCTATGAGATTTCAAGGTCGTCTATTTTGCGTGCCAATGAAAGATTCGAGCATACCTCGAACTATTCACGACTTGTCCCGTCTGAACCTGTTCGTTCAGTGCGATAGGGTCCGGATGCTGACTATTTCGCGGATACGGGCCTTACTACCCCTGGAGGCTTACACCATCTCTATAGATATTACCGACGCTTATTGGCATCTTCCGATTGGTCGACGCTTCTCCCCTTACCTTGGTTTCAGCCTGGAGAGAAATGGCTATGTATTCAGAGCTATGCCATTCAGGCTCAACATAGCTCCGAGGATTTTCACGAAGCTTATCGACGCAGTCATACAGCAACTTCGGGAAAAAAGCCTTCAAGTAGCAGCGTACCTGGACGACTGGCTAGTGTGGGCCCCCTCGGCCCTGGAGTGCTCGGAAAGAGCCACTCGAATTGTACGGTTCCTTCAGTCCCTCGGATTTCAGATCAACTTCAAGAAATCATGACTGGCCCCAGCTCAAGACTTCCAGTAGTTGGGGATTCGTTGGAACCTCAAGTCTCATTCCCTAGCTATTTCTCCTTCCAGGGGAAAGGAAATAGCGAAGTCAGTCAGGTCACTGATCAAGTCGGAGATGATCACCAGGCGATGCCAGGAGAGGGTTCTAGGAACTTTACAATTTGACTCGGTAACGAACCCTGTCCTCAAAGTACGACTCAAGGATGCAAGCAAAGTTTGGAAACGGAGAGCCTCTAAAGCTCTTAGCGACCTTCAGAAGCAGATTACAGTTTTACTGTGCAAGCAACTTTGACCGTGGTCTACTGCTAAAAGTCTTTCACAGACGGTTCCGTTGCGCTTTCCTCCTCCAGTAGTGACACTTCATACGACACCTCGTTGGATGGTTGGGGGGTCATACCCCACTCAAGAAAGTGCAAGGCCGGTGGTCTCAGAAATTTCAAAAATTCCATATCAATATTCTGGAGGCCATAGCAGTCTTCTTGTTCCTCAAGAAATTACACTTGAAAAAGAACATTCATATCCGTCTTGTCCTCGACAGCAAGGTGATAGTCTATTGCATTAACAGAAAAGGGCCGAGGTCTCCCCAAATAAATCACGTAATGATCCATCTTTATGTTGGCTAAGAAGAAAGGTTAGCACCTGTCAGCATCTCACCTTCATAGAGTAAGAAATGTGATGGTGGATTCCCTCTCTCATACAAAACGTCTAGAGACGGAGTGGTGTCTCGATGGAAAATCATTCTGTTTTGTGAAGGATTAAGTCCCTGGACTTCAAGTGGATCTGTTTGCGACGAGTCTCAACAAGAAACTTCCCTACTATATGGCACCGAACGTGGATCAAGCAGCAGTGGGATTGGAATCGTTGGACAAAGATTTACCTGTTTCCACCGTTCAACCTCCTCATGAAAGTTCTGGACAAGCTTCGGTCTCTCAAAGGGACAGCGGCTCTGGTGGCTCCTCTGTGGCCAAAGAGCAACAAGTTTCCCATGGTCACGGAATTGAACCCCAAGTTGGTGCCGTTGCCCTACCCGATTCTGTCCCAGGAGGTACAGCGGGAGATTGTCTATGCTTCATCATGGAGAACAAGCAACCTTCATCTCATGATTTTTTCGCCCTAGCCCTGGAAAAGAAGTTCCAAATTCAACGTGATAAGTTAGAGTTTGCGGAAAACTATAAAACGTCTTCCACCATGACTCAGTAAGAAGCGTTGCAATATATAAGGTTTTGTGTCTAAGAAAACTTTAATGGTTTGTGTATATAAAAAAACATTTTTTTATTTATATTGTAATTGTTTTATATCCCTCAAGCCCCTCTTTCCAAAAATGTCTTAATCTGTTATTGTTCCTTTCCAGGTATTGACAGCAGCCCCTACACTCAGTAGGGAGTGTAAGGGAAGTTTACTCTTGAGACTACTGTATGTATATAGAAACAGAGTATCCGTTTAGTACTGCTCATAACAATTATGAATGTGGTTGATGGCCTGTTACCAGTGTGTAGTGGTCTGTGATGCTGCTCTGTATACATATTATATTGCCTGAGAACTGTAAGTCCCATCAAGTGTTTGACTGAATAACACCACAACCAATGTATTATAAGGCCATTGGCGATTGCTCGTGTTCGACAGTCAACACAGTAAAGTTAATAAATATTTTGTTTCGATGTGCAAAGTAACGGGGAGGAATTTCGCTATATGAGAGTGTGTCATAAACATTAATAGTTAACAGGAGCTATTGAAATGGCATATCTGGTCAGAGGCCCAAGAAGTGAATTCAGATGTTAGGAGGAGACTGACTGTTCGAGGTTAGTCTGAATTCAGACTTATTCAAAACCCCTTCCAAGAGTGAGAGATTTAGGCTCTACTGTTGTTGACAAACTTTTCGAGACATTGTTATTGTGGGCCCACAGAGACCTGCACGGCAACGTATGCGGCCGTACTGTTCAGAGTTTGATAATGTTAAGTGACTTTGCAGCTTAGTGGTGAACTGGATATTAAAGGGACAGTATTGATTCAGGGAAAATTATTGTAGTACAGTATTTTCACAGATTTATATTTTCTTATGGGTGGTTGGTTTGAGAACAGCGCAGTTTAAGGGTGGTTAATTGTTTAAGGGTGAAACAGTGGGATCTGATTTGTCTCTGAAACAGTTAAGAGCAAAAATTACTTACTTTTTATGGTGAGCGGACCCGGCTAGTATCCCATCGGGTCACGACCCTAGGAAAGTGGCTTCTTCCTTGAATTTTGTCCAGTATATGTCCTTTGAGGGACTACAGGCCTATACTGGTTGGAAGGCCACTAGGGTTTTCTTCAGGCATTATCGGAAGCAATTGGAGGAGATACGCCATTTTGTGGTGGCTGCGGGAAGTGTTATCAAACCCGCTGCAACAACGTAGCACACAGAGCATCCTAGGGCACTCCTCCAGTTTGTTATTTGCAATGAGTAAACAGTTGGTTTTTGCTTCAGGAACAAAGGAAAAATGCAATTAATCATTTACTTTTCAGGTTCACTTGTGTCTCTCCGACGCAATGTTTGTTCCTATGGTGCTACAGCCTACCTGTCTAAATGTTGGTTAAGCTATATCTCAATTTGCCCGGGTGATTACCCCTTTTTGTACATAGGTGATCATGTATCTATTGATCAGGTTTATCTTGTCATAAGTTCCCTACGGTTCCTTATGTCATGTATTTGTCCCCTAATGTTACCTTATGTCTGGGTATGGATGGGATGTATTTACTTTTATACAAAAAAAAAAAAAATTCTATATGCCATTAATGATGATTGCTAATTATCATTTGCACTGATTCTAATGAATAAAAGTCTGGAAATTGTTAGATGCTTTTTATTTTATGCCCTATTATTACGATTATTATTACCTTAGCGGCAATAAATTTAGTGTGCCTCCTTATTATTATCCTTCCTGAACATAATTTGATTGTTTATCCTGTTGGGTATTTGGGTATTGGTTCCATACGTCTTACCTACGATGCCTCCTTCAGTTTTGGGTTCCTTAAGGTTCCTGACACTGTACTCAGGTGCCTTTCCAGTTGCGGAGGGCGGTCCTTTGGTCCCTATTGCTTCCTTGACGTACCATCATACTTGTCAATACCGCCTTCGAACTGTTCTGGGATATATATTTGATGGAGTAATCTTGTGAGTGCATTTCGGTATTGGGACCTCTCTCTTTGAGGCTTCCTACCGAGTCATAGGTAATTCTCTGGTACTCTTCCATCAGGACAACATAGTTCGAGCCCAAAAAACGAATTGTGACGTAGGAAAAATCTATTTTTGGGTGAGATAGCCATGTTGTCCTGATGGTCCACCCGTTACGTTGTCCCTCCCCGATTCATTGTAGGATGCCTCTTTTCACAGCAGTTATGCTGCTATGTGGAATGATGCCATCAGGGACATATGGGAGTACCATGGGGGAAGAGGATATGTAACGGCTCCTCTCTTATACTTTCCCCTAGTTTCCTAGACTGGGTTAAGTCTATTAGGAGGGCAGATATCTATGGTTATCTACGGATACCTCCCTGATTATGCACGATATCTTAGGATAGTCGTTCCGGGGTTAAAACCCTGTGATACCTGATGGTGATTCTCTTGTAATATCACTCGCAGAAATATTATACAGTAGGAAGCTGTCAAAGGGACCTTCCATCAGGACGACATGGCTATCTCCCCCAAAAATAGATTTTTCCTATGTCAAAATCCGTTATTTTTTACAATATAACCTGTACTCACATATACACTGCACTTCTTTAAACCTAAACCACAGAAATTTCAATGTTTGAAGAAACACTATCCACATTTAAGAGAAAAGACTGTACATTTGAGAGGAAAGCCTATGCACGTTTGAGAGGAAATACATTGTGGCTGGATAAATGCTGGAGAGGGGACTGGCAGAAGCAAAGATCTTGTGGAATGTTAGGCTGATTTCGGGTTCCTATGCATTGCTAGGCACTAATTGAACAACGGGCCAAAGATTGATATCGAGATCAGGAATAAGAAATTTAATAGACCTTAAGTTTCTGCCCAACAAATTAAGATGAAAATCAGCAGCTGAAGACCAGACAGGAGAGCAATACTCGAAACGGGGTAGACTGAAAGAATTAACCCTTATATATCATCCTAATTCATTCTGGAATCTTCCAGTTCAGCCTTCTTGTAGCATGGGGGCATGGGTCCGGACAACCTCTCACAACGTCATGTTGCCAACTTGGCAGATTTGAAGTATGGTTTTTTTGTCGCCCGCCGAGGCAACCCTCTCAGATAATACGCCCACTTTCTCTCATACTGTTAAAAAAAAAGAGAATAATTTCTAGACTAGAACCTTCATGCAACTTCCAACCACGTGGAAACTTCATGCAATCCTCGTATTTTATACCTTGTGTGTGTTATACATAACTTTTAAAAGGATTACATAAGAATTCATAACAAACCTAAGTGAAATAAAAATTCAATTCGTTAAAATAACATAAATTTACATATACAGAAATGAATGAAAATACAATTAAATGAATGACGACAGTCTTATGTAATTTACATACATATACCTAATCCTACATGAATAGAACTAAACTCACGAGCTGGTTATATATCTCTTAAATGCACAAATAAAATATGTGAATGAAATAATCTACTTATGTTAGACTATCTTCATAAGAATATATATATATATATATATATATATATATATATATATATACATATATATATATATTATATATATGTGTGTATAAATACACATATATATATATATATATATATATATATATATATATATAAATATATATATATGTATATTTATATATACATACATATATATGTATATATATGTATATATATATATATGTATGTATATATATATATATATATATATATATATATATATATATATATATATATATATATATATCTTGGTGTATGTAATCCATAAAAATAGATATATATGCACAAAAACGCATTCAACCCATTCCCACCCCTCCCCATTTTCCATTTTGTGTGTATATTTACATATATATACAGTATATGTATATATATATATATATATATATATATATATATATATATATATATGTATGTATATATATATATATATATATATATATATATATATATATCTTGGTGGATGTAATCCATAAAAATAGATATATATGCACGCAAACGCATTCAACCCATTCCCACCCCCTCCCCATTTTCCTAGCTACCTGCCAGGTACCCCTTTTCCTTAGGAAATGAATCCTTCCTCTTTCCCCCAACACGAAAGGAATATATATATATATATATATATATATATATATATATATATATATATATATATATATATACACACACACACACACATATATTAGGTACCCTGATTCTCATGAGTCTTGCTACGAAAGTGAATGTCATGAGATTCAGGTAATAAAAATATGAGGCAGGCATCCAGATGTGGATGATTCTATCTCCGATTGTCTTCTTACCATTATGGCTAGGATACAAGATAATAGAAAATCCTCCTTTGTTTGTGTTAGTGATTTGAATGCACACCATAGGAAGTGGTTAAATTCCTACCGATCCCCATGGCTCAAGAGCTTACGACTAAGCCTCTGAATCAGGTGGTGAGCAAATCATAAGTGAAGCTACTTATAGGTCTAGTAACTGCTTGGATTTAGTATATGCTGACTCCCCTGGCATAATAACAAGTAAGGTTGGCTCTCCAGTTGGAACATCTCATTATGACTTAATTTCATTAGTAGTGAAGATTGAACAACCTGTCCCTGATGTATCATACTCACGTAAGATTTATATAAATTCTCAAGTAGACTAGAATGGCATTATAAGTGATCTTTTGGGCTTGAATTGGTCACAATTGTATAATAGTGTTGATCTTGTTGTTCGTTTGAATGAGAATCGGGTTAACATAATTGATAAGCATATCCATCCCCGTGTGCTAAAATAGAGAGTGAAAGACAAACCCTGGTTCAATTGATAATTGTAGACGTGCTTATTTGAAGGAGCAGGAGGATTATCATCTTTGGAGGGGTAACAGATCAGATTAGACTTAGAATAACTACACTCAGCTAAGAGCTTTTGCTTAGAAAGTTTATGATTCAACTGAAAAGGAATACAATTCAACCATAAAAGAAACCCTTTCTGGTACAGCCAAGTGGACTACCATTAAATATCCACTTGCTGGTGTTGATGTGATAGTTCTTCCTTCACTTAGATCAGATTGCTCTGTAACTGACTGTTCAAAGGAAAAAGCAACCCTTCTTGCTGATGTATTTGGCAGTAAACAGATCAATGAGAAACTTGATCTTCCACATTCCTATTTTCCTAAGGCTAAACAAACTAGCTTAGCTTTTCGGTCTCGTGAAATTAAAGCTCTTGGGGTGGACCTTGATACTTACGGAGGTGTAGACCCAAATGGCATTTTTCCTTGTTTTCTATAAAGACTGCAGATTTCCTACCCCCCAAGTTATCTGATATTTCCTGTAAATTAGCCAGAAGAGGAGCTTTTATCACTTGTTCGAGAATTGGTAATGTAAATGTGTTTGTGGTAGCTCACATCCAGCTGATTGATGCCCAATTTTCATAACTCCCATATTATCTAAAATTTTTGAAAATCTTTTGTCAAAACGTCTTAATAAGTCTGCTGAAGATAACCATCTGTTCCCTAGTTTGCAATTTGGTTTTCGTAAAGGCCTTGGTGCAGGTGATGCCCTTATTACAATCTCCAATGCTGTACATAAATCCCTTGATTGTGCTCAGGACGTTCATATGATTGGCCTTGATTTTAGTGCTGCCTTTGACTGTGACAATCATAAGGTCTTTGTTTCCAAACTCAAGCAGTTAGGAGTGGGTGAGTCTTTTCCTAGCATCATTATTGAATTTTTAAGTAATAGATTGCAAAGAGTTGTATAGGATTGTGATATCTGGTGTTCCTTATGGTTGTATTCTTGGCACATTACTTCTCATATATACACATGACATGTGGTTTGGCCTAGAAAACAAGCTCGTTGCATATGCCGATGATGCTACTCTCTCTGCATCAATTGCATCACTTGAATGTTGATATGGAGTTGCTGAATGCCTTAGATATCTAGCTAAAATTAGTGTGTGGTTCAAATAATGGGGCATGAAGTTGAATCCTAACAAATCACAAAGCATGATTCTAAGTAGGTTAAGGATAAAGGCTCCTCAACATCTAAATCTCAACGTTGATAGTATTGCTTCAACTGCATGACTCTTTCAAAATTTTAGGTGTGATCGTTAGTAACAAAATTACTTTTGAGAAACACATTCGGTCTGTTTCATCTTCAATTGCACAAAAAATTGACTTATTGAGAAAGCCTTTTAAAATTTTCAGTGATCAATCTATTTTGAAGAAGTGCCTTAATTCTTTCACTGTGCCTTGTTTCCTGTTTTGTTTTCCTGTCTGGTCTTCGGCTGAAGACTCTTATCTTAATCTGTTGGACATGAACTTACGGGCTATTAAAATGATCTAAAGCCCTTTCCACACGATCGAGCATGCCTGACGGGCAAACAGTGATACCAGACCACAATAGTTAGTAAGAACGAGGGTTAATAACGTCAGAAGTGGGAAAACTACAGACAGGGATCTAGCATCATACAGTGGTGCCAGATCTCTGCCTTTAGTTTTCCCGCTTCTGACGTCATCAACCCTCATTTTCGTTAACTATTGTAGCCTGGTATCACTGTATGCTCGTTGGGCATGCTCGATCGTGTGGACAGGGTTTAAGTAATAATCTATGGCTTCGTCCTCCATTTAGTTCGTTATGCATGTTGCATAAGATTTTCCATAATTCTGACTATCCTTGGCATTAAGATCTTCCCAGAGAGTATTTTCCTATTTGTTATACTAGGTATGCAGTTAATTCTAATAGATATGCCTTCTCCATCATAAGGCTAAACACAATATTCTAGAAGTTTTATTCCAATTGTCACCTAATCAGGTAGTTTAATCGAGGAAACTTCAAAAGTTAAAACTTGCAGCGAATGTTTTTACGTTGAACAGGCTGACATAAATCTCTTTTAATAGTTTATGTATGAAAGACCTATTTCAATGCTGTTACTGTTCTTAATATATTTTATTTCAATTGTTTATTACTTCTCTTGTAGTTTTATTTTCGTATTTCACGTCCTTGGGCTCATATATATATATATATATATATATATATATATATATATATATATATATATAGATATATATATGTGTGTGTGTGTGTATATATATACATATATATATATATATATATATATATATATATATATATATATATATATGTATATATATATATATATATATATATATATATATATATATATATATATATATATATATATATATATATATATATATATATATATATATATATATATACTGTATACACACACACACACATATGTATATATATATATATATATATGTATATATAATATGTATATATAAATATATTTACATATGTATATATATATATATATATATATATATATATATATATATATATATATATATATATATATATAAAGTATATGTTATATATAAAACAACAACAAAATCCAGTGCAACCATTTCTAGTCTACTGCAGGACAGAGGACTCAGACATGTCATTATTCATGTTTAGCCAATTTTCCTCACCACACTGGCCAATGCAGCTTGGTGATGGTAGGAGACTTTTATCTGATCGCTCATAGGAAACTAACCCAATGTGGGTCGCCCTGACTAGTAGGGCATAGCTGTGCCGATCATGGCGATATACAAGCCCTTTTTCACCACGTTAAGGTATGCGCGTATTATACTCTTAGTAGATAATTATATCAATAGGCGTAGGAGGAGAAGATGATACATCTACAACTACAAACCATTCTAATAAGGAATATTGTGATAGGAGAATGAGGCAGGGACACAAGAGTGATGCGGGAGGTGAAGAGCTAGGGGGGCAGAAGAGGAGGGATAAGGAGGCAGGGGTGGTAAAGTTATGGTTTGGGAGGAGGTAGTTGGTGGGTGGGGGCAAAATTTACAGTTTCCTTCTATACTTCGACATGACTAGTTGACTTTGTGTTTTTATTCACAAGTAAAATTGTAACATAGGGCATAGCATTTTGATAGGTCGACCATAAATTAGGTCAAGATGTTATAGGTAGTGTGCTGAAATGTCATGCTGATACAAGTATTTATTTAGGAAATGTTTGCATTAAATAGACTCTCCAAAATCAAATCATTGTTCTCTAGTCTTGGGGAGTTCCGTAGGATCTGTATCATGGTCTTCACTGTCTTAGATTAGAGTTGTCTTGCTTGGGGGTACACACTATTCTAACTTCTATCTTATTATTTTTCCTCTTGTTTTTATTTCGTATGTGATCTGTTAGGCAGGCTCAATGGAATGGCCATTAATGCCTGATGGTTTATCAAGTAGTTGCCTTTTTCCTTATCCGTTTTTTTATATTCTCTCACAAGTATTTATTTTCAAAACCATCCTTACTGTCCTCCATTCAGTTCAAGTGGCTATCCTGGAGGGTATTTAGCCTTGCATGGTGTATCACCTCTGCCATGTTGACCAACTAAATATCACATGAGGTTGGGGTCAACATGAATAGAAAAAAGACAGAGATAATGAGAACGGAATATGAAATAGATGAAATATCATTGAAATGTGAAAGGATTAATGAGGTAGAATCATTTAAATACTTAGGAATTATGGTCTCTAATGCAAGATGTTTAGAATTGGAATTTACGAAAGATTATAAACAAGCAAATCATACAATAGCTACCTTAAGTAGAATTTGAAAATCAAATCTCTTGAAATTACATATAAAAATCAGGCTATATATCAGTTTAGACAGAGAGATCGGTGTTACTGTATGAACATGTGTCGTGGTATGAAAATGAAACAATATCCAGCAGATTTTGTATATTTGAGAACAAAGCCTTCAGAACAGGATTAGTAATGAAACTATAAAAGAGATTACTTCAGTGTAATTTTATGGATGAGATCATAATGAGGGGTATATTAAGATGGTTTGTACATGCTTTTTGCACTATCTAAGAGAGATTTGTTCACCAAACTTTTAAATGGGCTCCACAAGACACTAGAAGAGTTGGGAGACCTAGACCTACATGGCTGAGAACTATGAAGCTTGAAGTAGGAGATGATGAATGGAGAAGTATTGGTTTATAAGCTCAAGACAGAGACGACAGGTGAAATCTAACTGAGACCCTTTGCGTCAATAGGCATAGGAGGAGTTGGGAAGACGCCAGAGTAGCAGCTTAAAAAATCCTGATGGCAGGAAGACTTACTTCCATTGGTTTAGGTTGTCGTCGTCGTCGTCGTCGTCTTACCATCACACATAACATGATGGCAAACTGTCAGGCACGCTTTCCGCCCTACAACTGTAACAAGGATCATGAGATTAAAGACAGTTTTACACATGGGTATGTCACACATTTGTGGCCTTATCTGGAAACAACAGCAAATCCTTTTATTTTTCTGCTCCTCTAACATGAGAACCTGTCTGAGAACATCAATTTATTCCAGAAAGAGAAACCAAAATAATTAAAACTGCCAAAATTTGAGAGGCAACAAAAGCACATGTTAATGCTTGCGGCCGAAGTCCAAAGTGAATGTGTAGCAAACAGACACGAAGGCTTCCCTCTCTACCTGCTGGTAGTTAATTACTTTGTCAAATTTTAACAGCCGTTCCAGCTTTGCTAAAGACATAGGCCTACTCCTATTAGAAAATGATGGTTTGTATGCGTGTGAGGATAAAATTACATTGCTAAAAAGAAGTCATCAAAGTGCTGAAAACTCCTATGGATCTTCAAAAACGTTTTATAGTAATATAAATATTAACCAGTATATAAAAGGACTTGGCTTTGGTTGGGCAGAGAAGGAAGACACGTTTTCAAGTACTCCGGTTTTTCTCAACTTTGACATTATCCCAGGTGCTTTTCCTAATTTTTCAACTGTTCCAGCGGTGTATAAAAGTGATGTGTTATTAGCGGTGCGTTTTCAGTGTTATAGATGCTAAGACAGTGTTGTAATTTAGGTAAATTTACACTCAATTACACACCTAGCAATCCAGATTCTTGGCCATTAAACGAGTATGCCCTGAAGCGATTTGACTCGGGAGTTAGGGATTCGTAGTGTCTCAATCCATTTCCTGGATAAACACAGAACTGGTGGTTAACCAAAAATAAAAACAGGTTAGTTAAGATGGCTTATAATATACATGCTCTCAGGAGAATAGACTCCATTTTCCTGCATTTTACAGCGCCTTATGTGACTTAAGAATTAGTGTCATAAAAGGTGTTCAGAATATAAATCGAAATAAGATTGTGGTGAAGCTAATCTCTGCCTATATTTTAAATAATTTCCAGGATAAAGTTATAAAGTTAAATTAAACTGACTCGGTGAAAGTTATAAATTTAGGTTCACAAGTTTTTTATGAATCGATAAGGAATGCACCTTTTGAGATGGATGAAGTGATTATAGATATATTGAATAGGTATGGAAAGGTAGAGCACTTGAGGCATAACAAATTTGCAGTTGGACCCTTTGAAGGTTTATTGAATGGCATTCGCAGGGCAAAGATGAGAGTTAATGAAAACATCCCTTCATCAAATAATATTAGTGGATACAATTTAACCTTCCTGTATACAGGGTGACACAAAAAAAAAACGGTCATCGCCTAAACTTGGATAACTTATGAAATAAATAATCAATTCCTTTTATTTTTCAGACTTATCAAGAAAAATTAATGTTCTGCGAGTCTACCAAATTCGACCTTCGAGATGCCATGGACTACTGAGGAAAAGATATTTATAGTTGAGGCATATTTTCGGTTGAAGTCTATCCACACTGCTCAATTGCAATTCAAAGAATGGTTCAGATGTCAAGAATTTCCTGTCCACTCAATGATCTACAGATGGGTCAACAAGTTCAGAACCCATGGGACTATGCATAACCTCAATTGTAAAGACACTAACAGACAATCACACGCTGGATGACCCAAATCATCAAGGGCTCCACACAACAATGCTGCAGTCAGAGAGACTGTTGTCCGCAGCCCAAGCAAGTCTGTGCGACGGCGAAGTCAGGAGCTTGGAATCAATCAGGAGTCTGTGCGGAGAATTTTGAACGCAGATCTCCACCTGTATCCTTACAGTATACAGATTAAACACAAGCTTACACCTTACCACATAAGGAAGCGAGTGATCATGTGCCAGTGGTTTTGCGACAAGATTGACGCTGTGCCAGACTTCCTTGACAATTTCTAGTTTTCGGACGAGGCTCATTTTCTGTTGTTAGGTCACGTGACTCGAAGAACAATATCTTCTGGGGTAGCACACCCGCTGAGCACTGTCTGCAAAGGCCATTACACATGGTGAAGTGCACTGCCTGGTCGCCATCTCCAAACATGGCATCATTGGACCATTCTGGTTCGAGGACGACAACGAGCGGTCTGTGACAATCAACACCGAGTGATATGTCCAGGTGCTTGGCAAGTTCTGGACAGCACTTGGAGTCGTCAGGGTCCTTCAGTGGTTCCAGCAGGATGGTGCCATCCCCCACGCTTCAAAAGAATCATTGGCATGGCTACAGCAGCGTTTCCCTGACCGACTGATCAGCCGCAGATGTGACCCGGAGTGGTAGCCGCATTCATCGGACCCGAACTCCCCAGATTTTTTTCTCTGGGGATACCTTAAGGACAGGGTATATGGAAATAACCTCCAGACTATCCCTGACCTGAAGGCAGCAATCACAGCAGCAATAAGAGTGATCCCAAGGGAGGAATGCGGGAGGGTCATCAAGAACTTTGCCTGCCGGATCCAAATGTGCCTGCAGCGCCGGGGAGCTCATTTGGAGCACATTTTAGAGAGCCAGCAAAACAAATAGTTTTTGTTGTATAGACTTGAAACTTTGGAGATGTATCCTACACAGGCTTGGCCTAATGTAGCTAAAGTCTTATGTCGATCTAAATAAAATTTTGGAAGTTATTCGTTATTTGGTGATGACTGTTTTTTTTTTTTTTTGTGTCACCCTATAGTTGGACGGTGTCGGGCAAATTTCTCGAAATCAATTGTGCGAAGGTAAATTTCTCGAATTCAATTGACCGAAAAATAATTTCTTGAACTGTCATTTTCTCGAATGTCAATTACTCGAAAACAAACAAGTAAATTTCTCGAACACAATCGAAAGTATCCCATAAGCGCCAAAAACCAATTTATAAAGAGGTTATTAGCATTCCGTGATGTCCTGTATGTACAGGCGTACGTATAATGCACGATACACTGCGTACGTATTTGTAATCACACTTTTGCGTCATAAAAGATATAACTTTATTTTTTTTTAGATAAAACAATACAGTATGGAAAAACAAAGTAGAAAGAAAATGAGTGAGACTAAAACAAGTGAAAATCAGAAAATAAAAAGACGAAGAGAGGCCTGTCGAAGAATATCTACGAAGTGTAGCATACAACATTCCATTTTGATTGATTAAATTTTAATACTGTATTTCATTCTAAATGATAATATTTTTATACATAAAATAAAATTATAACCTTTGTATTTTTTTCATTCCTTCATTTACAATAAATTTTTAACA
This sequence comes from Palaemon carinicauda, assembly GCF_036898095.1. Classification (NCBI taxonomy): domain Eukaryota; kingdom Metazoa; phylum Arthropoda; class Malacostraca; order Decapoda; family Palaemonidae; genus Palaemon; species Palaemon carinicauda. The sequence goes on from NC_090733.1 coordinate 68,263,472, forward strand.
TTTGTGTTTGTCAACCCAAAAGGATATATTTTTCCTTGAAATACATGAAAATTTTTCCATTCAATTTTCTCGACAAAAATAGATATCAGTTTTCGAGAAATATGGGATTCGAGAAAATGATAGTTCGAGAAATTATTTTTCGAGCAATTGAGTTCGAGAATTTGACTTTCGAGAAATTGCATTCGAGAAATTTACCTAAAATCATAGTGGACAGAGTAGACCATGTTAAAAATGTGGGAAAGAATGTCATCTAGTGAAGGGCTGCAATTTGAATATGAGTGAGAGGAATTTCATTTTTTATGAAGGAGATTTCACTGAAATACAGAGTAAAGAAAAGAATATATCAAATGTTAACAATAATTGAATGGGAGAAGAGCATGGAGGTGGAGCCAAGTCGGCGAATGAAAAAGAGAGAGAGGGGCCAGAAGTAAGAAACATTAGTTCAGACTTGGGCCATGAAAGCATCTGAACGGCCACCGCCACAAGAACTGGCGATGGACAAATGGACGAAGGGGAAACGGACAAGGAAAAACAAGATGATGACGCAGCTGAAAGGCTTCTAGAAATTCTTGCATCACCTGACGAAGGCCTCGTTATTTCGACAGTTGAAGCAGAAATCCACGCTGACGATGCAGATATTGGGAAGGAAATGCACAATCAATTATGTGTAGTACTAATTAAAGAGGAGTCAATCTAAGAGGTGATAAGTGAAATTCAGTAATGTGAAGAAAATGAAGAGAGTTATATAGACTGTGGGGGAGAACCTACAATAGACAGTGATTTTTAATCTTGGTAACATACGTGACGCCGAAATATGGCAAGCTACTATTAGTGACGAGCCAAGCAAAGATATTTGCCTGAGGCTAAGGATAATGGTGTGCTTTCTGAGTTGAACACGGATGAAGATGCACCAGTGTTCGATGAACCTAAAAGTAGTTTTGAAGACGAGATGAATCGATTGCCAGTGAATAAAAGAATCAAATTGGATGAAGATTTTCTTTCTTATATTTGTAACCTTCACTTACCTAAATTTAGCAACTTTTAATGTTAATGGATTATATATGTCCCAAAAGCAAAGAATATTAATTGATTTTATGTCCTTTTAACATTTGGATGTAATATTTGTGCTAGAACACAATGTCAACGAAATTTTGCAACCTGCGTATGTTGATAAGCATTATGATATAATGAATCCAACTGCCTTGTTAAAGGGAGGCACTGCTATCCCCTACAATAAAAAGTCAAGAGTGAAGGTTTTGAATCAAGAGATGGATATAAAGGATCAAATAATCAGTGTTAAATGTACCTATCAAGGAACAGACTTTCTCTTAATAAATGTGTATGCCCCTTGTGGGACAAATAAAAAAAAGGAGAAGAGAGGAAGTGTTCTTAAATATTATGTTATATTACATGAGAAACAATTTACGAAACTTGATCACAGGAAACGATTGGAACAGCATAGCAAATAGAAGAGATTGCTCTAATCCTGATGACCATATAATTTCAACAGCTCTTCAAAGATTAAAAAATTATTTGCAACTTAAAGATGTGTGATTTTTGACAAACCAATTGATAGAATTCACATATGTTAGGCATAAGTGTGGCTCTAGGATTGATCGCATATACATAAGAGATCTGAAGAATAATGTAAGTGAATCGGAAAATATTTCATTAAGCTGGTCTGATCATAATTCTATTAGGGTTGAAATTAAAATGGAATGATATTAGCTTTGGCAAGGGATACTGGAAATTAAATACAGGTATTCTGAAAAGTACAATAGTAACAGAAAACTATGTTAATTTTTGGAGTCATTTAAAAAAAGAAAAAAATGAGCCATGTAGCCTACTTTTATAAATTCAAGGTGTTGTGGTTAGCATAAAACCAAAGTCATCGTCAATAGTGACTTTATTAGCTAGAAAATAACACAAAAGCAAATGGCCATTGGCAAACCTCGGCTTGGCAGAATACTACAAAACCAGGAAAAGAATGAAACGTTATAAAAGTATAGATGACGCAAGGGTACAAAAGTATTGGAATCAATGGGAGAGGATTTAATCATTTATAATGCAAAATAATAAGCAAACAAAATAATGAATAAAACTCTTGTTATATTCAATAGCACAATAATAGTAATAAATTAGTATATGACATTTCCTTTTCCCTCAGATCAAGATGTCCTCTGTAATTAAAGATTCATTCTATCAGGTGGTTTAACCACTCTACCTGATCAACATAGTGGTACTGGTTCAGGCAATGACGTGTACTAGGAATTGACTTATCTGCAATAGCAGGCTCAACAGAAATTCAGAGTCACTAAAGTTGTTACTATTCTCACTGCTTAAACCAGTATCAGAACTCCTAACAATTGGAATGGGAGACAAAATAGGTTCACAGAATTTACTATTTGCTGAGTTACGAAAAGGAACAATACAGTCATCAGAATTAGGAGTGAATCTAGGCATTAATTGATCAGCATGAGGTTTCCATATCATGTTACCCAAATTCGTCAACTGCACTTTATAATTTCTAACACCAAGAAGTATAATAATTTTACCTGGCAGCAAGTGTTCCTAGCACCAAATTTTTTACAAATACTGCATCGTCACCAACATATTTAGACTTTTCAAATTTGCAATAATTTTTCAATTCTATCTCTTTCTTATTCTGGGGTTTAATCCTCTAATTTAAACCACGAATATTGCGATTGAACATTATAACAGATGGGGATTTCCCAGTGGAAAAATGCACTGTCCTTCTATAATTGTACAAAAATCTACTCAAACCTGCAGTGATATTACCCTTTGTGAATTTAACAAGACCCTCTTTAAAAGTCTTAACTACTCTCTCTGCAAGCCCATTTGATGATGGAGTGTACAGAGCAGGCGTAGCATGCTTAATGTCATTCTTCCTCAAGAAAGTCTCTATCTCATCAGAAACAAAATATTTAGCATTATCAGAAACAAGTACACTGGGTAATCCAAAATTGCAAAAGTAAGTCTCAATATCTCAATAAGTACAATCGGTGTAGTTGATTTAGTTATATGAATATCCAAAAATTTAGTGTAAGAATCAATGATAATCAAAAAATAGTTTCCATCTATAGGACCAGCATAGTCTATATGTACTCTATCCCATGGTTTACCAGTCTCTGGCCACGACGATACAGAAGATTTAGGAGCTTGATAGTTTTTAAAGCATACATTACATGATTTTGTCATTTCACTAACGTCTTGGTCTATTTTGGCCACCATACCAAATTATGTGCTTCATCTTTCATTGCACTAATACCATTATCATAATGACCAACATGTAAGTGATCCAACACTACATTTCCCATATCAAATGGAATAATCACATGGTTTCTATACAAAGTACATCATCATAAAGGCTTAAATTGTCTTTCACTTTTAAAAAAAAAGAAATTAAAGGATCATTAATCCAGCTATATTTCACACAACTAATTACTTTCTTCAGCACAGGATCACATTTAGACAAAGATTGAATGTATTCAAAAGATAAATTTTTATCATTCAAAGCTTGATCCATATGTACATATTCAGTAGGGGTAGTTTAATCCAAATCAGAATCAGAAAGGGGTAACCGACTCAAAGCATCTGCAGCAACATTGTCCTTGCCAGCATTAAAACATAAATCGTAATCAAATTGAGAAAGCAGCAAGGCCCAATGTTGTACTCTAGCATCAGCATTCATAGATACTAATTTGGTTCTGCCAAATAAACCAAGTAAAGGTTTGCGGTCTGTTCTGATTACGAATTTGCGACCCAACAAAAAATATCTAAACTTGGATACACCATAAACCAAAGCTAGAGCTTCCTTGTCCAATTGCGAGTATTTCAACTCAGCAGCTGACAATTTCTTACTTGCATAAAGACTTATTTTTCAATACCATTGCATTCCTACATTAGAACACATCCCACACCTAATGGAGACGCATCAACTTCTACTACTACTGGACTATCCCCGCCAAAATTAGCATGAAAATTGGACCTGGATAACTCAGCTTTGACCGTACTGAACGCCTTAGCCTCACTATCAGACCATTTAAATTTTGCATTTTTCTTCAAAAGATCATATAGAGGTGAAAGTACACTAGAAAAATTAGGAACAAATCTCGAATAATAAGTAACCATTCCCAAAAACGATTTTACTTCAGATACAGACTTTTGGGAAGGGGTTTCCAGAATTGCAGCTATTTTCTTTGGTGATGGCCTAGTTCCATCTCCTTAAATGACATAGCCTAAGTATTCTAAATTACTGGTATTTAAAACAGTTTTACTTTTATTAATGGCAACATTATGCTTCTGAAGCTCCCTTAAAACTGTTTAGTTTCTCATCATGTTCTTTTTGTGTCTCTCCCCCAATAAAAATGTCATCTAGAAAAGCAATAACGCCATCAATGTGCATTAAAATTTTTGAAATGAACCTCTGAAAGATAGTGGGTGATGAAGAAACACTAAAGGGAAGTCTCTTATACTTAAATAATCTCTTGGGAGTGTTTATTACAAGCAACATTTGACTATCAGCATCTGCAGGTAACTGTAGGTATGCATCCTTAAGATCAACTTTTGAAAAGATTGTACTCTTACCCACTATAGCCAATATTTCCTCAAGTCTAGGTAAAGGATATTTCTCACAAGCAATATTGTTATTAAGATATTTGAAATCACTACAAATTTGCATAGAATGTTTATCACTTTTCAAAACAGGCACGCTAGGAGCTGCCCAATCACTAAATTTAACAGAATCTATTACATCATCCTTTGCAGGCTTATCTGGTGCATTTTCAACAAGCTTTACATATTTACTAGCAACAGGTCTAGATTTATGGAATTTAGGAAGTGCACCACTTTTAAAGTGGATTTTAGCTACTACACTAGTAACAGGCAAGTTAGGATCAGTGTTGAACTGCTCTAACTGGGATTTAGCATCCAAAATAATATCAAGCTCTACCTCATCTTCAATTCCTGTTAAAGAAATACCCAATTTTGGCATTAAATCCTTACCACACAAATTGACATTAGGGTCTTCAACCACATAAAAACCATGACGGATATTTTAATCTTTATATCTTACGTTAACAAACACCTTGCCAATTACATGAATAGAAATATTTTCATATGCTTTCACCCCTTTACTACTAAGCTGAACAGACAACCCTAAAATTGAACAAATTCGCAATTCAGAGTTGAAACCACAGCACCACTATCTACTTCATATGGAATATCAGTATCATTCAACTTCAAGGTAATCGTTGTTCTGATTGGTTCAGTATTATCACAGTCACTCTCCAAATTAAGCATGTGATCTGATTCTGAATCATCAGACTCATCCTTTAAATTAAGCAATTGATCACAATTATCATCATCATAATCTGCATTATCACATTCAGCTAAAGCATATACCTTCTTTTAAAAAATTTTCTTTTTCCTAGATTCATAAAACGGACTTTTACCATCACTGTTCTTTTCCACACTTGGCTTAGGTGAAGCCTTTTGGCCCTGATTTGACTCTATAAAGCAAGGACAAACACGTTTCAGGTGCCCTTATCTATTACAGAAAGAACAAGATAAATGGGAAAATCTGCAATTCTTACTACGATAAGGATAACCACAATATCTACAACTAAAATAAGCTTCACGTGTGGTTGCACTATAATTTAGATTCAAAGCATTAACACAATCGGTTAAACCAACTTTCTCAGAACACTAAGCTTTCTCAAAATTCAAAACTCTTCCAAGAGTTTCCGCCGAAGTCATAGTTTGTAAATTCAAGTTTTCAGCAGCCAAATCCTGAAAATAAACTTCATTATCAATGGCCATAAACAACTGATCTCTGACTCGACCGTCAAAGGCAGTACTAAAATCACAATCTGAAGCTAAGGATTTCAGATCAGCATAAAGATCACGCAATGACTCACCATGATTTTTCTTCCTTTGCTGAAACTTAATCAAAGATCTGTGATAGGACGGTTTCACAATAAAATAGGTTTTCTAAAGAGAAACAATATCATTAAATTTTAAAGACACATCATGGGGTAATTTAGGCACAGAGAGAAGCTAAAACACTGAAAGTCTCTGTACCAGAAGATATAAGTAGACTATTTTTCTTTTTAACCTCCTCAGTGATGCCATAGTGACCAAAATGTACTTGCAGCATAGACAACCAAACGTCTAGCTTGATCTTTTTAGGATCAAAAGGATTAATCTTACGTTGGGATCCCGAAGCCATCGTAGAACACTAGAAATTGTTGAATCCACGTAACCAATCACGGGTAAAAACGAAGCTAGGCAGATTAGGCAAACAGGTTAGGCAACATAGCAGGTTTATTAGCCAGGCTAAAAACATGGGAAAAATACAGCTTACCAAATCCAATGACACAATTCTTCCACAAAACAATGACATCACTCCTGGGAAACAGGTTAACATCCAGATAGCCTACAGGCGTAACCGAAATACATGGGCGCTAGCCTAGGAACTTTGGTCCGGACTCCCTTACAAGGCATACACATGTTGGGCGAAAACCAGCGTCTTGAAATTTATTCACAAAATTAACATCCGCATCTAGACTTCATTCATCGCTTCTTTATTATAAGCTCGAGGTGTTGGGGTTAGCGTAAAACCAAAGCCATCGTCAATACTGACTTTATTAAGTGGAAAATAACTCACAAAAGCAAAGGGCCATTGGCGAACCTCGGGTTGGCTGAAAACAAGACAAGAAAAAGTATAAAAAGTTATAAAAGTATAGATGACGCAAGGGTTCAAAAGTATTGGAATCTATAGGAGAGGATCCAATCCTTTATAGTGCAAAGCAATAAGCAAAAAAAAAAAAAAAAAAAATAAAACTCTTGTTATATTCAATAATAATAATAATAATAATAATAATAATAATAATAATAATAATAATAATAATAATAATAATAATAATAAATTAATATATGACATGTACAGTTTCATTCTATTCTAGACTGATGGGTTTATGCAAAAGATCAGCTTAGGCTTCTTTTTTATCAAAGTTTGTAAGACTAATAATCAGGAAAGATTTGGCTTACTGAATCCGGTGAAAATGGAATTAAGGAAGATATTTTGGGTCCATTCTGATAAATGTAATAACTTTCACAAAATAGAGGACCTTAAAGAAAGAATAAATCTAATTGAAAATGAGATATGTGAAGGGGTCAGTATAAGAGCTAGAACTGATGAAGGAAGGAAAGGTGAGAAAAAAAATCTACATATTTACTTGGTAAAGAAAAGAATGTAAAAACATGTATCGATAAATTGTGTGTAAAAGAGGGTGCATATGTAACAGACACAAAGTCTTTACAAAGGAATGTATTAGAGTTTTATGAAAATCTGTATAAAGAAGAATCTGTGGATTTTGAATTGAAATATAATTTTCTTGAAAATATGAACAGCGGCATAAATGATGATATGAACTTAACCGTGAAGGTTGAATTAACAGAGAAAGAAGTTTGGGAAGCTATATCAGGAATGAAAAATGGGGAATGCCCTAGTGTTAATTCTACAAAACAATGTGGAGTATTATAAAAACGAGTTTATGAAAATACTGAAATATTCATTTAGTAATTTTATATTGTGGAATGACTCAAATAAAGGTGTCATTAAGCTTTTACCAAAAAATGGAGATAAGTGTAATATTAACAACTGGAGGCCTATAACTATGCTAAATGTAGATTATAGAATTATAGCAAAGGTCTTAGCAAACAGGTTAAAATCAGTGCTCTCTGCATTCGTATCAGAGGAACAGTTCTGTGCTGTCCTTTGAAGGTCAATTATTAACTGTAACACTTTGCTAAGAGATGTAATATACTTCATGAATAATGAGACCAAGAAAGCTGCCTAATAGATCTTGATTGGTATAAAGCATTCGATATGGTTAATCTGGACATTTTTTTTTTTATTTAGATTTAGTAAACTTGATTAGAATGCTTTATTAGGATGCCAAAAGTTGTATATCTACAAATGGCCATATATCGGACCATTTTCTTATTAGCAAGTCTGTTCGGCAGGGTTGTCCATTATCAATGATTTTATTTGTTATAGCTCAAGAACAATTGTATAGAATGCTGAAGGTTAGGTTGGGAACTTTTTCTCCAAATCCCCCGAATGTATTAAAAAATGTAGCGGTTGGTTTTGCTGATGATAGCACTGTTATTGTGAATAAGTTGGAAGGTATTAAGGAAACTTCATGGCTTATTAATGAATATGAAGGAGAAAGTGGAGCGAAACTTAACCAATATAAAACGTACATTGTAGGAATTGGATCATGGAAAGACAAACTCGAATGGCCAGAAACAGGGATAGAAGTGAAACAAGACAGTTTTAAGATACCATGTATAATGCATAACAATGATCCTGAACTATCTGTAAGGATGAATTAGAAAAATATCAAGGATAATATTTTAAAATGTTAGTGTCACTTTATAAACGAAGACTAACTTTATTTCCAAAGAGTGCAATAGTTAATATAACTGTATTATCAAAAGCATGGTATGTTTCTCCGATGTATCCAATGTCAGCTGATACTGGTAAACATATAGAAAAGTGTACCTTCAGATATCTCTGAAATGGGAATTATCAACCCATTAAGAGGAAAACTATGTATCTTTTAAAGAGTCAAGAAAGATGTGGTATTGTAAATCTAACTGTGAAAGCAAATTGTATGCTTTTCAAAAGCTTTTACAAAAGTATTATCAATGGATCGATGTGAAATAACTGCCTATTATTGTAAGCTGAGGCTTTCTTACGTTGCTGATTTTAACAGATTCAGTGAATCCACCACTTTTAGCACTCCATATTAGGACAAAATAATGACGATATTTCATTCTGTAATAAAGATTAAGACTTATCCTTTGCTGAAATTAAAACACATTTACCGTTACATGCTGAGAGGTGAATCAGTTCTGCCAAGTATTGAAGGAAGTTATCCGTTGTTTAACTAGAATATAATCTGGGAAAATTTAAATAACAAGTGGATTAATCCTGTAGATAGAGAAATATTGTTTAAATACAGCCACGAAGTCTTAGCCACAGAGGATAGGTTATTTAGGATGAACATCACGGACAGCTATTTGTGCAGTAATTGTGGATAAGCTAAAACAATTATGCACTTAGTTTATTTTTGAAGATTTAGAAGAACAGTTGTGAATTGGATCAAAACATATCTGAACAAGGTTTGTAAAATGCATACAAATTTCTGAAGGTTTTAAAACGGGATTTTCAGGCCTATTCAAAAAGGGATAGAAACACAGCAATGTTATGTATAAGTGAATTTACAACATGGACCTAGTATCTTCAAAAGGTAATGCCCTTAGCAGATGAATTAAAGA